>NC_143500.1:38575000-38925000 GCF_051622355.1 Phaseolus vulgaris | reverse complement strand
ATAGTGATACTTGTACATATATAATTTATGACTCAAGTTACACAAGATACCTAATATAAAAGTTTTTATTTAAAATAAATTATGATTCACGAACTAAAATAAGAGTAAATAGTCTCATAATAAAACTTATAACTTAATAATTAAAAAATAAGAAACCTTTTAAAATCTTATTTTTTTTGACATTTTAGAACTTAATTTAAACTTATCGTTATTGTTCATAATTAAGACGAACTAAATATCTTAAAATGCCTTTTTTAGTCAACTTAATCGAAAGAAGACCTTGTTGTGTTTGGTAGCTTGTTCGTAGGCTACGAGTTCATTTGACAGGCTAGTTTATTAGCTTTTGAATTAATTTTACTACTTTGAAACTTTGATTAATTAAACTCATTTTGTTTAGTATAGAGTGAGTTTAATAAATTTCATAAATTTATATGATAATTTGTCTAACTTATGACTTTATTTCATGAATATAATTTTGTTTCGTTTGCAAATTTGTTTGACTAGTTTTTAATTTTCTCAAAATCACATTATTATTTTTTTAAATAATTAACCCTTTTCCCACCATATCACTGTCATTATAGAAACTTTTTGGTATCATTTTCGCATTTTATTTGATCTCATAAACATCCTTCATCTCCTGGCACCCTAATTGATTTTTAAAATATAAGTTTATTTAATTCACGTAAAAAAACATTACAATATTATCTATAAATAAAATATTGATAACTACTTATTTAAAAATTATTGTATAATTTTTTATTAACAATAAAAATTGTTTTTACATATATTAATAATATTTAAATTTATAAAATAATATTTAATTTAATTAATATATTATAATTATTTATTTTTATATTTAAAATTAATTTTTATTTAATGATTATCTGTTATATGTTACTTTTTTTATATATAAATATCATTTATCCACAAAATTTCATTCACCATATGTATCGATTATTTTTTCTAATTAACCCTAAATTACTAAATAACGAGAAAATAAAAAAACTTACACAAAGATGTGTATGCAGAGCATGACTTTTATTTTAAAATTACACAACTAATTAATCACTCCATACACTATTTCAATTATGTAATTTTTACATTAAAGTCATATTGTCCATGCACAATTTTTATATACTCACACATTTGCAATAAATTTGTGACTCTCACGAACGATTTTCTTCTGAATCAAACTCCTATTTAGGATGAACAACTTTCATTTTATGCATCCTAAACTGTAATAAAGTTGTGTCAACCACGATTAATTAAAAAAGTTCTTAAGATCAAACGTCTTACAACTTATTGGTTCCTTTTATTTAAACTTGTTGACGTGAAACACAATTTAACTCAAGTAATTAAAAAAATCGTGGCCATTCTAGGTAAAAATCACACAATTTTATTACAAAAGCCAATATTACAAACATTATAGTAGTAAGATATAATAGCTAAGAACATAATGTATACATTTATCTTTGTTAATAACAGCACATGTAAGGGTAAATGGTGGCATCTGAATTTTATTTATGAAGTCAAACCATGACTTCTACTTAATATTATTACACCAAGATCATCCCATCGTACGGTAAGCTGCAATGAAATACAACAAAACCTACCCATTAGAGCAGAAAACATTGGATTGAAAACAATAGAAAAAACATGATACTAATTAATAATATCAGATATATAATAATATATTAAAAACAAAATAAGATCATTATTATTAGATATTAACAAATATAATTAACAAGCAATGGTGACTCTAACCTGTTTGAGAAAGAACCCAATTGTCGTCTGCACCAACGTGCCAAACAAAATAGCCCAAACCATTTTTCTTGCAGTAATTAACCTTGGCAGTTACACTCTGAACATCATCGTAGCCAATCCATGTTGTCCCAGAATAGCAATAATCAGTGACCACTGTTGAATTGTACACACACCGTGCTCTATTCTGGCTCACAAAAGCCCTAATCTGGTTGTACCCCATGGACCCATCTCCACCAAAGGCAGAACCAGTAGCTGGAGCATACAATCCATTGTTATTAGCATTCACCAAACGCCATGCATAGCCATAATAGGGAATACCCAAAGCTAGTTTTTGTGCAGCCACACCGGCTGCAATCCAAGATCTGATTCCTAGATCTCCACTCACTTGGTAGGCTCCTGAATTTCTCTGAAAATATAAACCAGCTGGCGGTGCTGTCCTATTGGGGAACCAGTTTGGACCGTGGAAATCATAAGCCATTACATTTATAAAGTCAAAGCTCTCATTGATTGCCTTAGCAGGGTAGTCCAATGAGTAGTAGTTGTAAGAGTAAAAGAATGCAGCCGTTAAGAGCAAAGGTGCCTTCCCTGAATTTCTACCCTCGCTAATCAAAGATGTTCTAAATTCTCTTGCGAGTAGACCTAGGTTTTGCATGTCTGAACTAGACGATGGGTACTCCCAATCAAGGTCAACGCCGTGGAAGTTGTTTGATCGGGCTTGTTGTATTGACGAGTCGATGAATGATTTTCGGGAGCTGCTTTGACTTGCCATCGCGGAAAAGGTTGATGGATTGGAAGCACCACCTCCTATGGATAATAGGGTTTTAACCGAAGGGTTCTTTTGCTGGACGGTTTGGGTGAAGGATGAGAACTGAGCAGCGTTTGAAGAGGAAATTGTGACTTTGTAGGTGTTAGGATCCAAGTCTGCAAAGGCACAAAAGAGATGGTTGAAAAGTGTGGAGTTGATGTTTGATGCTGGAGAACCACTAGCAGTGAACCAATACCCTCCTTTGATTTTTGCAGTGGATTCATGGAGATGCAGCATCAAGAGGAGAAAGGGAATGAGAAATGAAAACTTTTTAGAGTAAGCCATTGGCACTGTAAAGAAGATTATATTTTCTTCTGATCTGGTTGTGAAGTACTTGGTTGTTCTGGTTAGGTATATATATATAGTTTGATTTTACATGTTGTTGATGAATGCAGTGCATGCACACTTGCCCCACTTACGTACGTTGAATGCAATTGAATTAAACGCCATTTATAGAGAGGTCCAAAAGCTTAACCACAGGAAGTAGGTAGTAGCCAAAGAAAATATAGTTCCAGAGATACCTTATTACCAGAATATATATTGAATTTGCAGCATTTGTCTACACAGTTGAAGATTGGTAATATAAGCCTTAATTAGATTATTACTTTTCAGTTATCAGAAAATCACCGACCAAATCTTATAAACTCAGATAATACACACACCTACAACTTTTAACCACGTGTATAAAAAATAAAACTACTACTTTTAGTGGAGTAGTTTTTTTTTTTTTAATTCTTCCTTCGTTTTTTAAAAAATTATCAAAATCCTTTGTATTATAATAGTCGTTAAAATTGAAGTTAAGTTTTTCAGAATTAATATAATATTTTTTTCAATTAATTTACAACCAATATCTTCAATTTTTAGGACTAAAAGGAAAATTTCAAAACATCATTTTATATTTTGAAATTCATTAAATCTACTTTCGAGAGAGAAAGTAAATTGATTTATTCAAAATAATCAATAGAAAATTAAATATGTGATCCTACCACTAACACTTGTCAAAATATATAGACATGATTTACAAAATTTAAACTCTATAATATTTTTAACAGTTTTTTTAAAAAGGGTAATACTCCAAAAATTATGTTCAAAATTTTCCTAATATTTAAAAAAAAATTAAACTTAATATTAATATTTTATGACAGTAATACTTGCATTCATATATCTCTATATTTTGTAATCTTACCGACTAAAATAATAGTAGATTGCAAGTATTTAGGTTGGCCAGTGCAAATCTTTTAAGAAAAATATATAAAAATTGAGTGACTCAACTAACACAAGTACTCATAAAATATTGTAATACTATCCAATAAAGAATATACAAAAATACTAGCATTTCAAAAGAAAATATTATATATTATAACTCCACACATGATAAGAAAAACTCCACACACATGCAATTAAAATAAGAAAAAATGAACGTGAGATACGAGGGAAAAGAGAAAATTTTACTTTGATTAACATTTTAATAGATTAAAATTGATCTTATACTACCTCACTAACACTCTCTAATCGAAAAAAATTAGAATAAACTAAAAAAAGTTAGAAAAAAGTAAATGAAAATTGAAAAAAAGAACATTTAAAGAAATAATAAGATTTAGAAATAAATAATTTATATTTTCAATAAATATTAAATTTTACTATAACATAAATACCATCTCTATATATTAAATCGAAAATAGAATCTTACATCGACTCACCAAAATAAAAATATAATTATTCAAAAATAAACTTAATGGGACAGACACAATTATTAATTTACTGAAATTGTTGTAGCCCCAATGTTCTGGAAAAGCTATATGAATGTGTGGTGCAAAAGAATGGTACAATTCATAAAAAAGTCAAACCTGAACCCAACCTATGACTTGATACTTACTTCTTCGGTGAAGTATGCAAGTTACTTGTTTTGGTAGGTTAGATATAGGTTAACTTGCTGAAAATGATGTCAAAGGTTGAGAGAATTTTTTGTGTGGATATGTTGAATAGAAACTATGAAATTGCATAGTTAAACTCACACATTACATTCTTTCTAATTTTCTTTATCTCGTATATCACTCATATTTCATCATCCATATTTCAGTACAAAATTATTTATTTTTTATTTTTAACAGTTATAATCTTAGCATTTAGTTATAAGCATATCATGATTCATTTTTTTAATCTTCAACCAATGTGTTAGTATTGATTAGATTGAGAAAGTAATCAAATATATAATCAATCCGTCCTTTTACAAAAAATCTATTCATTATAAAAACTAATTTAATTAATTCTTTTATTATCAGTTTTCTCTTAAATTTATTTCTTAAAAGATTTTCGAAAATAATTTTTAAACTTGTATTACATGATTTATTTGTGTTCCTGCCAGTGAGATGAGACCTAGAGAACTATTGAAGTCTTCGTCTTCCCCCTTCGGTCTGACAGGTTGTTAGGGCTTCACTGGGATCCTTCTCGCCTTCGTGTTTCTCCTTTGTCTAAGTCTATGGTGAATGTCAAATGGGGGAGGTATCTACAAAAAGCGTTCCGACACTCAAGTCAGTAAGGCGGGTGATTGACACTCAGGTAGGTGCACAGTAATAAATGACGTACCTTATTCCTTTGAATATGTGTTATTTATATTATTTTAATGGACTTATCTTATTGGGTCTGATTAGTGTAATAGATCACACTTAGGGTTGCATTACTTAATCCTTAATAATAATTTAGCTTCACTGACATTGGTTTGAGCGTTAATGGTTATATGTGTCGGTCGACCTGGTCGTGCGTGTGGTGTCTCGGTCAGCTCGGCTAGGTAGATCGAGTCACGTTAGCGTGTGTCTGGGTTAGGGAGACCGAGCCACGTCATGGTATTGGTCGGCCATACCGGTACAATTTGTAAAAACTTTAAAAATAAAAAATAAAAAACCAATTTATAATTTTTTAAATATTATTTTTTAATAGATTGAATCGGATTTTTAACAAATATATCAAATTGATTGAGAATTGACTATCTCTCTCCTACAACCAAACGTTTAATATAAGTGTTGAAAATGTAGAGTTGCATTATAAGTTTTTTATGAAGTGGTTGTTGTTGATGTCGTTTTCTTCCTCTTACGTGTTTGTGCGGTTTCCTGAAAACAGCTGTATGATGGAAAATATCCAAGGTTTATTAGATAGATGTATTTGGTGACGACGACCAAATTTTTGTGGCTATTATGTTACAAATATGACGTCATGAATGCAACGCAATTTTCTATTTTAGTCCATTTGCATCTTTTCATTACATTAAAAAGATGGATCTCATCAAATCTAAATAATTGATTATGTTTAATGACTCAATAGTGATTCCCTCATTTTCTTAGCATTTTACATCTTCTCCTTTTTCTTTCTGTACATTAATGTTTCCTTCTATTTCATAATAGACCGAATTGACTTTACCATAAGAATACTACATTTTTTTAAAGATATATTGAAATAATTTTTTTTTCTAATGTTTTAGTATTTGAGAAGAAAAATAGTTTGCTTTTTCTTATTTTTAAGAGATGATTATTTTCTTTTAAAAAGAAAGACATTTTAATTTTCTTTTTTTAGTAAAATATATTATTATTGGATGATGTATTATTTTTTTCATTTTTTATTTTATTTGTGAGTTTTTATGATATTATTTTGGTATGTAATATTTTATTGTTCTAACATATAATTTACATAAATGATCTTTTCATTCTTATATTCATCTTTAGTTATGAATTTGTTTGTCTCGATATTTTTTTCTGGCCTCTTTTTCACCAAATTTCAAATTTCATAATGTAATGTGAGAGAGAAATTCATGTCTAGTAAATTTACATTAATTTGAAATATCAATTTATTTGTTCCAACTTCTTTCCTTTATCAACTATTTCCCGTAAATAATATAGTCTTTTAGAAGTATGATGCGTATCATTAAGATAAAGTTCAAGTACTTACTTAGTCATAAACAGATTATGTTTCAATTAGACTTTAAATTTGCATTTATAATTTACATTCTTTTATTAGGAACATAATCTATATAATATATATATATATATATATATATATATATATATATATATAATATCAACATAATTAAGTTGTTGCATTTTTATACAGTAAATTATTTATCACAATATGTCTATAGTATTAATCAATCAAAATATTGTTAATAAGATGTCAGAATCCTTAATCAAATCTTCGATGTACAATGTAAGTGTTCCGCAACACATTTTTTAATGACTTATATTCATGTTATGTATGTTCTATGGAAGATGAGTACTTGTACTTGACTAGGGTAGTTTATACACATACTTCATATAATTTTTTTATCACTTAGAGTGTGTTTACTTCCATGATTTTACTGTTGACGAGGAAGGGAGAGCACGAATGAAAAATGTTTGGATCTGTGTGTGAGGGAGTGTGTGATGGCGGAAGAGCAAGTGAGTGTAGCTAAGAAACTAGAAGAAATACAAATATCATGTAGGTTATTGATGTTTTACTTCTTTGCCCTTGTCAGGCATTGAGACACTGTCATGAAGGAATCTACACAAGGTCATGCAAAAGGAAACATTAAAGATAGCATTGTTGGAAACGTTAAAATTTTGGAATCAATGTTGAGCAATAAATGATTAGTTTCAATAATACAGAGAGACTATAATAGATTAATCCTTTATTTTTAGTAGATAATCGATTATGTATGAGAAAAAACATGCAAGATAATCAATTATGTCTTATATTTTCTAAGCAAAATCGATTATGTGGTGTCTTTAACCTGAGACATAATCTATTAGCAACTATTTTAAAACCCTTAATGTTGAGTGTTTATCTTCAGGCATAATCGATTATGCTTATGTTTTGTAAGTTTAATCGATTATGTGATTTATGTATTGATGTACTCACTGAAATTGTTTTTTTTACTTGATTTGAGGTTGATGTTGAGTTGGTGTTCTTTCTTGAATTTGGTGGTGTTCCTTCTTAACTGTTGGGTTGTGCTCTCTAGGTCCTCTTGGTTTTCACAATCCAATAAACATATGGTGGTGGTGTGATGTTGGTATCTCTGCTGGTGTGAAAACATCTTCATAGCCCTATAATTTATGATTTCTATTTATTTTATATTTTGAAAAATTTAGAAATTTTATTTATTAATAATTTTTTATTTAAGTAGGACATTGATTAATTTAAGATTTGTATTTATTTATAATTTGTTAATTCAAAAAATTATTTATTTAAGATGTTTATTCAAATATGACTGTTAAATAATTTAGAATTTAAATTTATTTAGGATTTTGAATATTTTAAGAGCTTTAAATATTTATTTAAATAGGATATTAATTAATTTTGAATTTTATATTTATTTAAGATTTTATATATTTTACATTTTTATTTAAATAGAACATTAAATATTTAAGACTTGTATTTATTTATAATTTTAAATATTTAA
Source organism: Phaseolus vulgaris (assembly GCF_051622355.1). Taxonomy (NCBI): domain Eukaryota; kingdom Viridiplantae; phylum Streptophyta; class Magnoliopsida; order Fabales; family Fabaceae; genus Phaseolus; species Phaseolus vulgaris. Next base: position 38,917,006 of record NC_143500.1, on the reverse strand, counting down.
AAAAATTACCTATTTTAAATTTTTATTTAAATAAGACATTAAATAATTTATGATTTGAATTTATTTAAGATTTTAAATATTTTATAAGTTTAATATATTTCAAAATTTTAGTCATTTAGGACATTAAGTATTTATGATTTATATTTATTTAGGATTTTTAATATTTTACAAATTTTATATATTTTATATTGTTATTTAATAGGACATTAAATATTTAAGAATTGTATTTATTTAGGATTTTTAATATTTTAGAAATTTTATTAGGATTTGTATTTATTTATGATTATAAATAATTTAAGATTTTTATTTATTTTATATATTTATTTAAATAGGATATTAAATATTTAGAATTTTTATTTATTTAGGATTTTGAAAATTTTAGGACTTTTATATTTTTCATTTAAATAAATTTAGTATTTATATTTATTTTTAATTTTTGAATATTTTAGAAATTTTATGTATTTTAGATTTTTATTTAAATTTAGAATTTGTATTTATTTTAGATTTTTTAATATTTTAGGAATTGTATATATTAAATATTTTTTAATATGGTAGGACATTAATATTTAGGATTTATATTTATTTAAAATTTTAAAAATTTTATATATTTCAGATTTTTATTTAAATAGGACTTTAAATAATTTTTTTGACAATCATAAATATGTTTGACAATTTCATGTATTTTTTCTTAAATTAATTCATGGAAATAATAATATTTTAATTAAAAAAAAATTATAATGCATAAATAAATATATCAAAAATGTTTTTTCAACAATTTTTAAATAGAATAGTAAGTTTTTAATATTATAAATAACTTCTAATTCTTTCAAAAAATAATTATTCAATGGTATTAAAAATAATTTATAAAAATATTAATTAATTAAAATATACACAAATATATCTCATATTTTGTGATTTAAATATTTTTAAAGATAATGATAAATTTGTAAATTTATATATTACACCTTTTAAAACAATAGAAAATCTACTATTATGTCACTCATAAAGTTTAATAATTTTTTCTCATAAATCTACTATAATATATTACAATTCAGACGCACTCACTTTCTTCAGACTTTTTTTTACTCAAATCCTCACACATTCATTCCCCGAAATGCTCTTCTTAATCCAATCACAACCTTAATTCCTTAATCAATGTGAACAACTACTAAAGACATGATATCTTATTTACATTAATGATTAACATTGTTTAATAGTGTCACATAAGACATAATACCACAAAAAAACATCTCATACACAACATACACCCATAAAGGGATCTCACCCACCCACAAGAGGCCATGCACTATAAAGAAATCACATTTATCAATAATTTTCATAGCAAACCATACATAAAAACTCATACACCCACTAGAGGCCATGTATTATAAAGAAATCACATTTATCAATAATTTTCATAGCAAAACATACATAAAAACTCATACACCCACAAGAGGTCATGTATTATAAAGAAATCACATTTATCAATAATTTTCATAGCAAAACATACATAAAAACTCATATACATTCTCACAACAATTTATCCTTTCAACGAACTTCTTTCATTTGACTAACATCCATTCTATCTTGTGTAAGTAGTGTTATACCACTTGAGAACCAATCTATGTCTCTTACTCGCCTAAGTATCATCATTTGTGCTTGAGTGTCCTTCTCTCAAGCGTCATTCTCTAACAAGTTAAAGAACTCCAACCACTATCATATTGTTGTTTTAGTATCATTTTAGTGTCCTAACATATATGCATGACTTTCTAAAGTTTCATAATTCATTTACATTACCACCCACCTTGCTTGAATAGCTATTGTTGGCAGCTAAAATCTTAGTACCTAATTAGATATCAATTAATAAACTAATTTATAATTTTGTATTAATAATAAAAAATATTTTATATACCAATAATTTTTTTAATTTATAAAATAGTATATAATTTAGTCAATATACTATCTAACATTTTTTGTCTCTAAAATTAGTTTTTATTTAATAATTTTAATTAGTGTATATAAAATTTAAAGAAAATAATTTTAAAGAAATAAAATTTTAAAAGAAATAAGAATTAAACGTTTAAATTTTATATTTATAGACTTTGAATTTTTATTTATTTACAATTTATGTGAAATAAGATTTAAATCTTAGAGATACCTTAAATTTTATCGTTTCTTAACTACTGATATAAGAAAAGAAAATATACATAGTTGAATTCATAAATTCAGACATAATTTTGTCATTAAAAATAAAATAAAAAAACAATATTTCTATTATAACCGACTTATATAAACTAAATAATTAAAAATTTATATATATATATATATATTAAATTTTAAAATTGATTACTTCTTTAGATTTCAAATCCGATGTTTAAATCAATCAATTTAATTAGTTTAGTTGAAATTGAATTAGAATAAATCGAAAAACTGAACCAATTTATTCTTTACTTTCTTGGACTGGTATCTTACCTCTACAAGTCTACCTAATCTAAATATTATTTTACAAGTCAGTGTCACTTTACAACAATTAATTATTTTAACGACAAATAGACAGAAGACCAAATTTAAAAATAAATACAAATTTAAATACTTAATTGTAAAAAAATCAAGAATATAATTAAAAATTATCAAATAATTAACAAAGTACTTGATGGGGTGTTTACTTTAACTTTTGTTTAATGTTTTCATTCTTTATTTTTATTTTATAGTTAAAGAAGTGACATTATTTTCAATATGCTTCCTGGTTTCAAAATTTTGTAAAAAAGGGTGAATAATAAATAGAAGGTATTTAGTTTTAAAAAATATTGCATAGTTATAAAATCACATTTTTTTTTCACTTCTTCCTATAGAAAAAAAGTATATTTTGACAACATATAATCAATTGAGAATTTTTTTTTAGGGTAATGTAATTATTAAAAAACAAACTTATATTAATTATGATGGAAAGGAGAAGAGAAATAAATAAATATCAAATTGTTGTATAAATGTATTGGATTTGATCTTCTGAATAATATTAAATAAAGAGTTTGATGTCAATTTATTAAATTAAAAATAGTAAATTGGTTACTTTATTAAATATATAAAAACTAGAGTAAATACGAGTGTAAAGGAAAAAATAAATGATTTTTTTAAAATTTAAATCTGTTTTAATCAATTAAATTAAAGTTTACTTTTTATTCTTCACATTTTAAAAGTTAACAATTCTAATCTATGCAATAAAAAACAACAACTTGTTTTAATCCCTCTGTCCAAATTTCTTATACTTCAAAATTGTCAAAAGAAAATATTTTGAAAGAAAAGTTGATATTATTGGATATTTAATGAGAAAAATGCAAAAACATTGTGATATAAGCCGCGTATAATTGAAAAAAATAAATAAATAAACGTTTAATAATATGTAGAATAAAGATACTACAAAATATTTTTAAATTAAAAAACTGAAAAATTAATTTGAAATTTCGAAAAATCAAATTTATGAATAAATTTGATATACTAAAAACATGTTTTGTGTTAAAAGCTTAATTACATAAAAGTTCTCTTTAAAAAAAAGGTTGTCCATGCCCATGTTGAGCGCGTGCGTTCACGCGCCTACCGTATTTTCCTACTTTATCAGTCACTCTCTGAGCCCGAAGGTCAACATCTCTTGCTCTTCAATGGCCGCGTCGTCCTCTATTCGAATCGCTGTCGTCGGTGATGTGGTAAAGTAGCCTCTTCCCACTTTCCAAGCTCAACTTTTATTTCTCATGTTTGCTAATTTTGGGACAATCCCATTACCTAATTTGGGGTTTTCTGAAGCATGATAACTGGAGCTTTGAACAAGATTCCAAAGCGCTTGAATTCTTGCAGGTACTTTTCTCCATTCTCCTGTTTCCATTTTTGGTGCCTGTTAATGAAAAAGCTTATGCATATTCTGCTGCCAACCCACGTGCCATTTTATTCAATCCTCGGTGCGGTGGGGTTCTGTGGTCTATGTTCCCTTTTCTATTCCCTATCCCGTACTATTTAAGCATAACAAAATTGTGATGACTATGATAGAAGATAGTGTTATAGACCAGAATAATAATTTTGGTTATCCCAGTAAAGGGAAAAAAGCTGAGGCTGTTAGTTTTCATAGGGTGTTAGAAAATCTTACCTTGTTGTGAAAGACAAATTTCGTTTCTAGTACTACAGGGGAAAGTGATCGTCACTTATTTGCTCTTATTATTTTGGTCTTGGTTCTTAATAAACCTTATTTGGAAATTTTATTATGCTGAAGCTGAAGTAACCCATGCAGGGACTATTACTTCCAAACCCCTTAAGCACAAATACTTAATAGAGATTGCTAAGTTGGCGTGTAGATAGACATTGAGCGTGTTTGGAAAGAAAACTAGTTGTGTTTTTTAGAACTTTTCTACTGAAAAACAAAACTATATTTTCATTATTAGAGAAGCTCTCAAAAGCCCTTCTTACTTGCATCCAAACAAGCCCATTTTTTCAGGTTAACTTTAGATCAAATCTGTAAGGGAACAAAATTATAAAGGAAAAATTATAAGGAATTAAAACCAGAGGAATCAAAATAGGTAAGAAAAGAAATTTCTTATCGTTTTTGCTCGGCATGAAATAAACAGGGGAAAGAAATTGAAGAGAAAGTTGTGATATTGCATATTCATCTGTCATTAATTTCTATTAACTTTATGCAACTACGTAGCGTCCAATACTATAAACTTGTTTTGCTATATTTGATCCATCAATCTAATCTAGTCCTATGTTGAAGTGCAGCCAGATTTGGTGCTGTTTACAGGCAAGTTTAGCTGTTACTGCGGATCAACCTATCACACTACAGTCATTATTCTTAAATTCATTTAAGTGCCTTTGCTTCCTCTATGCCTATTTTAATTGTTATGGAAATAGCTGATGTACACCTATGAAAAATCAGTGTCCATGTTGAAAATTGAATGCTATGGCATTGATCTTTAACTTCTAAATAACCAAGGAGTATGGTTTGCATTAATAGTCAGACCTGTACAAATCAGCATGTGCCAAGTTTATGGCCTGTTAATTTATTTTTGTTGTATAACTGTTATGATTTATCCCTCTATTACTGTTTTCATCCTTTTTCAATTGTCACATCACATTCAATCTTTTTAGGTGATTTTGGTGATGAAAATGTTGAAGTCGTTCAGAATGTTGCAAATATTGAATTTGCTAAAGCAGTTATACTGGGAAACCACGATGCCTGGTTTACTAAACAGTTTTCTAGAAGGTGAAGTTTACAAGTTTGTTCCTGGAATCATTCTCTCTGTATGTGTACTTTGTGGAAAAAGGATCATGTTGTTTGGTTATTCCACTAGACTTGATGAAATTTTCATTTTAAAAATAGATAGAAAGCTAGGAAAATAAACTTTCAATGTATGTGTGCAGTACATCTTTCACGTCCCACCACCCTGATAACAACATGCAAACGCACATACACAAAGATAATCCCATCCTTTTTAGTATGTCAAAAATATAATTTGTTTGAGTTTTTTTTACCCAGTAGGTGTTGCTCTGATTTCTATTCAAATTGTAAACTAACACTTTGATTCAAATATTAGCCAGGAGAAGGATAAAGTTCAGCTTCAGCTAGAATGGTAAGCTTAATATCTATAAGGATTCAAATTTCAATTTATTCTGGGAAAATTTTCTCTGATCTATTAATGTGATTTTGTGCATTTCAAAATATTATGAATTAACTTTTAACAACAGCATATTTGTTGTTTCTGTTGATATGCTTATGTAATGCTATGGGTGAAAATGGGCTATTTTTTCATTGTTCATTAAATGTTTAAATAAGGATTTTAAAATATGTATGATGAGTTTTTTATTGTTCCAAAAACTTGTCAAGTCTAGAGAAGTTATCAATTACTGAAAACAGAGTTGATTACTTAAGAGTTCATATTGACACCTTTCCCAGCATAGTTTTTTTCCCCAATCTCAATGGTCAATTTCCATGAGTTTACTTATAATGCTTTTATTATTTTATGGAGATCCTTAGAAAATTTACTGATAAATGAATCTATCAAATATAAATTCAGCCTTGGTGAGGACCATGTGGCTTATCGTCGATCAGACTTCCCTCTAATAAAAGTAAGTGTTGTTGGTGGACGGCCATTTTCTTCTGGGGGTAAAGCACTGTCACCGAAAAAGCTTCTTTCTGCAAGGTATGTATTGTAATGAAGTAATCACAGACAATTCGATCCTCAAAAGGCTGAAAATGTAGTTAGTCTTTTCAGCTTTCCACCTTAGTTTCTAATGCCTACAAAAAAAGAGTTAAGTTCACCAATCACCATTTTGCTCTCATCCTCGAAAGAATGTTGTACAATCTTTCCAACAGTTAGTGATAGTGTTAACTTTTGATGCTCTTAATGTATTTATCTTCCCCAATCTTGCCATGCCTCGCCTCGTTTAACTATCCATTATTTGTGACAACAGATAATCCACATTAGAAGTAGAGTTAGGTGGCCTTTTATGATTTGTCTAGGAGACCATATATGTTGTTTTTTTCTATTACTAAAATTCCATTGTAGCCCAAAATCAATTTATCAGTTGAGCTTTGTCATAGATATGGAGTCAAGGACATGGATGAGAGTGCTAAGAGAATCCAGAAAGCTGCTCTTGGCAGACCAGATGATCATTTTCTTATATTACTTGCACATAATGGGCCCACAGGTGACACATGACATTTCAATGTTGTTATCAGCCCTGGTGGTGCTGCTAGTCTGTCACATCTAATACCCAGCCTGATGTTTGAATTTTAATTTTGTATAGGCCTTGGTTCTGATTCGAATGATATATGTGGAAAGGATTGGGAATTTGAGGGCAATGGTGATTATGGTGACCCAGGTGATACTTCTATTATTTCATAGCTTAGATTTTTATTAAAATATTATCTTTTTGTGGTTTTTGCACCCAGCAATAATGTCAACTGCCATGTCAAGGCCGCATTCTCCCCTCCCCCTTATTATTTTTTAATAATATTTTTTTTTTCATTTCAAATGCTTCATTATGTTCTTCTGAATCATCATTTCTGTTTTAATGGATCTGTAACTTAAGATGCCAAATGCCAAGAGTGATGGAGATAATGCAAACATAGCTAAACTGGGATACAGTTTTTACCTAGTTTAATGTGTTTATATGACAGATCTAGAACACGCAATATCCTTGCTAAAAGAGAATGATCAGGTATCAATTCCCTTGGTTGTGTTTGGTCACATGCACAAAGAGCTGGCATATGGCAAAGGCTTCAGGAAAATGATTGTGGTTGGCGCTGATAACACCATATACTTGAATGGGGCAGTTGTTCCTAGGGTCAAAAGTTTGAATGATGAAGACAAGAGAAGCTTGGACGAGGAAAGTGCTCTTTCCTCATCAGAGGCAAAAGGTACAAGAAGAGCCTTTACTTTAGTTGAGATTTCAGAAGCAAGAGTTGTTAAGATTGCAGAAAGTTGGGTCTCAGTTGTCGAAGATAGGACCACATTAGAAGAAGAGCACATACTATTTGAGGTCAGCTAGGATCCCTCATCCTCCACATTTAGGTTCCTGCCACTGTCACAGGGATTTTAATGGCGTAGATAAAAACAGCCAAGGGTGAAATATGCAGCAATACTGATTCCTTGTTCCGATGAATAATATTTAATAATATTGTTAATAACTACTGCATAGACTAGACGAATGTCATATGCTCTGATACAAATTCCTTATCTAGCTGGTGTGATTTATTACTTGTACCGCTGCTTTATTTTATGTGGCAATTCAAATGTGAAGGGTTCGTGTCATTATTTTCTTCCTACCATAGAGGACTGGACTGTTATTTGTTTTGGTTGTCCTTGTGCATTTGGATTCATGTTGAATCATATGGGTGGGTCTATTGGATTGCACAGGCTGTTCCATTTGCCGTCATGGTGACTGGTCTTTTTAAACTGGCACTGCCTGCATGTGGTGACACTGTATTGTCCAAATTCTACTCCCTTTTGCAAGCACTCTACACGGATTCTGCAGCTGATAGGTTTGGAGTACATCATTTTCACCTTTGCCTCTTTTTTTTTTCTGGACCCAATGAAAATTGCAGTGCTTTGGCAGATGGCTGTGATCCCATTTGGTCATGAAATGACTCCCCTGACTTTTAGCTCCAAAGTAAAGGTTAAAGAGGCTGTGATACTGAAGGTTGACCAAACTTTTAATGATTTGATGTTGGCTTGTTTCCTCTTTTTATTAATTTTTTTTTCTTTTGACAGATTAAGAAAAGGTTTCATTCACATGAAAGAAATGACCCATTTCCTAGACTTCCTCGATTAACCTTGCTACTGGTGAATGACATATTACACGAATACCACTTACAATCATATACAGATTCCTTAATTTCTTATGTCATTTGTCAACACTAACCAAGCATCTTTCCCTTCTATATAATAATCTCTTTTTAAAGCTTTCCATTCTGCAAAAGTATGCAGTAATATTATTTGGCACTGTCTTTTCTGTTTTGCTTTCTTAAGGTTTGGTGCACCGAATTCCAAGCAGTCTATGGGCTGTTTTTGACTCGTCCGGTTCCTTTACAGCCATTGGATAACAGAAAATAAAGTGAAAAAGAAAGCTTAAAGTAACTCCAAACACTTTCCTTGGTAAAACATTGAGTTGCTAATAACTTTATTGTAAAATCTGGGGGCACCATTTTATAATTGTGTGGTGAACATGACAGCAAATACCCCACCCTATTGGCCTTATTTTAGTGTCCATACATAATTTGAAAGGGAACTCTGATTCATTGATCTCTACATGTTTCTTCTCCTCAATTTTGATATAGCATTAACATCATTCCTTCATTTATTAGGATTCCTACTTTTCTTCCCCAGAGGTCCCTCCTCTTAAAGATTAGTCAATTAAGTTTCTCGTCACCTACCTATCTAGTTTTTCTACCATAAAGCCACCATTTTGGTCCATTTAATATTTCCATTTTTTTGACAACTCATTTATGTTTTCAAACATAGCCTATGGTCTTCATAGATGGGGTTAAAACTTGCAACTTCCTGGCACCATACTAAATGCGTGCTTTATTTTGCTTCGTCATCCTCATAATTAGATTTCTGCAATTAAGATTCTGAACTTGGTACATCATATTTTGTTTCATTAGTTTTAGAGTTGGCACGCTAGCCTTTATAGGGACAATGACTGAAATTCTATCCCAAGCTTCATGGAGAAAAATATAGGTCTGCATATGTCTAACTGTTCCAAGCTTTTAAATGAATATTAATTGAGGCACAGCTGCATAGTTTTCTAGCTATGTACACTGTATTCCAATCCTTCAATTTTCAAAAACTACTTTAAAAGGTTCAACATGGTTAAGTAATTGTTGACAAACAAAACCATTCACTTTACCTGTTTCTTTAATTTTACTCTTCAGCCAAAGGAATTCAGCTTTCGTACCTTTTTCAAAATGAACTGTTGATAATAATAATACCATAATTTATCACTCCCAACCTTAGGAGTAAATATAGATCTTGCTCATTGTGTCAAAGCAGTTTCCTAACAGCATGTAGAAAGTTGCCATAAAAAGGATTAGTTTGGTAATTATGCAACAACATGAGAGAACATACCAAGAATTTGGTCAATTTTTTTTCTTTCTTAGTGGTGTTGAAAAACTGTTGAATGTCAATAGATCATATTTTTCATAAGAAATATTTAAAGTTTGTTCAATAATGCATAACTATTCAAAGTAAAATATTTTCAACTAAAAAACAAAAAAAATATTTTCAACTAATCAAAGTACACGCATATCGTTGAAAAGTAAAATTCTCATGTCTTATGATAGGTTCAAATCCTACCATTTTTTATCCTCAAAGTATCAATACATATTATAAGTTAACCTGTTTTAATGTAAGCAAACATCTGAGTAAAAAAAAAATATACTTTTGTAATTTTCAGCATTATTGTTAAGTTATCTTTAATCTTCAGAATTCAACATGACATTGTTGAATCTCTGAGAAGCAACATGAGAAAAAGTATGATGCAGAGGAATCTAAAGAGAGGAGTCCATAATATAATTGAAAAAAGAAAAGTATCTGTGAAGAGAACAAATTGTATATTTCTGAAAAGCAAAAGATAAACATAGAATGTCTACTCTGACATGTTTGACCCCTTCTTCTGTCACAATTGGCCCTCTTTATTTGAAGATCCTCTGCTACCTTTGACCGAATCTAGACCCTCTATGACTTTGTACTCTTACGTCTTCTTCTTTCCTTCTCGATCCTCTTATTAACCACCACTCGCACACTGTTTTTAGGATTAAGCAAACCAACAACAAAGACAACATATAAATTAATTATTTTAACAGTTTAATGCTAAACGTAGATCATTTCTTTTCTATTATACTACATTTTTTTTCTGATATACTAAAGTAATCTGGTTTAAAGGTTCAAATTTACGACTTTGTATTATTAGCAGTTGTTATAAGATTTTTTTGAAAATTTATAAGTTAATTTTATAATATTGAATTAGATTTAACATTTTAATATAGAATTATAATTTAAAATTTATTATGGTAACAGTTTGTTCCCCAATTATTGTATTATCTATAATATATAATCTTATCCTACTAAAATTATCTTATGAGAAAGTTACTTAAATTAAAGACTATTTCTTAATATAATATATTCTGATAGAATCATATTAAGCTGTTGACAACGTATTCTTTATCATAACTTTGGAACATAACGAGGAGAATGGTGGAAAATAATGTTGTAACTAAGGTACAAGAAAAGACAAAAGTGATAAAAATAAAATAGAGTAATAGATTGTTCGATGGCAAAATCATATTTTATTTACTGTTATCCTCATCTTCATTGTCGTGTTACATTTTCACACCAAACCCCAAACGTTGCTCGTAAATGACATGGACCCAAACCCTCTTCGAATCATAATCTTAGAAGGGCAAGTTTGTCTTTTCATTACAGTCCCTAAGTAAACGACTTCAGTTATAGACGGCATGCGTTGTACAATGCAATCAATATATCATAACACAATTCGTTATCATCTAATTAACTTAAATACTTAAATTAATAATAGATATTTATTTATATTGAATATTTTTTAACAATGTGAATATTAATTCAAGTTTTTAAATATTTACATTCCAAATTGAATAACAAGTGTTTTAACTTAACAACCACTTGGAAAATATAATGATTTAGTTTTAAAAATGATTTTTTTTTCATGTTTTCATAGTTTTTACTTAATCAAACCATCATAATTCTTTCTTTTCTCTCTCCATCTTTCTTAGCATCAAAACTCCCCATTAATCCTCATTTCAGAGATAAACTGAGACAAAGCTCAATATTGGATTAAAAGGATTAAACTATAGAAGCACCAGTTATATAATGTAGAATGAATAATCATTACATGCCTTTTACAAAGGGCACAACCATGAATTTTTGAAGAAAAAAAAAGATATTATACTAAGTATAGGAAGAAAATAAAAAAGAGTGAAACATGTTTAACCATTTAAGTAATGAATTAATTGATTTGTTGTGTGATAATTGAATTTGAGATAGGTGAAAGGGTGAGAGAGAGAAGAAGGAAAAGATGAATGGTCCTGCCCAGCAGCACTTCCAGCTCACCCGCTTAGGTCGGATCTATTTTCTGCCACTCTTCACTTTCCTCACATCACAACCCACTTCCAACTTCAACAACACCTTTCCATAACCCCAACTAACACTTCTTCTTCTTCTTCTTCCTCTTCCTCTTCCTCAAACACAACCATTTTTTAAAAACTAAACTCAAACAAAACAAACAAAAGCACCTTTTTTTATCATTCCCACACACAAAATAAAGCAAACAAGAAGCTCCCACAAAACCAAATCACCATTTTTCTGTTGGGTTGGTTCATGCTGAAGTGGGTTTGCGTCTGCGCGCTTCAACGTTAAATGGGCAATGTGACGGGGACAGTGGCTGCGAAATTCGCGTTTTTCCCGCCAGAGCCACCGACGTACGACGTTTGCCGAGAGGGGGATGGGAGGGTGGTGCTGTCGGGTGTCACCGCCGACAAAAATGTCGACGTTCACATTCTCGACACTAAGGGTGGCAACAAGATTGTTGCCACCTTCTGGAAACACCCTTTTGCCCGCTTCACCTTCTTGTACTCTCACGGTAATGCTGCTGACTTGGGTCAGATGCACGACCTCTTCATCGAGCTCAGAGCTCACCTCCGTGTCAACATCATGAGGTCAACCAAAACCACCCCCTTCTTCCATCGCCTCTAATTTCTTCTGTTTTCATTTTCAATGGGAAACTGTGGCTTTGGACATCTTTTTTTATGTTTTTGTCTGTGTTCTGAGGTCTATGTCCTCTGTTAAGGAGGACGATGCTTCGCATCTGATAAATATGGTAATTATGTTGTGTCTTAATCTTTGAGCAAAACCTGTTGCTCTCTCACTCTGTATGTAATGCTCATGCATAATAGTACATATTTGCTTCATTTCCATAAAAGTAAATGTATATTTTAATATTTATTTTGCTTGATTTGACAACTTATGTAAGGTTTTACTTCAGAAAACACTTTGGAGTGTGAACAGACGCTCTTTCTGAATTTTTTTTGTTTCAACTTTGTTTAATGTTTGCAGTTATGACTATTCAGGATATGGAGCATCTACGGGTAAGGTATGTAATCGCTGGTTTCCTATTCTGTTTTTTTTTTTTTTTTTTTGAGGTGGTTGTTCTTTGTTTCTAAATAAAGTTTCTTGGGGTTTTGATTTATTTCCATATAACATGGCCGGCGCATATACATGGGAGCGTATATATATGCTTGAAGCAAGGTTATAAAAATTCCATTTGGAACTGTTTTTCTTAAAATAAATCTGCTGCTATTCTCACTGATGTTTTTGGTGTTCTATCTGTGATTGTCTCTTCTTCAACTGTGGCAGCCATCTGAGTTCAACACGTATTACGACATAGAGGCTGTATATCATTGTTTGAAGCGCGAATATGGAGTTAAGCAAGAAGAATTGATTTTGTATGGTCAATCGGTTGGAAGTGGACCCACACTGCACTTGGCTTCTAAGTTGCAGAAGTTGAGAGGTGTTGTTCTTCACAGTGCCATCCTTTCGGGGATAAGGGTCTTGTACCCTGTCAAGATGACATTTTGGTTTGACATATTTAAAGTGAGTTTTGCTTCTGTGTTCATAATTCTTACTCTACTGTAGTATTTTCTGCTGAGCTTTGTAGTAACAAAATTCTCTTTTAACGTTTCAGAATATAGATAAAATTCGACATGTCAACTGTCCAGTGTTTGTTATACATGTAAGTATCTATTCCCTTCCATGTTTTTAATCACCTTCTGCTCTTCTATTTCTTTTCATCTGCAAAACTGATCAACAACTTTTTTGAGCTTCTGTTGTGAAATGATTTTCTTTCTGTTTTCTTGTTCATATATAAAAGGGCTTAGAACTTCAGATGTTTTGAGCCTTAATATTAGGTTATTTCGGGAGGCTGATTTGGTTGGACTTCTAATGTTTTAATTTTCTTCCGCTGCAAGATATCATAAAAATAAAGAATTCCGTGTGTTTATGAATCCTGGTGGTGTTTCCATTTATGAAGGATGATTTTCCTTTTATCAACAAGTATTCGAATTTGGAATACTACATGTTTTGTTGTTGCATTCTTGAATCATTCTTTCCATCTGTTTGAAGAAACTCTTTGATTATGTTACCTAGATGGTAATTTTTTTGATCAATTTGTTCAGCTTCTTGAAAGCAATAAAGCAGATTAATTATTGATGCAAATCGCAATAGATTTTGGAGCAAAAATTGAAACAACACCACAGACAACAGTTCATATCATTCCCTATTTTATTTGTATTACTCTATTTTTGCATGTTGACTTGAATTTACAAGATCAATCTGCACTCAGAAGACAGATATAAAATGGGAAAAATAATGTTGAATAAGATGTGCATGTTCAACAACTTGATATTCATGTGATAAGGCTACTAAGAAATGTCAACATGCATTGTGTTATCAGATTTGCATCCATCTAAGCATAGGTATATACTAAATGAAATGTGCCTTTTCCAAATTCTTCTTCCATTTTGTTTTTTGAGTGTGCCTTTATGGTGGTTGTTCCTCACTAATACAGAACCTGGAAATACCCTGCACTCGTTGTCCTAACGAGGAGTATTACAAAGTTATTAAATTTAACAAATACTTGGTATGTATGCTTTTCTACATATCCCCTTTCTATTGTTTATATTGATAGAACAGGTAACTGAACTTGTTTGGTGTTGTAATAGTAATAGAATAAAGACAATTGAAGAGTGTTAATTGTGTGTGTTTTCTCTGTTTGCAAACCTTGTTGGTATTCTAATATTCAGTAATGGATGTTTTTTCTGTAAGACTAATGAAGGATCTACCTTGTGATGATTTTCTGCAATGTTCATGAATTCAGTTCTCCAAAAGTCCATAATCCATACAAAACAGCTTAGCTGGCATGGACATATTGTGTTCTTGTAATGTCTTCTTTTTGATGAATTAGTATAATTGATAATTTTGTGTGTCTGGTAATGGGATTTTGTGCAGGGAACAAATGATGATATTGTTGATTGGTCTCACGGGAAGCGATTATGGGAACTCTCGAAGGAAAAATATGATCCCTTGTGGGTAAAGGGTGGTGGTCATTGCAACCTTGAAACATTCCCAGAGTACATCAAATACTTGCGCAAGTTCATTAATGCAATGGAGAAACTCGCTCTCACAAAACAGTCAAGCAAACAACTCTCTCAAAATCCTAGTATTACTGAATCCAGACATAACAAATGCTTAAGATTTGGCAAAAAATAGTTTGATAGTTTTTGAGGATTAAGGTATCAGAATCATGGTTTGCTTGAAGGCTGAGCCAACTACAATAGTGCCTTAGTTGCCATGCATGCTACTTTGATTCATGATTTGGCAACTAATCAGTTAACTAGAATACCCTAAACCCTACTAAAAACTCATGTTTCTGATCCAAATCCTGCTTAGATATAGCCATAGCCTAGAACTCAGGAGTGGTGCTTGCCTGGTTAAATATAATGTACTTGTTCTGGATTTCTGGCTAAGTTGTTGAGTTTGTGTACATGCCAAGATCATTCTCTCAAGAAAAGAATCTTATTATTTCAACTACTAACACGTTATTTTTAACGGATTCTACAAAATTAAATCTTAACTAATTCTAATTAATTGTGCATATCTTATTCATAATATTTTTATAATTTTTAATACTTTAAATTTTGCTCAAAATAGTTTTAAGTTATATATGAATATTAATTTAAGTACGTTTTCAATTTTTTTGTCTATTTCAAATATTGGTAAAGACATTTTTTTTAAGCTGGAGCAAAGCCCAAAAGAATAAAAATACTAGGCTCGTTATTTCTGCACCCATCAAATTTCTTCCTGCACCCAATCAATTTTTAAAAAGACTATTTAACCCTTTTTTTAAATGATTTCTGGATTATCTTTTTCGGAAGTTTTTTCTGGAACATAATTTACATAATTGATGAAATATATTCTGAAAAACGTTTTCTTGAACATAATTTTTGAAAAAATATTTTTAAAATAAAATTTTCAGAAATCAATTTTTGGAAAATTTTGTCTTTTTTGAAATAAATTTTCTAAAATATATTTTTGAAAGAACTCCTCATAATGAAAACGAATCATATGGAACATTTGCTCATTTCACTTAGTTGCTGGGTGAAAAAAAAACACCCAGAATACTAATAAAATTAGCTATAGTTTTCCAATCACTGAATTTGATTCAAATTTTTTTAAAAGTGATCTCTATCATGATTTATTATTGACGTGTGAATAATAAATAAAAATATATTTAGAGGGAACATTATAACTATTAAGTATTATAAGATTATGTACAAGAACAGAAGGTTATTTACAGTTAAAAATACTAATAAAGTATATGAACATTACATGTGTAAGATAGTCAGCAATTAGGAGAATGGTGTAAATAAGAACCAGTGTTTGTTTAATATCTTCTTTAGGTTACATTAAAAAAAAAAAAGATTCTCCTTAGGAAAGTAGAAAAAACCTTTTTCCAATCAAAAGAGAATCTTCTTAAGAAAGATTCATATCATGGTTTGGACGAAAGCTAGCTTCTTGCAACTTTTGTTCGAATTATGATTTACAAGATGCCAACTAAACTCTAACATGCTTTTACCAAAGAAATAAAAAATTATTGTCATTATAATTCATTACTATAACAAATTTTTTTATTTTTACTTTTGCAAACACATTATTAGTAAATGTGCGTACTATTGGTATATTCATGGAAGTTAAATATAAGTTACATTCACTCATGTTGTTCATCCTTAGTGTAAAATGGAATATGATGATGTGCATGGTCAAAAAGTCCTACCATATAAAATAGTAATTTTCACAACGTTATTTGACTTTTTTCAACAAATTGGAGTAGATCATATATTTAATGGTGGACCTCACTATCTCTCCCTTTCTTTATTCATTCTTTTTTTTCATATAAATAAACATAATCTTCTCATTCCTTCATGATAAGGACTATAACACTTTGAAACATAGTTAAATTATTGTTCTTGACCTCATTTGTTTTTCAATAAAAGTTAAATAATTGTTTGTTTTTGTTCTAAACAGGCCAATAGGCGACCTAAACCTAGAACATTCAAGGTAGTCAAGAACAAGTATGCTTTTAACCTAATTTGTGATTTGTCTATCTGTGAGGTTTTACCTAGTATATATGGAGTTGGTCTTAACCTTATGTCTGCCGTTATGATTCTCTCTTTACTACTTGATTAATGCTAATTAATCCAAATCCTCATCCTATGTTATTTCCTTTACATTATTCATTTATATTGACCTCATACCTAAATGATCAAAGGTCGGTCCAAAGTCCATAACCCAACAGTTTTCAATAGAAGTATCATTGTAAAAAAATATGGTAACAATTTTATATTTTTAAATTTTGATAAGTTACTAAAATCTCCAACCTTATCTCATCTAAATAATTTGACTTCATTTAATATATTTTCAAAATATAAGTATTTAAATTAGCAAAAGGATTACAAGTATAAGGTGTGCATAGATTATACTTTTATAACCATTTTTAACAAATAAAAATATGAAATGAGATTTTTATAAACTAAAACTAAAAAGAAATTAATTTTGTATTTACAATTGGCACTATAGTTAGCAATGGCTTAGGCTATGTTAAAGTTCAAGCACCACACCAACTAACATCTCAGTGATTTTAAAGTTTATTAAAACTTTTTTTTCAACCTCTTCAAAATAAACCCTAGAAGTTTGAACTCAACAAAATCCTATTTCATTACATATTACACTTATTTGAACTTTGTATTAAAAAAGTAGTGAAATTTAAGTTTTAACTAAATCTAAAAAAAATTGACTTATTAATTTAATAAAATGATATTTATATTTATATTCATATATATATATATATATATATATATATATTATAATTTAATTTTATCTCTAACCATCCTCTCCAGCTCTTTAAAAATTTGTATACATACTCATATTCAGAATATTTAAAATATAACTCGAATATTTTATACATTAATATCTGCAAATAAATTAATAACCATATAAAAGATAAAACCTAACAATTTTACTTCTTCTATAACTTAATATTCAATATGATATTAATGAATAGAAATCATCTTAAGAATAATCGTTATATTATCATTTTTTTTTGAATCGTTATATTATCATTTATATATTTAATATTAAAAATAATAAGATAAAAAAAATTACATTATAATACTTTTAGAGTTTACATTACAATAAATTCATTAAATAACAGCAATTTTTTTTAAAAAAATAATTAGTTACTATATTAATTAAATTAAATACTATTTTAGAGACTAAAAAATTATTAATATTTAAAGTCATTTTATTATTAAAATAAATTATAAATTATTTTTAAATTTGTATCTAAATTAGCTACCTTTAAATTGGTCTCAATTAGTCTTTAAACAACTAATTTAGAATATAAAGTATTTGTAGATAAAACCTTAGTAGTCAATGGTTAGATACCAATTTAAAAATTATTTTATAATTTTTATTAATAATAAAAACTACTTTAGGAACTAACATATTTTTTAGTCTCTAAAATAGTTTCTAATTTAATTCAATAATTAATTATTTTGGTCAATAAAATTAATTGTAATTCAATTTTTTTCTGTGTTATCTTTAACATTAATATTTTATACTATGAATCTCTGTTTTATACTGTATTAATGTAAAATTATTTTCTCATCAAAGCAGCTTAATTTAAAAAACTTAAATGTTTCACTTCCTCGAGTAATTGGTGAAAAAACACATAATGTCCTAAAAATAAGCAATATCTTCAATAGAAAAGTAAAGTCTCGTAATAAATTGCTTTTAATTGAGATTTTTTGAATTGTCTTTTTTGTAGAAGAAAAGGTAATGAAATAATACAGTATATCAATAAATGTGAATAAATAATAAAATAACGTTATATATAACGAATGATTCTAAATATCTGGAATCATATATTGTCTGCTCCAGGTTCAAAGGGTGCATGCACACCCGACATATACCTTTTTATCTTGGTGCTCCCCAGCATTTGGAATTGGTGGTGCAATGTCTAATACCATGTCTCACCCATCAAAAGCAGATAAAATAAAACATGCATATGTGGATTTTGTTCATTTAATACTTTTGAAAACAGTTTTCACTTTTCTTAATTTTTAAAAATTAAAAAACTTCTTTGTAACTATTTTGCTAAAAAATAGTTTTTGTGCTGTCATGCTTAACCTGATTGCACCATACAAATACATTAATGAACAATTGTGACTACATGAATCACAACCGATCATAAATGAGAGAAAAAAAATAATGAATATCACATGAAAAGATTAAAAGACATCGATAACAATTATTACATTTTGTATAATTTAAATACCATAAGTTAAAAATATCATTTGATACACTACAATAAAATCATGAAATAGAAACCAACTTTTAAATACCAAAATAATTAGTTACAATAGAAACTATAATAGAGACCATTTTAGAAACTAAAATATAATTGGTTTCTAAATTAGTTTCTATTATTGTTAAATAGTTTCTAAATTGGTATCTAATTAGCAACTAAGGTTTTAACTACCAATTATTTAGTTTCTAAATTTGGTAGCAAAAACATTGGTTGCTAATTAGATATCAATTTAGAAACTATTTAACAATAATAGAAAATAATAGAAACTAATTTAGAAACCAAATTTCTTTTTAGTTTCTAAAATGGTCTCTAATTTAATTACTATTGCAACTAATTATTTTGGTTTCTATTTCATTATTTTCTTGTAGTGATAGATGATTTGATAACACAGATTAAAGATTAAACATTGTATGTTAAAAAGTTGAATGAATTTGTAATTACTTATTATAAAGTAAGTATATAACTATCTTAAAGTTGGAAGGGGAAAGGATAAATTTTTAATATATTTACTAGGGATGGCAAAGCGGGCCAGCTTGTCCCGCATTGGCCCGCAAAAATGTGGGACGGGTTTGCGGGCTAGAATTTCCGACCTGCCCCGCATAAGAGCTGGCCCGTGGATTTGTGGGCCAGCCCACGTTTTTTTTTATAATTAAATATTTATTTTTTTAACATTTTGTTCTTAAAAAATTGTCAAATTAAACCTATATATTTGTTATTATCAAACCTAATTTTTTTTTCTTCCTTTTCAAATATAGTCAAACATCAAAACATTATTAAGATAAATATCAAATATCACTATTCTTCCACATCCAAAACATTAAAAATACCTAATTCCAAAACATTAAAAATACCTAATTCCAAAACATTAAAAATACCTAATTCCAAAACATTAAACATAAACATTAATTCAAAAACATTAAACATAAACATTATTGACATTCTTCCATTTCAATAACATTGTATGCCACCTTAGAAGAACTTTCATCCATTTTTTCATAATTATAATATTTCCCGTCATCTGCATATATTAAAATAATGACAATCAATTAATTAATTTTTCATAAAAATAATATAATAAAAATAAGATAACTTTTGACTCAATTGAAGGCTTGGTCATGGGTAACTTCTAAAATACCCTCTGCTTGCTTCTCCTTTTATGACGGGTGTCTTGCTCCTTTATCGTGTTTGAAATCGATTAAATTGGCATGACCCAGTTTAGGGTGATAGGTATCTCTATTTCGATGGTTGTTGGTTTTTGTGGAATGTTGGGTTGGTGGATAATAGTTGTTGTTCTTTTTCTCCTTGTTATGGTTGCAGTGAGTTTGTATTGGGTTTGTTTTGAGTTTGTACTGGTTTGTTTTGAGTTTGTACGAGTTTTTTAGTGGTAGATTTTTTTGTACGTTGTCCTGCAGCTACTAAGTGCCAATTTTTTTTTTCTTTCGGGTTAGCGGGCCAGCCCGCCCCACCCCGCTACTGGCCCGCGCGGGTTGCGGGCTAATGCGAAACGGGCTAATGCGGGTTAACGGGTTGAAAAAGTCAGTCCGCCTCGCGTTTTTTACCAGCGGGCCGCGAGCCGGCCTGCACGGCCCGCCCCGCTTTGCCTTCCCTAATATTTGCTATGAGTTAAGTGTTAGTGTTGTTAGAATATGATTAAAAACAAGTCTTTTGGAAGAATTTATAGTATGTTGTTAAAGTTCCACATCGATTAGAGGAAATTAAGATATTTTCATAATAAATTATCTTATGAATTAGTCTTATAAGGTTGAATTATGTTTAAAATAGATTTCTTAATATGATATCAAAGTTATTTAGAATATA
Organism: Phaseolus vulgaris; assembly: GCF_051622355.1. Taxonomy (NCBI): domain Eukaryota; kingdom Viridiplantae; phylum Streptophyta; class Magnoliopsida; order Fabales; family Fabaceae; genus Phaseolus; species Phaseolus vulgaris. The sequence goes on along the minus strand of NC_143500.1, from coordinate 38,896,186 downwards.
TCCTAACGAGAATTTAATCTTGTCAGGTCATCCAGTATAGGACGGTTATCATAATACTCATACAAGTATAAGTTCACAACTCTTAGCATAAGGAAGGTGTTAAAGGATAACGATGGCACGTAACTAGATATAAGGATAACGATGTGATTTTTGTAGTGTAATGAATGTATTAATGAAAGACTATGGAAGATAATAGCAATGTTTGATAGAAAAAAGGAGTAATGAAGGAAGAAGAGAGTGGGAGGTGAGGTCAGAGGCAGCATGATGGTAATGAGAAAGAAAGGGTGTGGCGCACCAAGTCTCATCAAAATAAATTGTCTTGTTCCTAATCTCATTCTCTTCAACCAATCATACTTTGTAACGTCATGCCCCCACCTTCCCCTGTTCCATTCCTATCCTTTCTTATTCTTCTTCTTCTTCTTCTTCTTCTTTTTCCTACACCTATATGCACTCGACATGACAAGACCATCCCTTTTCTTTTCTTTCTTTCTTCATGCAAAACCTTTTCCCTCTTCTTTCTCTTCTTTCTTATTTCTTCACCTCTCTCACCACCTCCCAAGTACAAACGCAATCTTATTCCATACATTATGCAGCACTCATGTACGGAATATGCTCTTGTGTTCTTTGCATCTTACAATTTCTCTCTATCTTAATTACTTCAAAAACACACCACCCTCATGTTTTTTCCTAACTCATTCTTTAATTTAATTTGGTCCTCAAATGACATGATGAGTGTCCATTGCCATGTTTCATGGTCGAGCATCAAATTAATGTCGCAAAAAATGGATGTACCACGGTAGAATGGTACAACTATGACTCTAAACTAAGACTATAAAAGTGCTTTAATGGACAAAGTTGTTTGTACATGCACTACCTTAGACTTTTGACACCTGGTTCTCAAAATCTCTTTTTGACTCTTCAACGTGTATATATATATATATATATATATATATATGTATATATATACATATATATATATATATATATATATGTATATATATACATATATATATATATACATATATATATATATACATATACATATATATATATACATATACATATACATATATATATACATATACATATATATATATACATATACATATACATATATATATATATATACATATACATATATATATATATATAAAAGTAGACTTTTTTTAAAAATATTTTTAACTAATCAAATATTTCTATTAGATGATTATAAAAAAAAGTCATGGATTTAAAATCTTATAAAAATATCTTCATGAATCATTTTTATGTAACATAAATTTATGTCTTAAAAATATTAATTACTAAAGAAAATATTAATTAAAGTGTAAATTTTACAGCATTATTCTATTAAAGTGAAAGTTACAAGAATATTTTTTAAAAAGTGATATAGTACAATAAAATCTACAATATAAATGACCTTGTGGTTCTAATAAGGATATTCTCAATACAAATTTGTAACGGTTAAATAATGGGATGTTAATATTCTAAAATCGTGATACCAACGTTTGAGTAAATTAAACATGCATAAATGTGTAATATTATAATTGACATTTATTTGTATTTTAAAACTGTATGAAATTTATACAATTAAATTATTTACTAGGAACTTTAATTTAATAATTAAATTTATGAAATTCAATATTATACCAAAAATTATTAAATGAAGTAAATTTGAGAAAATTACTTATAAAATTAATGAATTCCTTCCTATAAAAAATAGTTTAAACTAGGTTTTATTGTAACTGAAGGTCCTATAAAAAAAGTTCCTATTCTCTTTCATCGTAAAAAAGGGACTTATTCCAAGTTTCAAGACACAAAACTACCTTTTTTAAAACAATGTTTTTTTGGAATATAAGAAAGAATCAAGTTAAAGATAAATATGCAAATCAATAAAATTACGTATATATAGTTGATAAATGTGTTTAAAATTGAATCAATCAAAAAATTTAAAAAATATCATAACTCAATTTTTTGTTTGGAATTTCTAGATATAGATTTGATCTATATTAAAAAATCAAGAATCAAATCAAACTCTATTATATTTAAATATAATATTATATATATTTAAAGTTAATTAAAAATTAGTAAAAATATAAAATATGTTTTTTAAAAGTTAGTGTACTTTACTAGCAGCTTATATTTATCAAAATATTATAACAAATTTATATTGCAACTTCTAACTATAAAGTTATATAATTAATTTATTTAAAAATATAAGAAAAAATAAAATTAAAAATATAATAATAATAATAATAATATGATAGATTTTTACTATATATAATATTTTTTGTAAATTTGTTAACAATCTCATACTAACAAAAATAAATAAAATATAGTTTAAATTAAATTAAAAATAATTGTATTTTACCTTTATATTTAATTTGAGTGATTATTCAATAAAAAAAATAGAACCAAATAGGCACCTATAACAAATGATGCAATATGAGATACATAAAAGAAAATGATTTAATTTGATATAAGAAGTTTGTCTTGCATTGATTACAATTTGGTTTTTGACGGAAAATGGTAAGTGGGCCACAGCCCACACGGACGCTTCAATTACAAATCGAAACGTAGTGAGATACGAAAGATTCAGTATTCCGATTTTGAAAGAGAAAGATCAAATATGTTGGATAGACAACTTTCTTCTCTTTATATAATTGAGATAAGTTTTAATTTCAAAATGTGTCATATTTTAATTTAATTACATATTTTGGTTTGCAATTTATTCAAATTAAATCCATTTTATCAAAATCTAATGTCTGTATTTTAATAGTAAGTTTCAAGAAAATTTAAACTGTGATCAAATTGAAACTTTTAAAAATTTATTTTAGTTTTAAAACATTTCTTGTAAACATGTTAGTTTATTTTTTTTATTCCTATAAAATAAAATTAAAGATATTTTTATATAATAGTGAAAGTACTAAAAAGGATTACTACAGACAATATAGGAATAATGACAAGAGAGTATAACTTCAATCATAAAAATAAAATAGTAATAGCCTAATTGGATAGATAAATATATGTGTGATATTATTTATTGGATGAATACTAGTGGAGCTCTCTTATTAATTTAGATTATAAAAATATGATGTGATGTGATTATGAATTAACTCAAATGAGATATTTCCTAATGGTTAAATTTACTTTATAATGTTAATGGAAGCTTTTTAAAAATAAAATAAATATTTCATGTATCCTTAAACTAGGTTACACTAATCAAATTGAGAAAAAAATAATTAGTATATTAACTAAATTATTCATATTTAAAATGATTTATATTATCAATAAAAATTTATCAAATGATTTTTAAATTTGTATATACATTAGTTACCTAAGTTTTAGCAACTAATATTTTAGATTTTAAATTAGTCTCTAAAAAATTATCAGAGACTAATTCAGAATATAAGGTAGTAAGTAGCTAAAACTTTAGTGACTAATGGTTAGATACCAATTTAGAACCTCAAATTGGTGTTTGGAACCCCTTTGTTGTATGAAATATTTGAGAGATTGACGTTTGGTGATTTATGTTTAATGTTTTGTCTAGGTTTGACAGTTGTGGTGTGTTTTGTGTAGGTTTTCTTGGCTTTTGTTTCTTCCTGGCATGGTCGGTTTGAAGATTTTGGTCTTGGATTACGGTAAAGGAAAGATTGATTGATTTATTCTACTCGGATTGGTGTTTAGAACCTTATTTTATATGAGATATTTGAGAGATTGATGTTTGGTGATTCTTGTTTAACAATTTGTTCAGATTTGGAAAACGTGGTATGTTATGTGCAAGTTTTTTGACTTCTATATCCTCATTGTAGGGTCGGTTTGATGGGTTTTGCGCTTGAGTGTTTGGTTAATTTTGTTTGCTGACAAAAACTGAGTTTAGTTATTGGACTTTTGTGCCGTGTCTTGAGGATGTATTTATTTGGAGGGTTGATGTAATTGTTTATTGATGTGCTTTTGTATCTTGTTATGATATGTTAATGTGACTGATGTGTTGTAATGTCATGGGATCCCCATCTGATTGGGGGATAAAAAACTTTATGTTGTGATTATTTGTATAAGGATTGAAAAACTCGTGAAGTGTCTCATTTTATTTTATTTATTCTTTATTAATAAAAAAATCATAACTATCTTATTCATTTAACACATCAGTCCAACCATAACCCTTACAACATTTTATCCTCTTGTTAAGTGTTTTAATTAGGTAACAAAAAGCATAACTATGTTATTCATTTCGAATTAGCACACCACAAGTCATTTCTTTTCATGTTAAATTAAAAAAAAAATATTAAAAAAAAAGGTTTTTTAACTTTAATGTATCTTAGTCGAATTTGAATGCAAATTAATTCAACTTTTGTGACATTCTCTCAAACTCCTATTCCTTGCCTTATTTTCTTATAGTACACGCATTTTGCCTCTCATTCTCATAATCTCATTTATTTTCAAAAAAAATATATTTAATTTTTAGTACTTAATAACTTTATTGACATGTTTTCAAATTGAGATTCGCTTTTTCTTTTTCCAAGATCATAAAAAAAACAATATTTATAATTACCATATTATAACTAATATGATTAGAGAATACCATTACACATATTTTCAATTTGTTGAAGTTGGAATCAACTCCACTCATACTAAAATTAATATTCACATGTGAGTTGTATTATTATTTAAAATCTTCACTATTAAATTCACTCTCCCTTAATAATATAACAAATATGAAACTTATAGTTATTCTAAAACTTCATTCATCCCATCTATCACATACTCAACATTTTATTATCAAACAAACATTTTAAACTGTTATAGTCACTCAACACATAAAATTTAACAATAGAAAACAAAAATAATAATAATAATAATTATTACCTATTGATAATTATTTACAGATGATTTAAATTTGTAAATAAATTAGGACTTACATATATATATTTGTAAGTAAAATCGAGTTATTTACGATGCAACAGTGAAATAGTTTAATTATAATAATTTTAACGAATTAGAATGAAAATTTTGTTAAGAATATTATTTTTATGTAAAGGTAAACAGACGTTAAATAAATAAAATCATGTGTTATCTACTAATTTTACATAAAAATTAAAATAAATGTTTTATCTACTGATTTTACATACAAATTATAATATTATTAATATTAATAATAATAATAATAAAAATTAACAATATTAATATTAATAACATTAATATTATTAAAAGTAATATTAATAGTAATAATGTTAATAATAATTAATATTTTTTAATAGTATTAGTAATAATATTAATAATATTATGATTACTAATATTGTTATTATTAATTAACAATGTTATTAATATTATTATTAACAAGAATAATATTATTAAAATTATTATTATTTATTAACATTATTACTATTAATATCATTTTTATTATCAATATAACTATTAACAATATTAATATTATTATTATTATTATTATTGTTAACATTATTATATTATTATTAATATTATTATCAATATTATTATTTTTAATAATAATAGTGATATTATTTATATTAATTAATAATAATAGTATTATAATAATTATTATAAGAATAATGATAATCCTAATATGATCTCATTTTTTTTATCTAAATGTACTTCTGAATTCCTGTTATAGTAAATTGTTAATAATAATAATAATATTCATAGTATTTACGTTATACAATGAAATGTTTTATTCATTCAATCTATGAATTAAGTTATAATATTAAGAGGATAATTAGGCATGACAGAAGGAACAAACATGGTGAATGGAAGCATGATTGATGGTTCAAATTTTGGAATGTTATGATATATGGTATGTTGCTAATCAAACATTTAAAACTTACCACAAATTTTTAACTTCTCATCATTAAGTAATAAAAGTTTAGGGAGAGAGAATTATTAGGATGACTTACCACAAATTATATTACATAAATGACTGGTTTTATATTAAAATTAAGATAAAACAATATAAATGAGTTTAACAACCAAGAATGACAAGAACAATGGAGGAACATACAGAAATTTTACAATAAATGTTGTGACTAAGAATGTTTCTTATCTCAAATTAGAATTGTACTCTTTTTTATATACATTTGCATTCTTAGAAGTTTTATATTATTTTCTATGAACTGTTATATAGTGTCTTATGAATTACCTATCTTATGAATGACAGTTGAAATTTAATATAACTATCATATCTATTGTCAACTGTCAATTCATATCCCTTATATCATATATAACTGTCTATTAGCAATCTTATTTGCTATTTGCAAATTTTTATCAAACAAAACAAAAAAAATAAAAAGAGATTTAAAAGTTTCACGTTTAATATAAGAGAATAATTTTTCTTTGGAGAGACTAAATTTTGAGGATAAATAATGTTAGACAAATAATTGTTAAAATATGTAAATGAAAGGTAAATATATTTAATTGTTTCATAAAACCAAATTATTAAAAAAAGAATTGAAAATGAATGATTGTTTGTATCAAATGTTGGGTGTGGTAGGGTTTAGACTTTTGTGATATTAAAATGAGTTGGAATTGTACTAATTTCAACTTTGTGCAACTTTGTGCATGAACGTTACGTACCCATCATGAATCTTGTAGAAGGTTTTGTTGAATATAAAAAAACAGACACTAAAGGATCATTATTGGATATCATTATTGGATTCAGCGCAGCTATTAGCCAATATAATCATAATTAAAGACAAAGACTAAATATGTTTTGTTTTTCCAAAAAGTTAACGACATACAGAGAACATTCCATTCTTAACCGACAAAGACTTTAATAATAAAATAACAAAATTAGTATTATTAGCATAGTCATGACAAACTATTATAATAATAATGACATTATTTTTTCATAATTAATAATATTTTATTACATTTTATATATATATATATATTAAATTTATAAATTTAAATAATTAAGAAATAAACAAATATTTTCATTATAAAACCATTAATTTAAATAAGAATGATTGAAGATAAACTATTTTAAAAAATGCAAACAATGATTATTGAAAGTTAAAAGACACTAACATTTAAATATTTAGGGCGTTAAATTTTAAAGAAATATGTTTTAAAGACACGTAACATTCATTAAATTAAATATTTTTAAGAATATTGTTAACAAACTAAATAAAACTTAAGTGTTCTTATGAATCACAATTACTATGATTCATGATGATTTTTTTATAAATCATGATTACTAAATATAATTTTTTTTTTATATTAAACATTGCCTAAATGTTAAATAAATTTATAAAAAAATAAATTTAAAAAAATCATTACATAAAAGATAAATGTGATTGAATGTTCAATATAAGAAAAATTATAAGAAAGTTGGAAGGAAGCCTCACTAAATCTTTATCATAAGGATATGAATATATTGCAAGGGAGGGAGGTGCATAAATAAAACAAAAACACATTCTCAATGGAGAAAAACGCACAATGCTAAATAAAAATAAGAATATGTAGTAAAATATTATCATTCAAAAATAAAGATTTAAAATATATGATTAAATGTTTTAAATTGTATATTTACTAATTTATCCAAAAGTGGTATGTATTTGACATATATCTTATTTTTAAATATAATTATAGATATATTTTTGCCTTATAATTTTATTAAGATTATAAACATTTTTACAAAATGTAATTCTTTTTATATAAAAAAAGATAGTTATAAATAAGAACATTTTTCTTTTTACTTATCTATGAAATTAACTACATTGCAAAAAAAAATCATTAAATAGAAACAAGTAGTCACTATATTGACTAAATTATATATTATTTTAGAGAATAAAAAAATTATTTGTATCAAGTAGTTTTTATTATTAATGAAATTTATAAATTAGTTTTTAAATTGGTATCTAATTAGTTATAAATGTTTTAACTACCTTTAAGATTACAAGACTGATCGTGAAAACCTTCCTAGTTAATTAGATACCAATTTAAAAATTATTTTAGATACCAATAATTTTTTAGTATATAAATTAGTATATAATTTAATCAATATAATAACTAATTATTTCAGTTTATAAAATTAATTTTTATTTAATGATTACCTAGCACTTGATCAATAATCTCAAATATACCTAAATTCACGGAGCTTTTAATGAAAAAAAGGAATATGACTTTATTTTAAACTTATATGAATCTTTAAATATAAATACAACAATGCAGTTCAAAGTATTTTTTTTTTAATTATCTTCATATATTAAAAAGAAATAATTTTTGTCTATAGAATAAAGAATACAAATATTTTTATACATAAAATAATTTTCATGATAATTAACTATTTTTTAAAAAATTAATTAAATTTTACAATAATTTTCCATTTTGTAAAGATAATTTCACTGTACACTGAATTAAAAATAAAAATTATATCATTAGAAAATTCACATTTCTTATTTTAAATTTGAGCATCATATTTATTGTAATTATGTCAGTTATTTAAGTTAATCAATTTAATTTTGGAATGGTATAATTTGTTATAATGATTCAATACAAACATTTGTACCTTCAGAAAATTATGGAAACATTACAGGAAGAACTAAATGTTTATAGTTCTTTATATTTAAAACAAAACATAGTGTTTTTTCTTTCCCCACCTTCTGGTTGACTAAGATCACAAACACACCATACTTTTAGTACACCATTGACTATGTAGATATTCCATAACAATTTTCAATTAATCACTATGTATTCAAGTTCTTATCTAACTCAAACCCTAATAATTTAAAAGAGGAATAAATCTTGTAACTTTCGCTATTTCATTTTATAACATTGAAACCTAGAATTTTGATTCAAGATTAAAAATAAATTTGGTCAAATATGTAAATAGAACCCACCCAACTTTATTCTAGTTATTTAATCCTCATAGTCCAAAAAAAACCTAATTTTATTGTATGAGAAATGTTGAGTATAGTGTATAGACTTCATTTTCGGCATGTAAGAAAAGAAGAAACAGATGTAAATAAAATAGATAATAATGATAATAAATAAATAATAAATGTAATGCAACAAGGGGCATAGTTGTGTTATAAAAATAGTGATATAATAAAAAAGGAAACTGTAATAGGAAAAAATGAAAAAAAAGAATGTGATTTAATTAATATAATTACCTACCATAATTAAGTATTTTTTTTTTCTGAACACATTTTACACATGGTGATATCATATCAATCAGCCCTAAATAGAGAGGATTATATTATTTTGTTTATGCAATTTCTTACTATTTTTTTTAAATATAATTCTTTCACACTCGTGTATGTTTATTTATACTATAATACTATAATATGATGTGATGAAAATCAGGATTGAGAAGATGGCATGTGTTTCCTCTTGTTGAATATAAAAAGGGTAACAATCATTGCCGATCAAAAGAAAATTAAAAAGGGTAACAAGAAACCTAATTATGGTGTTTATATTCAGCATTAATTGTGACAATTAACAAATAATAATAATCAAATACAGAGACTATTTTTGTTGTGTTGGAAGTAAAAGTTAACGACAGGTGACAGAGCAATGCCATTGGTAGCAGACACAGAGAAAGACACTTTCACTGAATTTCTGAAAAATAAAGATTTGTGTTTTGTATTTTTCTTTTGTGTTTGAATTGAATCCCTTCACTGGTTCTTGGTACTCACTATCAGTGGTTCGTTTGCATTACCTTCCCCCTCCACCCTTTTCTTAATTCTCTCTTTCTTCTTTTTTATATTTTACTTTGTTTATTTGTCTGTTGTCTCAAAGAGGCCCTGAAAGTTTGCACTGACAAGGTTTCTGTTGTCAAGTTTGTAGCTTTTTGGTCTATGATTCGTTTGTTATCCTAACAATGCTTTATCCTCATCTGGGTATTCAGTTATTGTCCAAGATGGAGGAGGAAGACCATTTTCCTGTGGGTTTGCGTGTACTTGCCGTTGACGACGACCGAACGTATCTTACAGTGTTGGAGAATTTGCTTCGCAAATGCCAGTATAATGGTTTGTTATCTGTCTGTTTTAATTCACAATTCTACATTGGTTTCGCGTGTCATGCTCGTAAATGTTGTACTTCTTGTTCCCTTTTCATGTGAAGTCTTGGACTCATGAGACGTGGGTACCTTGTCGTTGACAATTTTCTTTCCTTGCAAGACGGGGATGTTCTTTCTTTTTTTCCAGAATTTGTTTTTGTTTTTCAAAACCGGTTTCTTGTTTTGCTGCATTAATTTCATAACTATGAATCCTGTCATAATAAGTCTGATCAAGCGTTTGACAATTGACACTGCTTTGATTTATCTCCTATCTGATTTATGTTTGTTTGCTTCTTGCAGTTACTGCTACCACTGAAGCAGTCAAGGCGCTAGAAATGCTGAGGAAAAACAGAAACATGTTTGACCTTGTTATCAGTGATGTGAATATGCCAGAAATGGATGGGTTTAAGCTGCTTCAGCATGTGGGACTTGAGACGGACCTACCCGTTATCAGTAAGCACAAAAACTTTTTGTCTTGACATCCATTCAACTTGAGTATATTTTCTCTTCATTCAGAGATTATTGGTATTTTAATGATTGAGAATTTTCCTAATTCCGTTTGTTTTGTTTCTTGATTCTGTGTTCTTTCCAAAGCAAAGTTTGAGAGAAAAATCAAACTCAGAAATATGTGTTGTTTCACAATAATGGTATGAACTTAAACTCTTGCCTTTTTGTGTGTTTGTGATCTAGTGTTGTCAGGATATGGTGACAAAGAGCGGGTGATGAAAGGTGTCATATATGGTGCATGTGACTTTTTAACGAAACCAGTTCGAATTCAGGAGTTGCAGAACATATGGCAACATGTAGTGCGGAGGAAGATTGATGGCAAGGATAAGAATAAGACAGCAAGTGAGGAAATAAACTGCAGTATGTCTGGTAAGGTTGCAAATGAGGAGGAACCATGCACTATTGCTGGGGAATGTAGTCAAGCTTTGGAACCAAAAACTAATGCTGACCAGAATATAAAAGGGGATCGTAAAAGGAAAGAACGGTGTGAGGCTGAGGAAGTGGAAGAAGATGATAAAGAGAACGATGAACCCTCCAATCACAAGAAATCTCGTTTAGTTTGGGATGCCGAGTTGCACAATAAATTTCTTGCTGCCATTAATCAGCTGGGAATTGAAAGTGAGTGTGATAAAGACATTACTTATCTATTTTTTCTTGACTTAAGAATTTGTGGAACTTTAGTTTGCTTATTTGTCATATGGATTTTATAGCTCCTAATATAAAGTTTCTACAACTGTTAATGCAGAGGCTTTCCCCAAGAAGATACTTGACTTGATGAATATTGATGGACTTTCAAGAGAAAACGTAGCAAGCCATCTCCAGGTATGTCTCTACAACAAATTTCTTGGAATTGACTGAGTGTTTTTTTTTATCAGCAGACAGTGAGTGTGATATAGACACGTTACTCATCTAATTCTTCTTGACTCAAGAAGTTGGAAGTTTAGTGTGCTTATTTGTCATATGGATTTTATAGCTCCTAATATAAGCTTTCTACAACTGTTAATGCAGAGGCTTTCCCCAAGAAAATACTTGACTTGATGAATATTGATGGACTTTCAAGAGAAAACGTAGCAAGCCAACTTATTTGATGAACTCTAAATTTCAACTTTATCATATGTTTCTGGTTTCATGTTTGGCTTAGGTTAATAGTTGAAGTGGGAAATTTTCCTTATAAACAACAGAATTAATGTTATGAAAATCTTTCAGATCTAATTGAACAATCATATTTTATGAAATATAAGTGTGTACAAAATGAACTAACATCTTTGTTCTAAATCCTGTGTTGTGATAATTGTGTTTCTTTGTTTCACAGAAATTCAGACTCGGTCTCAAAAAGCCAAATCCTTACCACCGTATGGGTTCAGTTGATTGCTTTCGCCCTTCATCTGAATCAGGATCCATGTTAAGCACCACATTACCGTCATATGCATATGCACCTGGTGGAAGGTTTGGGGTGTTAAACGCTCCATCCAGCTTGAACACCAGAGGAATGAACTCATCTGCAATTGTTCAAGCTGCTCAGTCTCTAAACATCAACAGCAGCAGCATAAAAACACATGGAAACATGCACTCGTCCATATTTTCTGCAAATCAAACCTCAAGCTTATTGCAGGGCATTCCAACATCAATCGAGGCTAACCAATTTAAGCCCAACAACTCTCCAGCTGGTATTAGGAGGTTTAATCTACTTGATCGCTCAACTGGATTTAAAGATTTCTCTAGTTTCTCGGAAAATAGAGCCACTGTTAGAAATGCAGCGAATGTTTCTCTTCCTGGTTTCTCAAATAACCATTTACTTTTTCAAGGAATTTCCCAACTCACACATCATTCTGAACCATTTAGAAATCATTCTTCTTTTGGATCTGCTTCTGTGAAAGCACAATCTTTTGATCCAAACTCCTGTGGTTGGCCTAAAATGGGGGATGATTATAATAATAAAAGCTGGCAGGGAGCAGCTCCGATATCTATCTTTCCTTCCAGTACTTCTGCTGTCAGTAACGTTTTCAATGATGATCAACTGCTTCAGCATAACTTCAAATTGTCCCCATCCACTTTTTGCAGTAGGAACAGCCCAGTTGGTTTTTCTTCCAGTGTTCCTTTGGAGGATGATGTCCTAGGCGAGATGCTACAGCAAGAAGGCTTACATGGGAATATCTTACTAGCTTCATCTTACACCCAGCATAACAAGGGAGGTTGCAGCAAAGACACAAGTCAAACCTTCAATTCCATAAATCCTGTCATTTCTCCTAACGGAGGCACTAGTTCCTTGGGACATTGCTATGACCAAAATAATGCAGTTGACAATAAGAGTATTGATGCATCTTTGGTTGGCCAAATGAATGGGGTTAATCCATCAATCACACAGTCTAGTGAAGGTGAGAATTTCTATTCAATGAAGTCAAATGATGAGTACGTTTTGCCGAGCCTGAAGTCCGGTGAAGGACTCCTGCATAATGGTTTGGAGTCCTTGGATGAGATAATGAATGAAATAGACGAACAGGTATGATCAAATCTTCTTCTTGCAATGTCAAGTTCTTTTAATCCTGCTTGGAATGGTTTTGGTTTTAGATGTTTTTATTTGACTTGCTAATGCAAAGCTGATTTTCTAGCCATGATATATCCTCTAGTTTCTTAAACTCCTAACAGATTATGTTTATGTGTATTTCGTTGTGATGCGATTGTGAATTTTAATGTTTCCACAATTCAGTTTGGTCTGATTTGAGGCATACAAGAGTTGTTAATTTGCATCAATTCATGAAAGACTACTTTTGATGCAGGAGCTAAATGCGATTATGTTGATGGATGGAGGAATAGAGTTTGATGCTTACAATGATGGATCATGCAAGTGACTCCTTCTGATTCATTCCTCGAGTCGTTTCATCGTGTGTAATATCGCACTGATGTAATTTCCTGTTTCACTAATGGACAAAGTACGTGCTACTTGTACAGCAGCAACCGCATCAAATTTCTCCACTTCTTTATATAAAATAAACAATATATATATATATATGCCTTAACTTTTTAGTATTGGGTTCAGTTGTGATAATTTGATTTGAGTACGTGAAAGAATAAGAATGGAACAGTTTACGCATGTGTTTTCACGATAAAAAGTTGGCACTTCTCATTTATACTATAATTTGGACAAAATCTCTGTATGAATGGATTTTGTTTTTTAGAGTCTGTATATGAATATTATTGTTTTTGTAGAGTCCTGTATGAATGTTCAGCGACATGAGATTACCTTATGGTTCAACCAAAGTTTGTCTATCTTTTGTTGTGTTGTAGACATAACTTCTAGCAGAAGATATCCTTATTTTTTTCACTTAGTCGTGCAAAAATTAGTTGTGCAGAAGATATCCTTATAAATTTTTTTATATAACTTTACAAACCTCAAGAAACCTTCAATTGGTTGTGCTTAGATGAGATTAGTGCTTAATAACATACTGTGATGTGAAATCTTACCCAACATTTAGAGCTAAAAAGTAGTGAGTGAGATTCTGTATGTCAACTGGTTTTCCGTTTGACTAGCTAATATAGATCAGTGATGAAGAATCATGTAAAAATACAATCCACAATTCTAATGCATGATTCATATACCAAGCAATAATCAACAAAAAGTTATAGTTATATTTACAAATTTGCAACTTGTCATCAAAATCATACTTATAGTTTAACTATAAAACATAAGACACTTATTTTCTTTATTTGTTTCAAGACTAATAATATACGAATTGATTCAATTCTTTATGAATAATTATATTTATGAGTCACTAGGAGCATTATGTTGATAACCAATCAATGTATGGTTATAATGCTATTTATAACCAATCAATGTATAATGATAATTTATAAAATTAAAAACATTAACTTCAATTCACACAAAAAGTTACATTGTTACAATTTTTAAAATTGGAAATTAAAGAATTTGAGGAGTATTATATTTTTAAAATTAAGAAATTGGATTTGAAATTTTGATTAATACATTAGCAAAAACACGTATACTTCCACGTAAGTGTATTCTCATTTTTGTTATATTAAATAATATAATTTTATTATTCAATTAAAGTATTATATTAAAAAAATATAAATAGTATATCTCTTTATATATATGGTATTGATAATGAAATTGATTTAAATAATTGAAAAAGTCTTGATAAGGTGTTAATTTAGATTTAATACTAATAATAAAAAAAATGCGTTTTAAAAAGTGTAGGTTGATTCAATTCTGTGGGTAGCAATACTGAGATGAATGAATCACATTGACTGTACACGTGTACGGCCAAACCTCATCCACATTAAAGGCCACAACGCTCACAAAATAAGAGTCCAACTTTAAAGCGACGCTATCCTTAAACCTTGTACACCAAAACTGAAACAACCGTCATTGGTGTTTTCCTCTCACGTTGTTGTTGTTGTTCTTGTCGAGCGTAACCCAGTAGCATCATTGTTGACGATGGGCACCAAAGTGATGGAGGTGGTGAAAGGTCTGGACTTGAAGCGGTACATGGGTCGCTGGTACGAAATTGCTTGTTTTCCGTCGAGGTTTCAGCCCAGTGACGGCGTCAACACCAGAGCCACCTACACTCTCGGAGATGACGGCGCTATCAGAGTTCTGAATGAGACTTGGAGTGGTGGAAAAAGAAGCTTCATTGAGGGCACTGCTTATAAGGCTGATCCCAATAGTGATGAGGCCAAATTGAAGGTCAGATTTTGGGTTCCTCCTTTCTTACCCCTTTTTCCTGTTACTGGGGATTACTGGGTTTTGTTCATCGATCCTGATTATCAGTATGCTCTCATTGGCCAACCTAGCAGGAATTATCTTTGGGTAAGCCTATTTCCCTTTTAATTTTGTTGGATCATGACCATGTTCCTTAATATTACTACTAGAAATTGCAGATAAATGTGAAACCTTGACATTGCAACCAAAATTGTAGCCACAGGAAAAATTTTGAAACCTTGTATAAGAGTGTATATATATATAGATATGGACACCAGATGAAACCAATAAGGTGCATGGCACTTTTGTATAAATGTGTCTATTAAACATGTGGTTGGGAGCTTTGATTTCCAGAAATGTGCATATGAGAAAACTTTCAGGGCACTCATGGAATCACTTTGTTTCTTACTCCTGTTAGGGGCTTTAATCTCTATTAAACACCTTGTAAAATTGATTTAACTGTGAAGTGTGGAAATGTAAAATTGATCATTTTTGTAGAGTGATTTTGGATTGTGAAGGTCTTATTAATGATTTGGGGTAATTTTGGTCCCTAGATATTGTCAAGGAAGAATGATATGGATGATGAAATCTACAAGGAGCTTGTTGAGAAAGCTAAAGATGAGGGGTATGATGTGAGCAAACTCCAGAAAACTCCACACACCAATCCTGCACCAGAGGGAGAAGGTCCTGAGGACACGAAAGGCGTTTGGTGGTTGAAGTCCCTTCTGGGGAAATAGTTATTTCTGAAGCTGAAAGAGAGTGTTTCATATTGGTAATAAAAGTAAAGGCAAAATATACGAAGGTGATGCGATATGAACTTTTGTAAAGTTTACGTTTCATGCTCTCATTGTGTTTGTTCTTGGTGAGAATGCAATGTCTGAAATTGAATACTTTACAGCTTTTTCCATTTTGCTTTTTGCTTGTTATTTGCTGAATTATCTGGCTATGGTATCGGGCTTTTTGCGATTAATCCTCTACCTTAAGAGGATTCATTCGTATTGTGAGTTTGATCATAAATTCACATCGTTTTTATGGAGTGGCTTGAAAGAAAAGTAGAATTGTGATCAATTTTCACAAGAGGAAAGTTCACTACAAGAAAATAAAAATAATTAAATTTAAAAAGTAAAAAACAAAAATAATTAGTTACTATATTAATTAAATTAAATACTAATTTAAACAGGAAAAAATTATTCATATATAATTTTTTTTTATTAATACAAATTTATAGAATAATTTTTAAATTTGTATTTAAATTAGTTACCTAAGTTTTAACAACTAATATTTTATATTTTAAATTAATTTTTTTAAAAATTAATAAAGATTAAATTAAAATATAAAATAATTAGTAATTAAAATCTTGACAGCTAAAGATTAGATACCAATTTAAAAATTATTTTATAATTTTTTATTAATAATAGAAACTATTTTAACTACTAATAACTTTTTTTAATTTATAAAATATCTCTAATTTAATCAAATAATAACTAATTATTTTAGTCTTTAAAATTAATTTTTATTTAATGTTTAAATTTTTAAAAATATCTACCAAAAAAAATGTTTTTAGAATAAAAAGTAAATCTAACATTTTTATGATTAGAATTAGGTTATGTATAAGATAATAATTTGTAAAAAATATTCAGATTTTACATGAATTTTAAAACTAATAGTGTACTTGAATGTGTTGTGTGTAACTCTCTTAGATTGGTCCATTTAAGAGGAAGGGTTTTGCATATCTACGACACTTTTTAAGTTAACAAGAGAAACATGCTCAATGAAGAACAAATGAGGAAAAGTTACTTCAATAATATCTCTTTTAATATTTTCAATTTAATAATTTTTAGAAGGATTCATATTTGATTTCGAAGAAATAAAATAGGATAAAAGTATATAATTAAAATTGGCTGAACTAAAGAAACAATTGGGGTAGCCATTTTTGCAGAAAATGCCTAAAATTTCTGTGGACATGAATGCATAAAATTCCTAACAATGGAAAATTGAACAAATAATGAAAACCTCCGTCGATGGTGAAAAAATATTAAAAAAGAGAGAGAAAGTAACAAATATAATAATTGACAAGTGATATAAAGAAAAAAAAGGGGGAGAGAAACAGAAAATAAGTAATTTTTTAATTCTAAAAAATAATGAATAATTCGATTATATCATGTCACAAAAAATGGAGATGGAATGTAAGAATGGGATTTAGAGCACCACACGATTGCAATGACAATAACAGAAAAGACTATAGAAAAACAAAATAGTTTGAAAATTTAAAGAGTCTATTATATTATAATAAAATATTATACCAATGAATGATAACTTAGTTGGTTTTTTTTAAGTTGTTTTTTTTTTAAGAAATAGATAAATTTTTGAAATAATCATTCATATGCTTATGTTTATGCTTAAGACATGAATTCATTATAATGAAGTCATTTATATTTTATGAGTTTAGATTTATAAGAGTGAAACGATTGTAGTATGAGAGAGAAAGTTGTATTTTTACTTACACTAATGTTAGTTAAAATTTATTATCTTTTATTTTAAATGAAGTTTTGTCATTCAATTCAAATCAGAATAATGTCTAGCACAATTTCAGTGTAGCAGAATTTGAATTATGTTTACCCAACTTCTACGTGAAATTATATTAATATTAATACATATGATTTTTATAAAAAAAAATTAACATATTAATATTAATGATTTATATAAAAATATTATTTGTGAAATGCAAAAATTATTATCTACAAAATTATTAAAAAAATCAATTGGTAACTTTATGACAAAATAAAATACATTAAATATATAGAAATTATTATAAAAATTGTATATTAATATTTGTTTGATTATTTTTATTATCACATTCATTCTCATATTAAAATATTTGTTTGACTTATTCATAATTGATTATGGATATAATAACTACTTAGTCTGTTGTATATCGCATCAAATTTTCTCATGAATTTAAGGGAAAAAAGGCAAACCTTTAGGAAATTTAGCAGGGGTAAATTATCCACATTGAAAGTAAAACTTTATAACTAAGAATTCATCTTGTACTTCGGGAATTTAAAATATTGTTTTTTGAAAAAATCATACTGTAGCACACGTCTTTAAATTCGAATGATTTTTATAGTATAATATTTATGATATATGAACTTTTATTTTTTTTTTATTCCTGCTATACGGAGATGAGACCTAGAAAATTATTGAAAAGTTTTGTCTTCTCCTTTTCTTCGGACAGGGTGTTAGAGTTGCGTTGTGATCCTTCTTGACTCGATGCTACTCCTTCGAGTCTTGGTCTCAATCTCAGGTGGATGCTGAATGGAGATACCTGCAGAAGACACTCTGACGCTCAAGTCAGCAAAAAGGTATTCGGCACTCGGGGTTGTACAATGATAATGACGTACCTTTCTTATTGGAATATATATTATTTATATTATTTTAATGGACTTACCTTATTGGGTCGGATTAGTGGAGTAGATCACGCTCAGGAGCGTATTACCTAATTCTTAATGGCGGTTTAGCTTTATTGACCTTAGGTTGAGCGTTAATGAACTAAGTGTATCGGTCAGAGAGACCGAGCCATGGTAGTGACCGGTCGATCCATACCAGTATAGTTATGATATAAAAATTTGAATAGTCTTTTTTTTTTAGTTCTTAAAATTTAATTAATTTAAATGTTCTTATTTTTATTTTTATATTTATAATTATATTAAACTATGAAAAAAATGTACTGATTTTTGTTATATTATTAATAACGATAATATATATATATATATAAATTCTGAGTATATTATGTTCACTGTTTCAAAAATTACTAGATATACTATAGCATGCAATTGATTATTATTTGCAAATCACAAGTTAGCAGCAACATGATACCATTGTTTACTAAAAAAAGAAAACAAGTCAATAAACTGCAGTTGGTGTTTAGTGACTTGGATGTTAGAGTGATCTTTCCAACAACCACTCTTACAAAATTTAGAAAAGATTGAATTTTATTCCTTTTTTTCTTTTTGGTTATGGAGGGTTGCTCTAATGTAAATTCTTAAACAAAAAGAGGGTTTAAATCAAAGCAGGAAAGAGAGGGTTTTGAACCAAAAGTGGAAAAGATACACAAATATTTTATTACTAATTCATAAATTTTAGCTCATTTTATAAGCTTTCCAAAATTGTTCCTAATCATAATTTATGATTTTATGAAAATACAGAACCACTTTTCAATATTGTCAAAGTCATTTTTATGTATTTCCTAAATTAATTATCTTCATTCTCTCATAATTTAATACAAATATTAATTTCTACACAAAATAAAATATATTCATTCTGCTAGCTAGTATTTTTTATTTTTTTTTGCTATGTTTCCTTCTATTCACCCAAAAAGTATAGTTCGTTCAAATAAATTTATGTTTTTTTTCTACATATAAAGTTAGTAATTTCTCCTATATGTTACGTGTCATTTTTTTTTATATTTTTCTATAATGAGGAACTAAATTCTATAAAGATTTACTCTTTTTATATAGTTATATTTATTTATACTTATGAGTGGTGTTTTTTTTAAAAAAATTAACACCTTGAATTATATTTTAATCATACTTTAATTATTAAATATTTATCTTCTAAACTTATTCGTAGGTGTACATGCTGATTTTTTGTGTCACGTGATTTTTTTAAAATTTATCATACGTTATTTTTGTTTTTTAAGACAAAATTGGTGGCAAAGTGACAAGTGAAATTTACTTTAAGGTTTTTGTAATATATATAATATTTATTATATAGTTATTATAAGGTTTTGATTTATTTTTAGTCACAATTTAATTGTTTTATTTTGAAATGAAAGAATATAAATGTTTATCTACTCACAGATACTTTATTGACGTAAGGTTTTATAAATAAAAAAACAAGAAGTTATTCATGATTATATAAGTAGAGTGGAAGAATTGATTAAACGGATGGGTGGAGTTATGAATGCTGTGGAAACGAATGGAATAAAAGTGGATTTAAAACAAAAAGAATTAATTAAAGAAAGTTTGTTTGATGTAACAGATAAAAAAGAGACCAAAAACAGCAAATAATGGTTAGATTCAAAAAATGACGATGTAATTGGTTGTCCTTAGGATGGAAATCCTGAGTAACTATTTATGCGCGAGAATGTGTGGAAATAGATGGAAAAAATATTATTTGTGAGTCAATCTCACTCACCAAATTCGCTTCATTGTTTTTCATTACATTCCCTCGAGGCTTTTCTCAGAAAAACTCGCAGGGAATGCCTGTTTCATCCATTCAATAGATCGAGATTCGAGCATCAGTTTTGGGTATGCATGCATCTTTGTTTGCTTCTCTGTTTCCAGTTTCCTTTCCTTTGTCATGTCAACTCTTTGTTTCTCGAACCGTTATGCTCTTCTCATTGACACAAGAGAATTTTTTATGAGGTCCAATGATATGAAAATAAAGTGGGATTATTCCAGAAGCCATGCACCATCCAAACGGAAAATATTAAGACAATTTTGAAACCATTGCTATATGAGCACAGGGAAACGGAACGTAGGAATTTTAATGCAAAATCAACGTTTAAAGGCTTCATCCATGCTTTTGTAACTCTTGATTCATTCTTTTACTTCACATTGACTCGGTTTAGTTTGAACTATGACAGGAAAATAGCAAAATGCTGAGAAGCTTGTTTCTGATTTCCTTGTTGGTTCATGCAATAGTAGCCCAAAAACCTGCACTTCCAAAACCAAAACCGGCTGCACCGCAAGTCCCTGCCAAGAAATGGTCAACATTGAGTGGTTGGTATCCATAGGACTTTCTGTTTCTCTGACTAATGCCTTCCAAGCCTGATTCATGTCATTGTTGTTGATCTTCCAGGCAATGAGCCTATTGTAATCGCCCGTGGTGGTTATTCGGGACTCTTCCCAGAAGGCACTCCTGACGCCATTTCACTATCACGAGATATAAGCATTCTATTGTGCAATCTTCAGTTGTCAAAAGATGGCGGTGCCTTTTGTATCACGGGATCTACACTTGACAATTCAACAACTATAGAATTCTATGATCATAAGCAAAGTACCTACAATATTGATGGGAAGGACTTGAAAGGACACTTTTCGGTGGATTACACGACTGATCAGATTTCCATGAATATATCAGGTGAGTTAGGAAACCTTGTCCTTCAAACATTATCAGCTGAAACATGAGCAAACGAGTATTTATTATAGATTGAGATGGGAGCAATAGAAAATTACTGTTACCATACATATACAAAAGTATGACCCAGTTTGAGCTTTGAGATTGAAGATTTGCTCTGTGCTCTGCAGTGATTCAGGCCATATTTTCACGACCCAGTGCTTACGATGGTCTTGACCCAGTTCTCAATCTTGATGCTCTTCTAGGAGGGAAAAATCCCCCGAGGTTTTGGTTGAACGTCCAGGTTTTTCTCTCTCTGAATTCAGGACCTTCTGTGAAATTGAAACTCCATAAGCACCACGGGGCATTCCTTAATTCTTTCTGTTACCAATTTAATATAATATTAATTGTGTATTTTGTTGCAGAATGCAGCATTCTACAAAGAGAAGGGAGTACAGGTGGAAGATATTGTTTTGGAATTATTGAAAGTCTACCAAATAGATTTTGTTTCATCTTCAGATATGGGTTTCTTGAAGAGTATCAGTGGGAAATCAAGCAAGGCAACCAAGGTCGTCTTTCAACTTCTTAATGCTAAGGACGTTGAACCTTCAACCAAGAAGCCATATGAAATTGTTGTAAAAGATTTTGCTATGATCAAGTCATTTGCATCAGGCATAATGGTCCCAAAAGATTACATATGGCCCATTAAAGCAGACAAATATCTGGGACTTCCCACAACAGTTGTGTCTGATGCCCATAGATCAGGACTAGAAGTCTATGCTTCTGGTTTTGCTAATGATTTTTTTGCTAGCTATTCTTATAACTATGATCCTACCGCTGAGTACCTTCAATTTTTCGACAAGGGAGATTCTGTTGATGGTGTTGTCACTGATTTCCCATCAACAGCATCAAATGCCATAGGTGAGATGTCAAATCTTCCACCTAAATTCACAATCTATTTCTAACTGGAAAATCACCTCTTCAACTTTATAACAAATATTTGGTTTACAGTTTGCTTTGCACACAACAATACCTTGCCCCAAAAAGGTACACTACTGATCTTAAAATGTTCTCAATCATAACCACAGACAAGACATGGAAAACAGGTGGATGACAAATTCACCTTATTAATTTGATTTTGTAGGACCAACTTTGGTCATAAGCAACAATGGTGCAAGCGGAATTTATCCAGGCAGCAGTGATCTTGCATATAAGCAAGCAATAGATGACGGTGCTGACATTATAGATTGTTCAGTTCAAATGACAAGAGATGGAATTGCCTTCTGCTCAAATAGCTCAGACATAGGCCTAGATACCAACGCAATGACTAGATTTATGTCTCGATCTTCTAAAGTCCCAGAAATTCAACCAAGCAGCGGAATTTTCTCCTTTGACCTTTCCTGGAGTGAGATTCAGACATTAAAACGTAAATACTCCTTTAGAACTTAAACGTTTCAAGTTCAGATTCAACCTTTGAGATTTTAACAATGAAATTACAGTACAAATTTCTTGTTTCAGCTCAAACTGTTAAAAACGGCGATTTCCTAAGAAACCCCGCAAACAAAACCAGCGGTAAATTAGTCACCCTACAAGAATTTTTGGAGATAGCCAAGACAAAGGCAGTTCCTGGCGTTTTGGTAAACATTCAGGTAAGAAATATCACTAATTTTAGAGTTCTCGCAAAAATTTAAACCAGAATTATGGTACATTTTAAGAAGGATGTGTTACTGCAATCGTATTCCTTCTTCTATTTGAAAATTTTCTATTATTGCGAACTCCAATTGCCTCGCAGAATGCGGCGTACCTTGCATCAAAAAAGGGTCTTGACATAGTGAATGCTGTGAGCAGTGCCTTGAAAAATGCCACCTTCGACAAGCAACAAGTCCTGGTTCAATCAGATGACAGCTCGGTCCTATCCAAGTTTAAAGATAACCCGTCTTACAAAAGGGTTATGTTTTTGAATGAAAGGATGGGCAATGTACCAAGAAAAACAGCGGAAGAGATAATAAAGTATGCAGAAGCAGTGAATATTCCAAAATCCTCTGTTATAGAAGTATATTCTTCTTTCTTATATCGATTGACAAATGTTGTTAAAGAGTTGAAAGAGGCAAACATCACAGTATTCGTCCGTAATCTTAAAAATGAATACACATCACTTGCATTCGACTACTGGTCAGACCCTAATGTCGAGATTGCTACTTACATCCAAACTGCTAAGGTTGATGGAATATTCACCGATTTTCCAGCCACTTCGAGTAGATTCATCAGTAAGTCATTCCAATCTCAATGCCTTTCTTCATCTAAACAGACAATAATTTCAGTTGCCACGAGTCAAGATTAAGCATTTCTATTATTGTTATTCATAAATAGGAAAATGCTTGAAAGAAATCCATCTACCCTTTTAAACTTGCAGGGAGTCCCTGTAGCGATATCAACAATAAACTTGCTATCCTACCGGCGAGGCCTGGTGAGCTAATGAAAACTCTTCCATCACAGCCACCAGCACAGGCACCACTCCCTCCTCTTGAGGTTGCAAAGGTTGTTGACCCACCTCTTCCTCCAGTCAACGATGGTTCCAAATCGGAACCTGAGTCTGCTGATGATGCTAAACCCAGTCCTCCACCTTCAGGTGCCAGGCCAATGATTGCTAACTCTGGCCTCTCAATGGTCGCCATTTTGGTGCTTGCAATGCTATTGCATAGTAACTAATGTGATTAACCCAGCAAAATCTAGAGATCACTAACTCAACTCTAACGTGCGTTATATTCTATCTTGTATCATAGAAACAAACACGACATTGGTTCTACGATTCTTATTAATTCATCAGGCGACCCATTTGCCACCGCTTGCGACTGCATTATTAGGAATTGTCATTAATTCAAGAAACATGCGATTAGTGCGCTATCAACGCAAAATCCGTGCCAAATTACAAGAAATTATAAGTGTGCACCGCAATACACTGCGTCCAGTATTTAAAAGGCAAAATTTTAAGAATTAATAGAATTATAATTATTTGAACCATTGCACAGCAGTAATTAATCTTCTTCAAATGCAACCGTGACAACTTTAAATCTAAAGTTTGATAAGCTCGGTAATTATACAATTCACACAAAAGTTTAGAATTGGATTCTACTACAATTAACAATAAATTCATATATTACATCCGTAACAAAATATGTACCAAAACTCCAAACCAGACTGACAAACATTACATAGAAAATTAGAAATATAAACTGTAATGTAGACTATTGAATTGAATATTTGCTATCAATGCGGCCAGGTACTTCCGTAACAAAATGACCTGAAAATTCAGAAAATATACACAAGAGGGTAATAAATCAATAAAAGTGTTACTTAGACAACTCACCTGAACATAATGGAATAGCATAAATACACCTCTAAACGTTAGTCCTAAAGCCCATCCTGCAATTAGGTTGCATAACACAAGTTTCAAAATAAAACATCCCAGCATGAAGAAATTTCAGAAACTAAAATAGAGTAAATACATCGATCAATATCACAAACTAATCGAATAGCAACAAATTTAAACAAATTAGGGTTTCCTGGGTGAGAAGCAAGGGGAAACAAAAGCATGCAGAACCGATCAATGCTTCCGACACGATCCGGAACTACCAGGAAAAGCGTTTTTCCCTTCCACACACCCCATACACCTCTGCCAAATACTAAGACATCGCCGGGAATGGGAAAAATTTTGGGGCGAATTAGGGAGGCTCAGATCTATCACAACGATAGTTCGAAAGTCGAAAAACACCACCACCACCGATGGCTGCAATAAGATCACAAAAGCGATGACATTGCCTCGCCACAGGTGAGCGGTGTTTGACGGCGACCGACGCATCGGGTCCACACTCCCAAGTCATCTTCACAGCCTCTTCTTGTTGAGAGATAGAAAAAATCGAGTGATAGCCACATATAGAAGCAGAAGAAAAGAATGCATGAAGTAGTTGGCGTTGTTAATGGAGAGAGAGAGAGAGAGAGAGAGATCGAAACACAATATTATTATTATTATTAATATTGAAGGTACAGGAAGAATGATAATGGAGGTGCAGGAAGAAACAAAAAGCCACGAGATTAGGGTTTTGAGGAGCATCAAACGAGAGACGTCTCGTTCAGAAAGGGAGTGTGGCAGCAACAGAACCCTAACCTGGTTTAGCATTGCAGTGGCTAACATTTATATAGAGAACTCCAGCAAAGGGTTTTTCCCATTCTTCCAATTCTACCCTGCTAGTGCCAGCAGCTGCAGGCTAAGGATGATAGTATTTTAGTCATTCAACAATCTAGATTTATGTTTCCCTGCGACACCAGATAAAACTATTAATTGTGTTAGGTAAAAGTAGATGTATTTATTCTCAGATTATTTATATATTTTATTTTTATCATTAATATGTATTTGTACTTTTTATTTTTATTATTAATGTGTATTTATATTTTTTATTTTTATTGTTATTATATATGTATTTATATTTATTAAAATAAACTATAAATTTATTCGATAATATTTTAATTTATCATAAATTTATGTGGCTCCATAATTTTTTAATGTTATCATAAACTTTTTTGTGTATATGTATTTTTTAATTTGATCCTTTCCGTATCTAATTTTTTAATTTGATCATAAACTTATGTCACACTACTACAAAATGTTAATGGAATTTCAACTTTTATTTGTCAAGTTTATACATTTTCAACTTTTATTTGTTAAGTTTATACATGGTCTAAATATGCTAATAATTTTTCTTTCATTTATCATTTGACGGTTATTTTTACCTCTCTATTGTTATATTTTATTATTTTAATTTTTTTATAAATGGTGACATGGTGAAATAATGAGAGAGTATTTATATTGTCTCATTCATAATTGATTTTTAAAATATTCTTATATCTAAATTTAGGCATAATTCCTAATGATTATAGTTTAGGATAATTTAGAAAAATATAATTTGCATCTTACAAAATCTATAATATTAAATTAATTTAACTACCATTAACATTCTTAATTAGTGTGAAATTAAGTATAAATGAAATTTTTGTCAAGTACATAAATCATCCATTTTGTTTTAGAGCATATTCAACATCCTGACATTTTTAATGCTCAATGCATACAATTATGTGTCTATTTTTTTTTATCACTAAAGTTTCATCGTGCTTGACATACTGATTTTTTTTTTAGTTCTTATTGTAGTTTGAGAACATATTTGATACAAATTGGAAAAATGAGAGTTTGCAATTTTACAACATTCATTCATGATAATATTTTCAGAACTTTACATAACATCAAGTTGCTTAATGAATAAATAAAATATTTATAAGCACTCAACATATATTACTGCTTTAATATAGAAGTCAAGTAAATTTTCACTACACGATATAATTAAGAGTAGAGACAACTTATAAGTTGTTTGGAAAAAGAAAGTCAAAGCAAGTATATATAAACCTAATTGTTTCATAATCTTAGAATGGGAAAATAGTCATTTTCTCATTGCAAATTACAAAAACAAATAGGTCATAAAATGGCAAACCTTAAATGCATATTGTTCTCAATTTCTCATGTCTCAATTCCTCACAAAATATGCAGGTTAATAATTGATATCATAGGCACCTCAGAAACACCATGTTACATGGACTATAATTATACGAAGAACATGACTATTATTTTAGTCTTGACCAATAAGGTATGATCTCCAATCGTCTAATGATAAATAACATAATACTTAACCGAGATATCACTAAACATTAATCATTCAAAATTTACCAAGCAAAAGTTGTTTCACTGTAATTGATAAAATTCACCCAATATTTTGTTAGCATAAATTATATTGAAAGAAAGTAAACAAAGTCCCAAAAAAAATTTCAATTCAGCGTGTCCAACCTTGGCTAATTCTTTATTTTAAGTTATAAAGATTATATACAGTTACATGGAGACAAACACAAATACTCCATAAATTTGAATTATGAAATCATGTTTGAGGGTCATATGGCAAAGCATAGACTTTTACAATAATAGCTAATAAATAAAATCCTTAATTCAATAGCAAGAGTCCTTCTCCCCAAAGAGAGAGGGTGAGAGAAACAACAATAAATTTCAAAAGTAGAAAGAAACCACCAAAAGTAAAACTCACTATATTAGTCAATGAAACCCCTTTCCTTCTCCATGGCCAGCGACCTCAACACACATTTTGTCGGACACACCTA
This sequence comes from Phaseolus vulgaris, assembly GCF_051622355.1. NCBI lineage: Eukaryota > Viridiplantae > Streptophyta > Magnoliopsida > Fabales > Fabaceae > Phaseolus > Phaseolus vulgaris. The sequence continues at coordinate 38,868,620 of NC_143500.1, read as the reverse complement.
TCATGCCCTCTCTACCACACTCTCCAATGACTTTGTCATCTCCGAGGTTGGTGACAGTAGTGCGTTGCTGAAGCATTTTTGCAACCTCCAGAGACGATGGTTATGTGAACGCAATGTCGCTTCCTATGGACAGGTCCGTTATAGCGAGTGGCAACAAAGATGGAGTGGTGAAATTGTGAGACATGAAAGAAGCGTTAATCTTCATTACGGCTTGAGTTTTTGTCCCTCCCTAAGTATTGACTTGAGTTTTTGTCCCTCCCTAAGTATTGGTTGAGCATCACAAAAAAGTCGTTTTTGTGAAAAAACATTCCTACAAAGAGATAGAAGGATGTTTCTCTTTCTTTGGCCTTCTTTTTATTCTTCAAAAACAATATTTCTCAAAAACGTTAAAATGAGAAGTTGAAGAGAATACATGAAGGTTAATAAAGAAGTGGGGAGCGGTAGTTAACAGAAAATGTTATGTGGCAAGAAAGAAGGAATCTTCAAAATTTAAAATTCAAAATTGCTCTTTCAAATCAAAACCGCCCCTCTACGTATATTGAATGTTTTTAGAAAAAATAAAAAATGACGCAATGTTCATAATATTGAAATAAAATGAAATATTGATATAAAGATAAAATAGAAAAATAATTGAGAGCAGTTAAAGAGAAGAATTCCTTATATATAGGTATAAATTACTGGAAACACTTCTAGTTATTACTTTTTGTATAATATATGTAATTTTTAAAATAAAAAAGTAATTATTAAAATATGAAAAATAAATTTATAAAAAAATAATTGTAAAATAATATTTTTTTTATACTTTTATTATAGGTAATTATTGAATTTAAAAACTATTTAAAATAAAATAAATAAATAAATAGTAATGAATTATATACACTTTTTATAAATTAAAATTCTCTTATGTTATTATTATTATTTCTATGGAAAATATAGATGTTGATGGAATGTGACTTTAATTTTTTTTCCACCTCTAAAAATATATTTATAAGAATAAGAATAAAAATAAAATAAATGTTATAAAATAATAATAATTATATAAGAAAATAGTTTTCAAAATGTTGTACAAGAAAAATTGTGTATGTGAAAAATAGTTAAAAATTGACATCTCTTTTATATATTAATTAGTACAAATTAATATAAAAATAATATCTAGTTATATTTTTAGTTTTTGAGTCATTTTTGTTGTTCTATAAATTTATAAATCTATTTTAGTTATCGAATTTAAAAAGAATAATATTTTTATTTATCAAATTTATTTTAACATCCTAAAGTGTACAAAAATATTACATGAGTAAATAGAACAAAACAACGTCCTCCACTATTTTCCCAACGCTCCTTATATATATATATATATATATATATATATATATATATATATATATATATATATATATTCGTGTACATAGTACTGTCATCACAATTCATACACAGACAACACAACACATGTAAGGGTAAGCTATCGAAAATAAAATTATGAAAGACTTGTACTAAGTAGGTTCTACCCCTGATCCAATATTTATGGCTTTAATTTACAGGCGAATATAAGATAAAGAATCAGGGTAAATTCGCTTGTAAAAAATCGCTTTTTACAACCAAATGTCTATGGCGGGACCCAGTGAGAATGAACTCTCTCATCGGCTCCTCACCACTTGATATCTTAGTCTACGTTACTTAGATCATTAGTGAACTTAGAGGATATCTGTTGAACATAAATGTTAATACTTAATACCAAACCAATCACCGATTCATACATTATCCGGATCTCAAATGTATGATTTCAATCTCGTATAATTTCATTGTCACCTTACTTGTATGATGCATATCATTCACATGCAATACAACACTCATACATTATTTAAGATTTTCAAATCAATCACATATATGTCTCAAATTCATATTCATTCCATCATTCATGTCAATTCATATCATTTAGAAATTTCACAATTCAATTAAATATACTAACTAATATTCATTTTATATTTATAAAAAGAAATCGTATATAATCAACTTGTTATTGAATATATAAGAAGAAAACAAAGAGAAAGAAGTAAATTTAATTAATATATTTTTTTAAATATCATTTAAAAAAACAATCCAACCATGTAACTTCTAAATCATTCAAAAAGATTTATCCATACTAAAAGATTTCAAATCATTTCACTACAATCTCAACCTCCACTATTCAAACTCATAAACAAATTCAATTTAACTAACTTTATATCCTAACATACATACAATTTATAGATTAACTTATTATATAAAAAAAATAGATAATTTCTTTTACCTATGATCTTTTATCTCAACGAAATTAGTATTGAAGTTGGGGAGTCACTCTAAAACTTAGGAACCTAAAACAAACTTACTGGTATGATAGAGAAAATGAAGGGGTTCTCTTACCTTTTTTTAAAAAAATAAAAATTTCAAACTAATTTTATCTTTTTAAAATTTAATATTTAAAGACTAAAAATATTTTTAAATACGAGAAATTAAAATATATTTGTGAACCTTGAAAACTAAAGGAAAATACTTTAGATTGTAATTGATTAAAAATAATTAAATCTAACTAACATATTAAATAAATTAATCCTAATTTTTCTACAGTGAGTTTTTAATTATATAAAGAATTTTAATCCTTAATGAATATTTTTTCATAATGATAAAATATATATTAATTAATATTAATACATTTAATAATTACAAATGGATATATGAGAATAAGATGGTGTAATATTTATCTTTATTCTTTATGTAAATAAGTATACTCTCTTTTTAATATATGATATGTGTGTTTTATTTTTCTTCCATTAAGTGACAACTATATTTGTATTTGTTGTATTAATCTAAATATGTTTTGTAAAAAAATAAAATTATAGTAAAATAAATATGATATTACCAATATTTAAATGTTAAAATGACACATATTTCTCTCTTATGATTTAAATAATAAGAAATACAATACAATTGTATAAATTTTAAATTTAAATTATAATATCAAATAAAGTAAAAATAGTTTAATAATTTAAAATAAAATTATGGTGATAAAAGAAATACATAAATAGTTTTAGAATAACAGTGATGATACTGGATATTTTATTATGAAAATAAAAATTATATATATAAATAGAAAAATCAATTATTCATATCTCATTTTAAAATAATTATTATTTTTTATAATTTTTATTTTATTTTCTTTACCTCCTTTCTTAAGTTTTTGATTTCATCACTTATCAAATTAACAATCGGAGTCTACCATTGGATTCCTAATACTGAATACTACAAAACTACTCAATCAGAAGTTTAGTTAGAATAAGTTATTTTTCCCTCTTTTTTTAAAGTCAGTTTTGAATATTTTAGATTGTTTTTTGGCATATGTTTTGCATGTACTATTTTTAGCTTCAAACTTAGTCCATAGTTCAAAGTTTCATTGATATGTTTAGATTATTGATCAGGATGATTCTTGCAGGTTAAGGTATCATTACATCTTATAGGTTTGGAGCTCATTGTAAGTACACATATTCAAAGTCAATAGTTTTAATTTTCAATAAAACCATAGATATTTGGAGATGAGGATGATGTGGTTAATAGTTTCAAATCTTTTTGCACAATTATTTGTTTTTGAATAAAGTAGTGTGTTGATTGAAATTAAATGTGAAAGAGATGATTTTGTTGATTTTATATAGTGTAAAATATTGTATTATTTGAATTGTATTATGATTTATTTGAAGTGTAAGATTTGTAAGTTTTGATATTGAATATGAATGTTAAAATTGGTTTAAAAAGTATAAATAATTGAATATATACGTTGATATAAAAATTCAATTAGAGTTATTATGAGCAAAGTATTATTATTTTATTGTGACAGAAATTAAGGAATTTAAGTTTGAATGTGAATTTTTGGTGAAAATAATAAGGATTTTTTTTTTATGAACTATTAATTTGCACTTTTTCACTCAAACGATAATCGCTTAAATAAAGGTAATTTTTTAAATTCTCTTGAGTCTATTTTCGCTTATATAATGAGATTTGTGCTGAGGGAAAATCCGTTTTTGTTTGAAATTATTTTTGACTTAATTAAAAGAAAACTTAAATTTAGGTTTTGCTTTTTGAAATATTGGTTTTAAAGATAAATCAAAAGAACAAATGCAAACTTTTAAAAAGCTTTCCATTAAGCTATTCAACAAATAATTAATTTCGTAATGGTCTAATGAACATTTCTAAAAAAAATTAATTCAAACCATATTTATTATGGATTTAGTGAGGCTCAGATATAGTAAAACAATGGGATCCGCCGTCGAAAGACAGCACCGCCATAAATGGCTGCAACGGAATCCAACATCCGATTAAGTTGCCACGCCACCGGCGAGCCATGTTTGACGGCGATCGACCCATCGGATCCACACTCCGAAACCATCTTCACAGCCTCTTCGAGTAGAGAGACAGAGAGAAAGATAGTTAAGATTGTAAGAAGAGTTAAAGGGTGTTGAAAATAAGAAGAATGAATGAGATTTGGGTTCTTTAACACCATCAACGAGTGTTCTCCTTCTGAAATGGAGTGTGGCGGCTGCAAAAAGAAACCCTAATCTGCTTCACCTTCGTCATGGCTAAAACTTTATATATGGAATTCCGTTTTTCTTTTTCCAACTATGTCCTGCTCGCAAAGTCTGTGCGGACTAAAAATAAAGGGCATGTTAGTCATTTAACAATATCGATTCAAGCCTTTTTATTTGGGCTGCTGCACTTCACTCTCACACCCTAGGCTACTTCTTCCTGCACCTCCATACCCTATTGTGCCACCCCGTAAGTTTTTTGAAAAATACTATTTTTTTAATATTTTAAATTACATAATATTCTGGAAGTTTTTTTCTAGATCTAGAATTAGTTTTTGGATTATGTAATCTGAAAGCCTTTTGTGATTAGTTTTCGAATTACATAATCTGGAAGTTTTTTCTATACATAATATTAGTTTCTGAATTGTGTAATCCAAAAGCTTTTTTTTAAATTAGCTTCCGGATTACATAATTTGAAAGTTTTTTCTAAATATGATATTGATTTCTGGATTATGTAATCCAGATACCGGATGACATATTTCACATGCTTATTTCAAATAAATAAAAGAGTTTTGGATTTTATAGAACTAAAGAACACTTTCAAATTCAAAAACATCTTGTGAATTATGTATAAGATGACAAAAAAAATAATAAAACAGTATTTTCATATTTAGTATATGAGGTGTTACGGTATGAAGGTGTAAGAAGAAAGAGTACCCACCCTATCAATTAGATAAAATGCTCAATTTAATTCATTATTTTACTTTGAAAAACACATTCCAAAATATATATAAAACATTCCAAAAAAATTATTTCTAAATTTATATTTTAGAAAACATTTTCAAAAATATATTTTAGAATTCCTTGAAAGTAGGTTCGAGAAACATTTCCAAAAAGAAACAATATGAAAAACATTTTTATCAAATAATAAAACAGTTTTTCTCAAATTTGATGGAGTCCAGGGAGAAATTAGTTAAAGTAAAACAACCTAATAAAATTACAAGAATTTAGTTTGCAAAAATAAATACATATTTTCCTATTTCTCCCATCTTTTGTTTAATTAATTACGCAGTTGCAAAGTGATAATTAAAAGAATTAGAAAGAATGTCTTATTATCACCCATTAATTGAAGAAATTACAGAAAAAAAGAAGAGAAGGAACCCCTTTCAAATTTATGTAACTTTGCTTTTTTAAATTGAAGAATACTTAATTCAATTCCATAAAATTATTAGATCTAAATTAGTTTTGTAAGAGAGTTGTTAACTAGTCTATCAAAATTATAGTTGTGAAACATTTTAATTTTTATTGGTATTATTTAATATTTTTAGCAGTGATATCTTTCGGATACATATTTAAAACTAATTAAAATTATTAAAAAAATAGAAGAGGGATTTATATTTAGGTTTTTTTTAACTTAGTTTCTTTTAACATGACTACAGTGTAACCAGGCTTTTCAAACAAGAGAAAAAAGGCTTTGTTTCTTCTCCGTTCACCTTCTATCTCTCTGCGGCGCCTGGTTCCTCTCACGCCAGGCCAGCAGTCGCCGCCGCGGTGCAGCAGCAGTCGCAGCCTCCAACGACGCCGCCACCACTGGGAAGCTGCCAATGCCGTGAAACCAGTGGTCGCCGCCCAGGTTGGTCCTCCGTTTTCTCTTCTCACATCAAATCATTGACTTATATTTTGTTTTTTTGGGGTTGATCTTTATTGTTTGGCACTCCGAATCTGATCCTTAAATTTAATCTGACTCTGTTTCGGTATTATTTATTACTGATTTTTTGCAATAGGTTGGTGTTGAAATTTTGATTTCATTCTGATTTTGTTTGGTGACCAATCTATGTCAGCTTTGATCGTAGACTATTGCATATTGTTATAGACTCGTACTGTTATTTGCATTGCAACTTGCTGCTTGTATGATTTGCTGTGGATTATAGTGCTTATATCATAATCCAATTTCATGTTTGTCCAACCCTCAAGGTTCATCGATATTTGAAAGTGAAGAAAATGCTTAAACATCAGAAGTAATTCTTATAATATTTTTAATAGGTGTTTCTGCATCATGTGTAGTTAAGATTGAGTTACTCTTCAGCAGAGAAATTGTCCTTTTTCTCTTCTATTTCGTGGCAGGCTTGTGCAGGAAACGCTGTGACTTGTGCTAACTGTATCATCAATATAATTCAAAGGATCATAAAACATTATTTCGGAATTGCTGTTTGAACACATTTGGCAGTTTTATTTTATTTATTTTTCAATTGTTAAACGCCATGAGCAGAAGACCCCCACTCCCTCGTCTCCTCCTTAATAATGTCTCTTGTATGAGAAATGCACAGCAAGTTCTGCGTCATGTGAATGTCTCTCTTCATGATGGAGGGGCGCTTGTGCTAACAGGCGCAAATGGATCGGGGAAGACAACTTTCCTGCGTATGTTAGCTGGGTTTTCACGTCCTTCTGCTGGTCAAATCCTTTGGAATGGGCATGACATTCAACAATCCGCAATATTCCACCAATATAAGCTTCAGCTTAACTGGCTCTCTCTCAAGGACGCCATTAATGATAAGTTCACAGTTCTCAACAATGTACAATGGTTTGAACTTCTTGAGAACAAGGAAGGGAAGGCTATGGCTGCTGTGGAGTTGATGGGACTAGGAAGATTAGCGAAAGAAAAACCAAGGATGCTTTCTATGGGCCAGCGCAAAAGACTACAAATTGCCAGGTTGCTGGCAATTGATCGCCCCATATGGTTGCTAGACGAACCTTCAGTTGCATTAGACGAAGAGGGTGTAAAGTTACTTGAGTATATCATCGCAGAACATAGGAAACACGGAGGAATTGTGATTGTGGCGACTCATCTACCCATTGAGATGGAAGATTCCATGGTTTTGAAACTTCCACCAAGGTTTCCAAGGAGGATGACCCATGTGGATATGCTTGATCGGGCGGATATCAGCTAAGGGGCTGTTTGGATGCTTCTTAGAAGCTCTTCTTCTAGGGGCTTCTGTACTGACATAAGCTCTCTATTGTTTAAAAATGAGGTTTGGATGTATATTTTTTTAGCTTTTGAAAAAAGTCCAAAGCTCATAGTATGGCTTCTGTAGTTTATTTGTTGGTTTTAATAAGAAGCTGAATCTCGGTCACATTAGGTCTTTTGATTAAATGAACTCTGTTTCTAGGTTTGTGTGATGCACTAGAGAATGAAATTGGTCATGGTTTTTTCTTTATCTTGACATGGTCTGATACATGGATGTTTTGCGTTGCTTATCAAGGTCCTTGAATTTTAAAGATGATGACTTCCCACTGATACTGAAATCCCTTCCCTTAAGGCTTCTCCAGCGTTCATATTAAGAACGTCCTCGTTGAGAATCTTGCAGATACACCAACAAGAGAAATCATCATACAAGGTAAATTCAACTATTCACAATCCTATAATGGAAAAAACTGAAAAATAAAATCAGAGCAGAACAACTGATTCAGTAAAAAAAAAGCTTAGCAGTAACAAATATACTAGTTTAGAAACGCAAACTGTATGAGTATAAATAGTAGTAAATTATCAGAGAAAAGGAAAAAAAAAAAGAAAAAAAGGGTACAAAGAGGGAAGATCTATTACTAACTACTATACGGGAGGTACGTCAGAGAAAGAGAAGCCTTTGTATCCCTCGTAAGCGTAATACGCAATACGCGTATAGTAGAAACCCGGAATGAACAAGATTGATCCGAGTATCGCAAAGAAGATACCTATGCATCAACGATTGAATTAAAATTGAATAAAAAAGCAATGAAAGAGTTGTTCATTCTGAGAAAGGAATGTTACCGTGAGCGGTGTCGCCGCCGATGTGATAGTAGGACATGAGAGAGCCGATGAGGATGCCTAGGGTTCCGAAGCCGATAAGAGAAATGGCAAGGGCGATCTCTTTTATCGGTTGCTTGTTGCTCTCCGTGAACGGCATCTCCATCATTATGTCCTCATCGGAAATCGAGAACGCGTGATCCACGTACATTTTTCTTCACCTCTCTCTCTCTCTCTCTGTCTCTGTCTCTGTGTTCTTGGATATTCAGATTTGGCTAAGGTTTTTCCAGGATTGACGATACAAATGTCTGTGTTTGTTGAATTCTACTTTGCTTTCATCTTCATTATCCATGCATGATCATCTTATATGATGTAATATTTCTTATAAAACCAACCTCCAATGTCCAATATCAAATAAACTAAAATATCAAGAAATTTATATAATATTTTTTTATTTAATCTGATTTTGAAAAATAATTTAGAGTTTGAATAACACTTATCAGAAAGAAATTATTTTTTCATAAATTAATTTAGCTATCTTTCCATTTTTTTTCTACTCTTTCTTGTTAAAGTTTATTCACACACTCTATTCCATTTAAATTAAATACCTACATGCGTATAAAATTATTGCCCCAATCACGTTTATATAAATATTTATATATTTTTTTGATTTACTTTTTATATGAATCTTTTTTTTTCTTCATTTGATAAATTAATTAATTTTATTAATTTGAAAATTGTTTTTTAATCTCTTAGATTAAACATTTTTTTCTGTTTTATATTGAAGAATATGCAATTGTTAATGGTGGTTTACTTCAATATTTTAATGGCTTAATATGATCACTGATGATGTAGCAATTGATGTGTAAGTGTTTGACATGACAAAAAAGTATACTTTGTTTGTTGTGGACAAGTTAACTTAGCTTATGAACACAAGGTTGGTAACTAATCGACTCTTCACCAAAAGTGCTGCTTCTTCCTGCACCTCCATATAGCACCCCTTAAGTTTTATAATTTCAAAAATATATTTTTGTTAAAAAGTTAAATGTTTGAAAGTTTGGTTATGAAGGTGTTTCTGTATATTTTGGATATTGTAATCCGCTTACACTCTAGATTTTACAATTCCCCAATCTAGTAAAATGTTTCCAATTAACCAATTTGTTAATGCAAAATTATATTCTAGATTATGTATTTGGAATGTATTTTTTTAAAAAAATATATTATAGGTTACATAATATCAAGAAGCCAATTTATAATTAGGAACCTTTTCTGGATCGTTAGAATCCAGAAGTATTTTTTTAAAAAATTATTATGAATTACCTAATCCATAAATTTTTTTTTGAATTTTGAAAAATATACGTTCCATATTACATAATCCGGAAATCTTTTCTGAATTCAAGAATAGCTTTCGAATTATGTAATTTGAAATATATTTTTTTCACCGGGTGAATTTGAGGGAATTGATTGAATGAATTTGAGAAAAAAAATATGAAAAAAATAAGGTTATTTGTATTAAGATAAATAAAATAAAAATAAATAAAAATTGTGAGTAATTTGATGGATGTGACTGAAATTTTATTTTATTTTTAACTGATAAAAAATCAAATTACAAATTTATTCTTATATTTAAAAATAATTTAAAAAATTAATTAATTAATTAGTATATTTTAATTGTTTGTAATCAAAACATTGTTTTGGATGATGTGTAAGAATTTATTTTGCAAAAATATGAATTATATAAAATTATCGAAACATAAAAAAAATTATTAATTTTTTTTATTTCAATTAAAAATAAAATTTTAATATTCATAATTATAAAAATATTTGCAGAAAATTAGAAATATAATAACTTTTAATAAATTTCAATAGATTAAAATGTAGATTAAAATTTTTGTGTCATTAAAATCAATTAAAAATTAAATATAAATTACTTTTTTTTATTACTTTTATAAATTTACTTGAATATTGTTTTTAGTTTATAATTTTAATATTTAGATTATTAGTATGAATATTTTATTATTATTATATAAATATATTTATATTAGTATTATTTATTTTATTATTGTATAATATTATTATATATCTATATCATAAAATTTATAACTTAATCGATTATATCTTATATATAATTAATTATAAGCAAAATTTATATATATTAATTATGTATAACATTTATAATGTTATAGAATTTATATATGTAACATCCTAATTTTTACCATATATAATGAAATAAAAGTAAAAGAAGCAATATGTAATTAACATATGAATATATTAAAAAAAAATTCCCTTTTCATAGGAATTTTAATATACACACCAAAAGTTTTAAAAATAAAACAAAAACATTCAAATTAAATCTATCTCATCCTCGAGTTGTTTACTGAGGAGCTCTATTATATGCAATCTCTAGTGTAAAACAATATCATCACATATAAAGAAACAAACACAAACAAAAAACCGGATAAGCTAATTATATAATTTTTTTACATAATTTCAATTTCGAATTAATAAACCTAATTCATCAAGTCTCATACAATTTCTCAAACCATCAAGTGTATGTTAAAATTCATAATTCAACTTTCACATGTCAGACTTGTATTGACTCACAATACATAGACACTTACTCTATTTCCTCTATTTCTGGAAGACTCGTGTGTTGACTTAGACTCAGAGATCTGCACCTGTCATACTATATCATTGTGAGATCCACACAGTTATGTGCATAAATAATATCAATATCATATCTTTCATAATATGACATGGTTAACTCGTATAACAGATCAAGTTAGTTATCTTTCAAACAATTCACCCATTCATATGAACCTACTTCGACTCTCACCACCTAAATAACTTCATCTATATGATTCCATTATCTCAGGAGAGTCAAGATATCTCCTTCTAGACGAATCATTAATCAATGCACATCCTAAACAATCTTAACACAATATTTTCTTTCTTAAAAATACTATGTCTTAATTAAAATTCACATTTTGAATCTCACAATACCCAACGTTAAACAATCAAATCATACCAAAGTTTAAAATTTCCAAAACACATAACAATTCTTTTACTAATCATATAATGAGTTCGTCCGCCGTCAACATTGGTTCAGAACTCTTGGTCCTCGACAAGTTTGACCACATATACATACCCCACCTATCATAAGTAAAATGTCCTACAAGTGATCATTACTGAATAGTAATTAATATTTAGTCATGTATTCCATTCAACTAAAATAAAATTATAACTTTATATGTTAATAGTTTAAATAAATATACACATGTAAGAGTATTATCCCCACCTTATTATGAAAGGTACCCCAAATACAAAAGGAGAAAGAAACCTCCTAAATTACCCAGTTTAGCTTTCAAGAGGCACGTTATTTTTCAAATTTATGTAAGTTATCTTAAACCAAAAAAAAAAAAAAGACCTTCGGTTGTGAATTTCTTCAATTAAGCATTGTATAGCAGTTATTTTCTTTAAAGAACAAAAGAAAAGAACATGAACAATAAAGCTATTTTTACTTTACATATACCTAGACCACATATCCAACCTTATTTAATAAAAACATGAGGAAACCACAACATGAAATTAAAGTTTCATCAAATGTTAAACCCAATAACTAATTTATCTCAAAAACACAAAAATTCGAATTACAATTAACATAGCAAATCTCCAATTAATCAAACTCAAGTTACTTCAAAAATTGTCACAAACTTTTTTCCAATACATTGAGTAGATAACTATAATACTTTTATTTTTAATATAAATATGTTTAATATTTTTATTTTATAATATAACTAATTATTTTATATGAATATAAAGGAAAAATTGAGAAAAAATTTGATATTTTAATATGTATTACATGAATTTCTTCTAGTCGTTTTATTTTTCTCCCGAACTTTCAAATTTTGTACATGAATCAAAATAAACCTGTTGGGTATTTACTTTTGTATTAAATGAATAAATAGTATTCACTCAAATGATCTAAACTTAGCATTGAAGAACAACTAAGTAAAGAGTACCGATGCTTTTCATGTAAATTAATAAAACATAAATGATACTTTATTAAAAAAACATTTTTCATAAAAAATAAACACAAATATTGACAGATTTGTAATTGGAATAATTTGCGTTGATACCTCCTTTTATTACTATCGAAATTCATGAACTACATCTTATTAACATATAACTAATATTAACTTACAGTCTACAACAACTACAATCAATCACTCATAGAGAGGTTGCGTCTTCATCATGATGCCTTTGGTTTCGGTCACAAGAGGAACAGTGCCAGCATAAGGCTCTGAGTGCATCACCAGCCATACCAATAATTTCTGAGTGTCATATTGCAACAAGACTTGGTCATGTTAATAATCCAGATCAAATTCCGATATGGATCACATTTAGACAGAAAAACGTGCCTGTATTGTGAAAGTTCAAGTTCTACATTTTACCTGTATATACAGTGTATAATAATGTATTTGGTGCGTGGCTACAAAAATGGTATAACTACATATAATCTCAAACACTAAAAATGTTACATTCAACACAAATTCAAAATCACAAAGTACTACTAAACCTAAATTGGGTAATCCGTTAAGAATTATGGTAAAGGAGTTTTGAATGTCTTCATGGAGGAAGGGGAGATTTCAAGAATTTACAAAATCATGCCAGGCAGAAAATTTGGCGGGGACAAACTAAACGAGAATTGTAGTAAAATAATAAGCTTCCAGATTTCTCATCTAGTTACCTATCCACCTCCTTTTCCGGGGTGGTCGCTCTTGTTTGACCTCTGAATCCACTGGATTTTCATATTCGGCAGAAGGCTGAGGTTCATCCTCTAACTTTTTGACAACTACGACCTCTTTCTCACTTGCCATTGGAACCCTGAACCGCTCACTACGCTTCTTCAACTTGTCAACAGTATCAGGGTTCTGATCCTCTAATTCTTTGGCTTTAGCATCCTTAATCTCCACATCTACAAAATCCTTCCCCTCAACTGATAATTGTGGTTGGTGATTGGTATAAATTAACTTAGTAGATTCGTCAACATGTTTCCCGGATTCAGAAGACCTATCATTATTATCCTTATCAAGGTCCTTGAACTTTAAGGAAGATGATGACTTGCTGCTGATACTGAAATCTCTTTCCTTTTGGCTTGTCCAGCGTTCATATTTAGAACGTCCTCGTCCCCGTCCTCTTTGAGAATCTTGCTGTTCATCATCTGAGTTGGCTTCCCCATTCTTTTTTCTGGACAACCGATGTCCTGGAATTTCATCCTCAGCATGTTCTTCATCGCCAGAGCCTTTCATGCCCTTCATAAATAGAAACAGAAGACAATATATAAGTTAGTACCCAGTAATTGTTTACATGCGCTTGAGCTCAATATCAGAAGAGCGATTAAAAAATTATTCCACAATCACTTTTTGGTTCGGAAGAGACAGAAAGAGCAAGGAAAAATGCATTTAAAATCGATGTCCAAAGCTTACTAAGAAATATTAAACCACACTTGTGAAATAAGCATCCAAATTTCACTTTTCCAAGAGTGATATTTCTCAGCCCGAATCCTGCTGAACAAATTAACCTATCTGTCAAATACAATGACATGGCAAGGGAATTCGAAAACCTGGCTAAGGTTCAAGTGCTGACCATGGCGGAAAAAGAGAAAAAAGTGAGATGATGAGCTTTTCAGGTCTAATCAGATTATGCGGAGACGCTAGAGTAATAGAAAGATTTCTTCCAATCATTAACCACGTGAGTGCCATTTCCACAGGGATCAAGCTTAATACTGACAGTGACAGATAATATCAGTCAAAGAAACAATAGCAATCTCTTGTACAAAAACATTAAGGACTAACTACAACCAGTAAAGAAAAAGAAACTTGTTACTTAAAATAATAGATTGGTTCTTAACTGTCTAGATACTTAAGCATGACTCCTATTATGCACTAAATCATAAAGCCTAACTGGAAAAGGACAAAATTTTGCTATAAAAGATCTTATCTTCTGCTTTATCCCTTTCTCCCTAGGCATTAAGTTGGGGAAACAGGAACCGTGTGAATGAAATTAGATACCCGATGCCAAGCCTGTTTTCTATGGTTAGGCACTAATTTACCCATTATATTTACCATTATTATAGAACCATACTCCTACGAGTCGCACATAGAGATGGATAAATTTCGGATAAATTTCAGATAAATCTCACATTTTAAATATATAAGCGTCAAGTATACCTTGAAATTGTTCTGGCCACTTTGAGCTTCTGGACTTTTGTTGGACGTGCCTAAACTACCAGCAATGGGTTCTTTGCTTTTCCTAGAGCCCTCATCCCGCTTTCTCTCGTGAACTCTTTGGGTCTCTAAAGAATTAGTGGCACAATAACCTCGACTACTTGATTTTTCCTCCTTGGATCGCCTTTCCTCACTGTTGTATTGATTTCCACGGAAATAAGCATCATCATGCCCCTTACGATGTGGGCTTTCACCCTTAATTTGATCCGCTGTTTTCAATTGGTCACTGTGTCGCATTGCTTCTCTATGTTGGTATTCTTTCTCCGAAACTTTATGTTCATCCTTAGCCCTAACAAGGCCAGTCGATATCTTATCTTCAGCTCCTCGTCCACTTCTTACAGAATCCCGTCCTCCTCTTTCACGCTTGAGTGGATGTTCCTCGCGAGACTGTTTAACCTGATGCCACTCCTCTCTATCTCTCTTCCTATTACCCCTCTCCCTCAGTAGCCAGGCCTCATTTTTTTGTCTGGCAGCATATTGAACATCTAGGTCGTCTCTATTTCTTTGATGATCATCTCTCTTCCGTGGATCCAATACTGAATCCTTTTCTGGCTTGTGCCGACTGACATTTTCTCTATACCCACGTGCAACTTCTTTGGCTACATGCTCCCTCCTAAGATATTCCTCATTCTTCCTCCTCTTGTTACGGAAATCCTCCAAAGCTTCATGCTTATCTTTCAAACTGTCATCTCTTTCTTTGTGTCTTGAGACTCTTGACCTGATATCCTTGTCATATGGAACCCTGTAGCTACCATTATCCAACTGTTTTCTAGAACGAAAGGTATCATCATTGTCGCTTCTCTCATTTTCACGAACCCTACCCCTGTCCCTCTTTCTTGGCTCATCATGTTTAATCCTTTTTCCATAGAGATCGTCATTTCTGCGTTCCCAATCCATGTCAGAGCTAACCCTATCTCTTTGACTATCAAATCCATCAATCCTTAGGTGTGATGGATGTGACGAACTAGGGAGTCTTTCCTTGTGAGGGTATGAATTCTCTCTACTTTTAATCACTGTACCATTTGTCTCTGTTTTTTTACCCCCATCATGCTCTCTTCTATGGAATACCAGCTCATTATCGTCAGATTGCATTTTAATGCTACCCAGATGAACAGACTGTGGATCCTGAACTACTTCAAAACCATCCCATTGCTTATGATAATCTCTGCTGCTTTCTGATTTTGCTTTGCTGTTATCGCTACTTCTTACAGATTTTGAGTCCTCCCAATCACTTCCATCCCCAAGCAAAGGTTGCTCAACTTGAGATGTTATTTTCTCTCTCTCTGCTACCCCATCCTTAATGGTATCTCTGTCGTCCACTGCATTTAAATCAATATCTCCCTTTTCCAACCTGGAAGTTCCATCCGCTGTCCCAGTTTCCTCAAGCTGATTGTTCTGAATGCTAGATTCCTTCACATCCACAACGGCAGGAAATGACAAGTGTGCACTATGTCTACCTTCCATGCTTTCAACTGACTCTTCTTTTTTGTTGTCAACAATTGTCACTTCTTGACTACCAGTAAAACGAGGAGACTGATCACATGCACTTCCTTGCATTTTCCTGCAAATAGAAAACAGAGATGGTGTTAATGAATTGCATAATAGAATAACTGAGCCCATTAGTTGCATACTCATCAAAAACCATCAGGACATGCAAAGAATAACAAAATAAGTTGTTGTCCTTAAAAATGAAAAATTTAACTAACACGCCAACACACCTCTACACTTGAAAAACCATCCCTTCATGTAAGGTTTCTAAGCCTCTAAGATGTTGGACAGTTTTTTTCCTTTTCATTTATATAAAAATTTGACAAATATATTTTTTTACCAAATTATGTTCTACATTGAGCGGTTGCATAAGATTGATCTTAGATTCAACCTTCTTTTTCTCTAAGAGGAGTTGGATATATTTCATTATGTCTGCATTCAATATTTTGATAGGATATGGAATGTTTATGTAAGAAGGATAAGAAGCCGACATGGACCAATTTGGCCTGAACTAATAGTGTTTGTGAAGTAATTGTGTCTTTAGGCAATTCTTTATGGATCCGAATTATCATTTTTTGATCCTATTTCTCTCGTTATGCATTTATTTAGGCAGTTATAAAATATTGTGACAGTTAATGTGTGATAATTTGTGTATGAGCTTTGTAGGTGGTTTCATTGAGTAGTTTTACTAATTGCTGAATGGCAGAGCCTTGTTAGGGTGGAACCGTGTTGTCTATGTCTTGTACTATAATTCTGGCCTAAGATTTCAGTAACAAATACATAATTTATCATGCTTATTCAACTTTAACATTTTCAAAATATGTTGATTTCTCCAATAAAAAAAGTACAATTCAAATTTAACTGTTTAGGAAAATGCCCAGTTGTATACATTACTTTTGTTAATTACACCAAACCTTGCATGAATTAACTAGTTAATTGTGATATCTCATGCCGCCCATATATACACACAAACTTCGCTCGCATAAAGGAATCAAAGTGGAATGAAGTTAAAAACGGTTTTAAATTTAACTGGGATTAGCGGAATTATGTATATCTATACAATGTAAAGAACATAATAGGACCCAGGAGTTCGGTACCTAGAGTCAGAGTAGTCCATTGTCTTTCCCTGGGGGAAGGGCAAATTTTCATCTTCTACGGGTATGCTAGTAGGACTGGCTTTCATATTGGGCATTCTTCTTCCAATCAGCTCTCTCTTTTGACCATTAAAATACTTGGACTCTAACCTTGGAATTTCATATCCAGATAGATGGTCGTCACTAAAATCCTTTCTCTGGGGCTCACCACCCTCTTGTTGATCTTGAACATCAACTTTTGCATTGGAATCATCGTCTGCCGGATCCTGTAAAACAATCTGTTCATAAAAATATGGTGAGTAACAAGTACACTGCAGATGTAGGATGCAACAATAAAAGACAAATCTAATTCCAACAAATTGTTAATGACAATCTCAAACCTCAATGATAGCATCTGAATCACGGATTCGAGGAGGTCGAGTGTCAATGGAAGGAAGACGATCACCGGAACCACTTTCCACCTGTATTGCTCTTCCAGTTGGCTGATAAAATGAATAATATCAAGAACTCCTAGCAAGAAAATAAGAAAAGCAGAAAATCCTACAAATATTTTATACTGTAATGACCAGATACAAGCAGGCCAATACGCCCAAAAAAAAAGAAAAAAGAGTATCTGGCCAAAATATAATAGAGGATTTCAATTAATGGTAGAAATACATACAATTGGTGGTCGCATAGGTCCAGAACCTTTTATGATATCATTTTGTCCAACATCTGACTTTACATAGTTAGCATTATTAACAGGAACATGTCTACCAGAAGCAGCAGCTAATTCAGGGGGCAAATCTGGATCATAGTCCTGGAATGAAATCAAGTAGATGATTTAATTTATTTTAAATAAGCACTGGATCTAAACAACTCCCGACAAATGTGATAAGGAACTGTTTCTAGCTAACACTAACATCATTACCTGCTCTGTTCGACCCCTCTCATAAACATGGATCTTGCTTTGCATCGTAGACTCCAGGCGTAGTTGTTCCTAGAAAGTCACAATTATTTTCTCAGTCTAACACTAAATTTCTACTGGAAAAGAATATAAGCAAAAAAATTACCAGTTGTTTGCAATAATCTTTCCAGGTATCGTCATTCAAACCGAAGTTAAAAAAATCTGATACATCAACACCAGGGTATTTCCATGGTTTCTCCTCAAAACTATCAATTTGAACATCAAATATTGTCCTGATAATGAGTGGCAGATTAAATAAGCAATCACTGGGAGATAAATCAGAATAGTAATAAAATGGAGGACGCAGGGGGGGGGGGGGGGGATCAAAGGAGGTGTAAACGATTAACAAGATTTGCCCCACAAATATGTCATTCTAATAAAAGTGAATAATGATGACCTTGGTTAACATATTGATCTAACAACATGAAATATAAAGCTCGTTTACTAACCATGTCTACACTTTATACTTCAAATTAAAATTACAAAAAAACTATAAATGTTCATAGAGATCAAAAGGAAAACAAAAAATTATTAGCCTCCTTCCACTCAGAAACCACATGTTTTGGTTTCCAAAGAGTTCTCTCCTAAATGCAATGCAACTCAGATGCTTAACAAAAAGGATTTCTAGTTAGCAATTGACATCAATCTCTTCATTTGGTGTCTTTAACACAGCTAGAGAGACAAATAAAATTGTCAATTAAATTTTACTTTTGAGAAGGAAGCACGAATTCCAATCCACCACCAAAACCCCGTCCTGCTGCACCGTGTCCCCGCATAGGTACTCCAGAACCTGCTTGAAAACCTTTCTGCATGGCAGCAGCACCTTTTATTCCAGCTGGTCTCCAATCCCCTCTGCCATGACCAGCCACAGGATTCATGTTAGCTAGTGGACGAATCTGACTAAGAGGACCTCCTGGAGTAGAACTAGTTGCTGCAGGTATGGATACTGCACCAGTCCTGACATACTACATTACAATTAAAAGTGAAAAATGCAAACCATTAGATACTTAATTATTTTCCATTTCATAATCCATAGTTCACATCTTTATACTTAAACCAAGGAAACAACTTTACGGGTCTAGAGTAAATGAAATATTTAACTCTCTGATGAATGGTATAAAAGATAGACTCATCTCTTCCATAAAAGATTGGTTTTAAGATAAAAAATAATCAATGAACCAGCAGAGAGGAAGTACAACACCTAGCCAAATTTAGAAAACATAATTACTGACAGAATCTATGGAGGCCCAAGTACTTTCGGTTCAAGATGCATAGAAACAAACAATTGTTCACAAGGCAGTAGAATGTGATAGGAGGGCCCCCAACTCACATTTGAAGTTTCATAATGCAATTTTGCTTCCAACCCACAATGAAAATTTTTAACTTCTGCACTGGGATATGAACTTTATACTAAATTCTCTCACAAGCTTACTTTTCGGATAAAAATTACAACACATGAACACACTCATATAACCAAAATCAAGTTCATCTAAAACACGTTGGTAAATGCTCACCCAAATATAATTAATAACCAATATAGTTTGAGCGCATAAACCTTTCAGTGAATTTTTTTGGTTCTAATGTATTTAAAGGTTTCTAGGAAGAAACAAACCCATGGATCAGGTAAAGTAATTTCATGATCACGAATAAAAATCCCAATACATGTGTAGCTCATCACAGAAGAAGACGTCAAGAAACCAAAATGAAACATCAAGTATGTCCATTGATTTAATCCGTTGTCTACTGCATAGCCACTTGATCAGTTGTGCTAACAACAGATGAGGAATGCCAGCAACACACTTTTTCAACATACTGTCTATCGTTAGGTGAATTTTTATATGGGTCACTAAATAAGGGGGTTCCAAAATATATGTAGACTAATTGGAGTGAGATCCACATAAAATTCGTCCAGCAATAGTAAATGTGGGCATAAGAGTGTGTCAAAGAATATGATTCTGGAATTCTCAAACAGAATCCAGTTAATAACCTGTGTCTGCAGCATCTCAAACTGGATTTAATATACATGTCATGAATGATTCTTAAAGGCAACAGCAAATTATAACCAATTTCTGCAGCAAAAATTACCTCATAATTCCTTATAATACACAATTTTTAAAAGGTGACGCAGGCTGAGCAGCATCAACATCCCACATAATTGAAGGTAAATTTTCCATGTTCTTTTACTTATCCTTTTACGCTATGTTTGTGGTTATCGGTGACTCCTCATTGTCCCAAAAATATTAAATTGTTAGGTGAAGGCTCACATATGGTTTTTATATCCCCGTGTCCCTTCACACAAGAGTCATTCGGGCTTTATGCCTGAAACTATCCTAGTAAAACCTTCCTTGTGCTGAAATTATTTAGAAGGATGGGGCCAGCAAAGGTCAAACTTAATTTGCTCATAAAAACTATAACACTGTGGTCCTATTTAAATAAATTTCTCTACAAAATCTTATAGAAAAGAAAATGAAAAGGTAAAATGAATTTAGTTATTTCTTTTCTATAATCTAAAATCAACTTATGCATTTCAGTTGTTAGAGAAGTTAGACAAGACAGTGTCTATTTAAAAGCACAGAAGTTTACTTGAATTTTAAAAGAAACTTAATACATTTTTCCTTCTCATTTTCTTCTTTTAGAAGTGTTTATATAAAAAAAATCCAAACAAAGCCAATGTCTAACATCCGAGAAACTTAATATACTAGGTGAAGGCTTGTGAATGATTTTTATATTTATGAGTGAGTTATTAGTTAGATCTCAGACTCAGAAGAATCATTGCAGTATGGGTGAGTTATTAGTTAGATCTCAGACTCAGAAGAATCATTGCAGTATGGCTTCCCGTTTTAGTTCATGATTCACAGCCGTGCAGTGTCTGGAATCCAGGTGCTCAATTTCCATATCTTTCTGAATTCATTAAACAAAACGAGTCAACGTGGTTTGGACATGTACAAAAAAGGCAACTATAACCATTGGTAAGAGTAGATTGCATGATTTTTAGTTTTGTGAAGAAATATAGAAAGAGATCGAGCAAGACATTGAAAGAAGTCATGAAAAGGAATTTTATGGTAAATAACATCTCAGAATTGGGTTTCCAATTGAACTTAATGGGGTAATACTTTTGGTGGTGGTGTATTCGTCTCAAGTCAAGCAACAAAGATACAAAGATCAAACAATCTCTATTCCCCAGAAAATCAAATAAACATCCTCCAAAGGAATAATTCAGTGAAACTGTTTTGTAGTCTGCACCACCTTATGAAGGAGCATTTATTTGATAAGTTGATTAAAGTTAAGTATGGAAACCGTAAAAATAATTAATGTCAACATTGATTAATATTTAGAGCAATCCATCCATCTTCCTTGAATAGAAAGCTTGATAACAAGCGAGAAGGAAATTAACAGTTATACTTCAAGATTCACCAAAAGCAAATGAACGGGATTACAAAAATCCTGAAAACACCATCATTGTATTTCATTTTCAAGATAAGAGAGACTTATTACAGACTTCTTTCTTATTTTATTTTTTCCTATAAATCAATACCACAATTATTTTCTCTTTTCATTCACAATTCACAAGAAGCAAGGCTGCCAAGTTACCAAGTCATTCAGATAACATATGTCATGCTCGATATATATCCTGTAATCTGCATGTGTCAACTAACATCCATGATCATTTGGTCCTTGAATCCAAGGCTCAGCTAATGTACCCAAGAGGAAAGGATAACAAAACAAAAACTTCAACTAGATTTTTTCATTGGTGTAACTGTGTAACTCACAGTACATAGTAACATTAATAATAACAGAAAAAAATATTACAAAATCTTTTGCATTGGCTTCTTTCTATTTTCTTTCACTGCCTTTTAAGCTTTTCCTTCTTTTTTTTCAGCTATTCACAACAATGAAGCACAAAAGAAACACAACACTAGCTTAATTCGATCATCAAACTTTATTTACTAATATTCTTAAACGTACAATACAATTACAACGCCACTGACCTTAAACTGAGAATGAAAAGGATGATGATAACCCTGATTGCTGTACCCAATTTTCGGCGCAACTGCTTTAACCGACTCTCCCACATCCTTCTTCTCGCCATCAACCGGTTGCGTCGAATTCTCGCCCCAATCGCGCTCCTCCACGTCGCCGGCTGCCGCCGCAACATTGAGGCCACCGTCGTCGCCGGCATCCGGACGGTCGCCGGCATCCAGACGGCCGCCGTCGTCCAACACAATCTGCAAGTCATCCTCGCTGTCATCGCTGTCGTCCCAATCATCAGCCTCGCCGATTTTCCTGGGAGCTTCCACGGCGACGCCTGTTAGCCCCGGAATGAGCGGCTCTTCGTCGATTTCCTCATCCTCGATGTCGAATTTGACGTCCTTGTCGATCAAATCAACGGAAGGTTCCTCGACGGGGTTGGAATTGGCGATTGCGGGTTCCACATGGCGGGGTGGTTGTTGAGGTAATTGTTGGCGATGAATGGGTTGAGCTTTGGGGGGAGAAGGAGAGGAAGGAGCGAAGGGCTGAGGAAGATCTGTGTATAAACCACCGAAGTCATCATCGTCTTCCATGGCGATGGTGTTGGAGAAAGAGTATTGAGGTTAGAAAAAGGGTTTTGTTTTGCTTAGTTGCAAGGTTTGGGAAATGGCAAAGTGCCAAAGCCCAATCTTCATCACCTTCTAAACGTGCCCTTTTATCGTTGCACTTTCATCAAAAAATGCCAACACACAATTTCTCTCCATCACTCCATCTCATTTTTTTAGTTTATACAAATTATAAAATTATATGTCTTTTACTTTTATATTTTATACTACTTTTTATTTGTGCATTTTGGAATAACGGGAAATACATTTTTCTTAAAGACGTGAGAATTTTAAATTTAATTTCAAAAGGAATTTCTTTTTTTAAAATATTTGTACCTTTTATGTTTAATAGTAATTTTATCTATGAAAAAAAATGATATTGCATTTTCTTAAAATATTTTTATTTTATTTTATGATGATAAATTTATTTTAGTCTATATGACCATTTTATAAACACTTCAAACTTAACAAAAACCAAAATCTAAGATTTTCATTCAATTAATTTTATGAAGTATTATTGCTTGTGTTTAAGATAGTTATTTTCATGCGAAACTCAGCAAAATTGAAATATTTTTTATTTACCAAATATTTGTTTTGATAAAAAAATTCTCTATATTTTCTATTTTGTTAACCAAATAGAGAATTAGAGGCTATAGAGAGTATATATTTATGTTTTTATGAATAATTTATCTTCCATTTTTCGGGTATGTGGTGAAAAAGAAAAAGTAACATACATTTTCTAATTTTAATGAAAGAGAAAGACCTCTCAGAAGTTATTTTATTATTTACTATCAAATAGAAAAATAGGATGATGACAAATTAATCCAAATATATGAAAAATACATGAATTTGTCTCTATATTAATAAAAAATTATATTTATTGGATATGGATATGAATAGATGTAATATTTAATTTTTTAAAATTAGATTGAGAGACAAAACTATGCAGGTGTTTGTCTCATGTTGATCCTCATATCTGTTTATATTTTAAATTATTAAAATATTATTTAGTTTATTAGGTTTTCTAAAATATATTTTTTGACTATTCTATTTAATATTTTGTTTTGATTCATCTAAATAATCATTCTTTCATTATACAAATTTTAATTATCTTTCAATTATTAAGTTTAATTAAATTTTCAATGAATTTTTCCTTTCATCAAAATCTCAAATTTCCATTTCTTTTTTCTTTGTATGGTTTTAAGTAATGTATTGTATTTTAGAAAATATGTAAACCTCAATTTTGAAATAATGTACAGATAAACATTTGATTATTTATGTTTTCTTTAATATCTTTATTTGTTTTTTTTTTCACTTCTCTCAACCTTTACAAAAGTAATTGATGTTGAATTGTCATGAAATCTTAATTACATTTAATTGTTTACTCTTTTTAACTATTTATTGAATTATTATTTGATATTTTATTTTAAGATATGTGTAATTTCTTTATTGAAATTTTATATTACAATAAATTATGTTTATCTCTTTAACCTTGAATCTTAATGTTTCTTTTATTGTGATTGTTAATAAAAATAAAATATTTAAAACAATATATAAGCTGGTATAGATACAAATTCGAGAATACCTAGAAAAAACACAAATTTATGACAAATATAAATTAATATTTTATAAACAAAAATAAATATAATTAAACATGCATTATCTCTGTAGTTCTCATTTCTACTTTGAAATGCTAAAAGTTATGTTAAGTTGAGGTTTTTGTTTTTTGTTTTATTGAAATGCAATGAAAAAAAAAGGCACACATATGGTAAAGGGAGGATATACTATTTTGTAATTTTTGTTGTAATCTTTTAATTGGATAGTTGTACCTTTAATAAATAAATAAAATATAATTTTATTTATTTTAAAATAAACAATTAAATAACTTACTTTTATTTCAAAATAAATAAATAGTTTTTTTAAATAACGGTTATATAATTTTTTAATACTATTTTATAAAATTATATGTATATATTTTTAAATTGAATTATTTTTTTGTTTTTAATTAATTATTCATAAAAATAATAAAATTATATTTTTTTAATATAATAAAAATATATATGCGCAAGTGCATCTATTTTTGCATATAAAGAGGGTATATATATATATATATATATATATATATATATATATATATATATATATATATATATATATATATATATATATATATATATATATATATATATATATATAAAGAGGTATTCCTTTTAACCTAAAACAACTATAATGAGTTGCTTTTAAACTGTTTATTTTAATTTAATTTGAATTTTTCATTTTATTGAATATTAACTATTAAGATTGAGTACTTATAATATTATACTGCGAGTTTTGTTTTCCAATTTTTGTATGTCTTTCTGTTTGCTGCAATTTTCATAATCTCGTCCAGTAAATAGTTTATAACTGGGTAGAAAATTAAGTAAGAGTTGTAAAATAATAATAATGACTTTTTTATTTTATAAATTAACTTAAATGAAAAAATTTAGTCAAAAGATAAAAATATATTAAATTGACTGATTGAGTGACAAGTTAGATAAGATTTGAGTTAAACAAAATAGTCAGATGTCTAGTACAGAGATATAAAAATATCATAACAGTGAAATTTATTTAATAATAAATAAGTTATGAATTTTTTTTTAAATTGTTTAATTGACAAAATAATTAGACATTATGATTCTAAAATATGGAAACAATAGTATCTTTGATTCCTAATATCTCTTATTCCCAATATAAATTGTTTAAGTATATTTTTGTTATATTTAGATTTGTTGTGATATAAGCTAGTCCAGTGACTAGTTGATAATTGTTAAACTTGTATGTTACATGTCAATTAGTTAGCTAGTTTGTGTAATATATGAATAGATATTTTTGTAATCACAAAATCATTTACATTAATCTCAAATACTTTCATCAATTTTCAAGATGACAGAAGAAATAACTAGATCCCAAATATAATATGAAATAAACTTACCATGTTTTTTTTTACTAGAATTTGTGTAACTTTATAGTTTAATTATTAAAATAAATAAAATTTTAAAATTTATCAAAATAAATAAGTTGCGTTCTCTTAATAAAATTTTAATTAATAGAGAAATCATGTGATTTATTTATAATAAAATCATGTCAACTTCATATCAATTAACTATTTTGATAAAAATTTTAAATTTTATCTATTTAAATACAACTTGTGAAATTACTCTATTTTGATAATAAAAAAAATTATCATTATTATCCTTAATCTTTTCACACCATATTTTATTCAAATTTCAATCAAAACACCAATTATCAACCAATAACACATCACTATTTATAATAAAGTCGTATAATCTTGACATGATTTATTTATAATAAAATTGTGTCAACTTGATATCACTTAACTATTTTGATAATTTTATCTATTTAAATACAATCTATAAAATTACCTATTTTGGTAAAAAAAATCAATTCTATCATTATCATCCTTAATCTTTTCCACACCATATTTTATCCAAATTTCAATCAAAACACCAATTACCAACCAATAACACATCACTAATGTGATTACTTTTTTGCAAACTATAACTTTACCTTTGAGATTCAACCAATAATCATCCAAGAGTGTAACTCTCTAAGATTTAACCCAAAATCCTCCAATAACCTCTTCCCACTAAGCACCCATAGGTTTACCTCTAAAATTCAACAAAGAATTCTTCAATTCTTTCTTAACCCAACTCAACCAGTCATTTTACTCGTCCTCTAAACCATAAAACAACACCAAAAGCACATTGTCCTTCTTATTCTTCTTCACACCTTCATTAGAGTTTATTGAAAGCTTGAGTAGAAAAATCCATTAACCCCAGAACCCCACAATGATTTCCATTGGATTCAAAGTTATTTTACTGTCATACTAATTTTTAGCAGTAAACCTTTTTGCATAGATTTGTTGTTTAGTTTCGTTATTTTGAACTTGTATTGGTAAATATTGTTAGAGTGTGTGGCCAAAACACTAGAGGGTGAATTATTTTCATAAGATTTTCTCAAAGATTGAAATTAGAGTGAAAAGTTTAGTTTCATAGTTCTTTACATAAATTCAACAGGTTGTTTTCTCGAAACAACAAGTGTTTATACCAGTAGAAAAAAAAAACAATGTTAAAAATAATGTATAAGAGAAGGGATATAGAGATTCACACAAAGAGGTTTATACTTATTGACTCTTAACCAAAAGTTACATCCAGTCCTCAGCTAACCATTGAGAATTCACTATGTAATCAAACCTAGATTACAAACATACACCACTCATTGGCAACACCAACATCACAGTTTTCAGAAACCATTTCTGAAACTGCCTTACACAAAATTACACAGAATTACACGGTTCAAAAGAAGGAAATCGAGTACACCTGGGCTTCAAAGTATACAAAAACCTAGTCTTATTCCACAAACAAGTGATGATCCAAAATTCTTGATTCTCTTGAAAACGTTTTTTATAAGCTCTCTATCTTAAGTTCTTGAAAAGATCATAAAACAATCTTTATATAAACTCAATAAAGTGGTTAAAACTGATAGATCATAATTCAAAAGCAATTGGAATAATTTAAAAGCAGTTTGGAACTCTTAACCAAATTTTGTTAGAAAAACAACAAATTGTTTTACAAAACAATTGATTGAAATAATTTTTCTGTTAAGGATTTCACATAAAACAACTAATTGTTTTATCGAAATAACTGGTTGTTTCAATTTGACAACAAAGAAAAAATAAAGCAAACCTTTTTCAAAACCACTAAGTGTCAAACAACCAATTGTTTCAACAATTCAACTGGTTGAAAAAACTTGTTATAGTCTTAAGACCTTTGAGTATAAGCTTTTTCAACATATTGATTTGAAAAACAATTGACTAAAATTTCACAACTTTTTAAAAAACACTTCTTTTAAAAGAGATAAAGAATCAAGTGAGTTTGGATCAATACGAGGTGTGAATTATCAAGTCAGAAACTACTAAACCACGCACACATATATCAACAATTTCTTAAAGTCTTCTACACAGATTTGGAGACATCAAAACATCTTGTTTAACAAATATGAATATTAAGTTTTGTTTTTTTATCAGCAATGAATAAATATAATTAAATGAGACACTTCAAGGATGTCTCAACCCTTATACATTAAAAGTCCCAACCTATCCAGAGGAGCTTCCATTTGATAGTACAAGGCTCAACTGCTCCAAACAACTTTTAACCAATGGTTGGCCAATCCATACATTCATGCTTAGCCCCCTATACTAAGGAACCAACCTATCTAGCAGTTGCAACCCCTTTAGTAGTCTACCTAATCCAAAACCAAAAACTTAAGCCACCTTTTGCTAAAAATTCGGGTCCCCCTTGTTCCTTGAGATTTATACACTGCTTAGGAACGATTGGACAAACCTTCTGCTTCTTAATTCTTCAGATCACTCGAGGACACCACAATTTTTCTACACTATAAACCATAGGTTGATGACTACAAAGACTTTGCATTGTGGCTTCAACTACCTAAAGATTGCATTTGGTTTCACACTCTGATGAATGCTTAGTTTCCATTCCTTCTTTTCACTGAGAACTTCTTCATTCCTCCATATTATCTAAACTTTGCCTTTGTTTGTGTCTTTGATGTTCTTTTGTGTTTTCTGCTACCTTCCTTTCATTTCCAACCTTTACCAGCTTCATCAATACTCTATCTCTTCTCTTTCAATTCCTTTTCCAACATTCTCCTTCTATAATTTCCTTCTCTACCTAATTTCTATTTTTCTCCTTGTGCCATTTCTTGCCAACAGAAATAAAACCAGATTTGTGTACTGCGAAACCTTCCCTTTAGCCCCAACTGCACCTTCATTCCTTCTAATACTTTGGTTTTTCAAACTAGATCCCAAACTGCACATTCCCAAACTTCTGCATAATTAGGTGTAGGAGCAAGAACAACACCTTAAATCTCACTCTATCCCCACTCTAATCCTTAAGCCTTCTTTTCTTTACTACTTACTTCTTCACCTATATACAAAGAAAACCCATCAGTAACACCTATTTAGGACACACAGGTTACAAGTGTTGACTTTAACTATCACACACCCACATAACAACAACTTGATCTTTGAAGGACTTGCAAAATTCATACTAAGCAGACAATTTAAAGGATACATCACCCAATCAGAATAAGCAAAGGTGAAGTTTATAACTTTTCTCTTCATCCAAGACCATACCTGTAGCTGTGCTAGTAAAGATTTTGTCCGGGTCCACCCTCCATCCTTTAAAAAGAACCACATTTCTTTGATACCACATACTCCATACAATTGTTGCCCACATACCTCTCCACACATTATTCCTCTGTGTATCAAACTGTAGCAGAGAAAACTAAACCAAGTGTTGCTTAAGGTTGTTATGATTCACCATTTGTGTTCCCACCCAATTGGATACCTTCGACCAAACCAAATGTGCTATCGCATATTCCAAAAAGAGATGATGTATTGTTTCATCTGCTTGGCGAGGGACAAAAAAATGTGGGAGTAAATACCCCTATTTTCAAAAGATTCATCTTTGTCGAAACTTTTCCTTAAGACTCTCCAAGCTAATATTAAAGCATTAAGCATGACTTTAATTTCCCACAAAACTTCCATAGCTACCTCAATAATTAAGTTGTTCTTATATTTAACAATTTGTTTCATCTAAGTTCAGAAATACACTCATATTCTAACACTTTGATTAGGAATAATAAGTATTCTGACGGTTGATTATTTGTTTCATTCATGTTTATAAATTCACTAATCTTACCTATTTAGAATGACGAAAGAAGATTGTAGAAAGAAAAAATAAATGAGAAAAGACTATTGCAAAAAAGGAAAAATACAAAAATAAATAAATAAAATGCATCTATACTATTGTATGAGAAAAATTTATAATTATTTTTTACCTCATTTTTAACTACATAATTCTATCATTTTTAAAATATATTTTTCACAGGCACATATATTTTTATAAATCAATGATAAAGCAAAAGAAGTTAAAATGATTTGTAAGACTATTTAATAAAAAAGTTATGTGATATATTAATATATATGTTATTTTATATTATTTTTATTATTATCTAAACATAATATTTTATTAACTGGAGAAAGGTGGCTTAATTAATAAAACTTTATAAATTAGTATTTATAAAGGAAAGCAGATGAGTGAAGTTGAAGAGAGAAGTGTGATTTGTTAGGAGAGTGGATGCATGCCTCTTCCATTTCCTCCCCAACAGGTGCAAGTGTTGCGCACTCTCCTTCACTGCACTGTCAACAAAGAACTTTCGAGAGGTCGTGTTTTGCACGCTCGCATTCTAAGAGACGGTTCTTTCTCCTTCACTCACCTCGCCAACGCCGTCATCAACCTCTACGCCAAGTGCGGTCACTTAGCAGAAGCCAATCTGGTATTCGACAACATCGTCCACAAAGACGTTGTTTCATGGAACTGTCTCATCAATGCATTCTCCCAACAACAAGCCCACTCCTCCTCTTCTCACGTCATGCGCCTCTTTCACCGCATGATGGCCTGCACCACCGTCCCCAACGCTCACACCTTCGCGGGCGTCTTCACCGCCGCCTCCAACCTCGCCGACGTCAGCGCCGGCCGCCTGGCACACGCCCTCGCCGTAAAAACGGCCTGCTCCGAGGACGTTTTCGCCGCGAGTTCGCTTCTCAACTTGTACTGCAAAACGGGTCTCGTTGCGGAGGCGCGTGAGCTGTTTGACGAAATGCCTGTGAGGAATGCGGTTTCTTGGGCTACCATGATTTCTGGGTATGCTTCTAAGGAGTTTGTTTATGAGGCTTTTGAGCTCTTTGAACTCTTGCGTCGTGAAAAAGAGGGTGACAATGAAAATGAGTTTGTGTTCACTAGTGTTCTTAGTGCTTTGACTTGTCACGTGTTTGTGGATACTGGAA
Source organism: Phaseolus vulgaris (assembly GCF_051622355.1). Lineage (NCBI taxonomy): Eukaryota > Viridiplantae > Streptophyta > Magnoliopsida > Fabales > Fabaceae > Phaseolus > Phaseolus vulgaris. The sequence continues at coordinate 38,837,970 of NC_143500.1, read as the reverse complement.
GGCAGGTTCATTCTCTTGCGGTGAAAAACGGGTTGGTTTGCTTTGTCTCTGTGGGGAATGCTCTTGTGACGATGTATGCGAAGTGTGGGAGCTTGGAGGATGCGCTCAAGACTTTTGAGCTGTCGGGGAATAAGAATTCGATCACTTGGTCGGCTATGGTTACTGGTTTTGCTCAGAGTGGGGATGCTGATAAGGCTTTGAAACTGTTTTATAATATGCATCACTCTGGAGTTTTGCCTAGTGAGTATACTCTTGTTGGGGTGATTAATGCTTGTAGTGATGTTTGTGCTACTGTGGAAGGGAGACAAATGCATGGCTATTCCTTGAAGCTGGGGTATGAACTGCAGTTGTATGTTTTGTCGGCTTTGGTGGACATGTATGCGAAATGTGGTAGTATAGGGGATGCTCGGAAGGGTTTTGAGTATATTCAACAACCTGATGTTGTTCTTTGGACTTCAATCATAACGGGTTATGTACAAAATGGGGATTATGAAGGTGCTTTGAATCTGTACGGTAAGATGCAGATGGGGCGAGTTATCCCCAACGATTTAACTATGGCGAGTGTTCTAAAGGCTTGTTCTAACTTGGCGGCTTTAGATCAGGGAAAGCAAATGCATGCCGGGATTATTAAGTATGGTTTTAGCCTGGAAATTCCGATTGGAAGTGCTCTTTCTGCCATGTACGCAAAGTGTGGAAGTTTGGATGACGGATGCCGCATCTTTTGGAGGATGCCTTCCAGAGATGTAATTTCATGGAATGCAATGATATCTGGACTTTCTCAAAATGGTCGCGGCATTGAAGCCTTGAAGTTGTTTGAAGAGATGTGCTCGGAGGGAACAAAGCCTGATAGTGTCACATTTGTGAATCTTCTCTCTGCTTGTAGTCATATGGGTTTGGTGGACAGAGGGTGGGTTTATTTTAAGATGATGTTTGATGAGTTTAACATTGCTCCTACGGTAGAGCACTATGCTTGCATGGTTGATATCTTGAGCCGTGCTGGACAACTCAATGAAGCAAAAGAATTCATTGAATCAGCAACGGTTGATCATTGTCTGTGTCTGTGGCGCATATTATTAGGGGCCTGTAAGAACCATCGTAACTATGATCTTGGTGCTTATGCTGGAGAGAAACTAATGGAGTTAGGCTCGCCAGAATCGTCAGCTTATGTGTTGTTATCGAGTATATATACGGCTTTAGGAAAATGGGAAGATGTGGAGCGTGTCCGGGGGATGATGAAGACCCGAGGGGTGACTAAAGAACCTGGTTGTAGCTGGATTGAGTTGAAAAGTTTGACCCATGTATTTGTTGTTGGAGACAATATGCACCCACAAATTGATGAAATAAGGTTGGCGTTAAAACTGTTGACCAAGGTAATGAAAGATGAAGGATATCAACCTCTTCTTGATCCATTGCTTCCTGAAATTATAAGTAATGGTTTGAAAGGTATTATTTGATAAAAGTTCCCATTCTTTACCAAACAATTTTACAATTAATCGATGCAGTGATTTTTCTTTTGTTGTTTGGATTGGACCTTGGGGTATAATTTATTTCTACTGATAAAAAAAGCTTCTTAGTAAAGTAACTGTATTGAAAATTTGAGATAAACACGATCTGCATCTGAACAAGCATAATCTTGTCTTTAAATTTATTTGGTCCTCCTGCTTGCCTTTTCTTCTTGATATATTGGTTTTATTCCAATTCTTAATTTTTTTATTTTCACTTTATTTTCATTTCCCTTATTCATGTAGATCAAGAAGTCAGCGATGAGATACAACTCAGGGTTTGTGGTGGCTTGTAGCAAGATTGAGGAGATCATGAACTCATGCATGATGTAAGAATATTGTTCATTATATTCAGAAACCTATCTTTTATGGTCCCCCTTTTATATCAATTCGTTGATTGAGATATTTGAAGATTGCTTCTACGTATATTTTTGAAGTAATTTGTCCTCTTTCTGTTTTGCATCTACAAAGAAGTTTCTTTATTTTAAAAGATTGTAGGTTACCATTGATTACTCCAGCCCTTGAAGTCATCATTTGGTAACTATTCTTTTTTTCCCTTCATCAAAATCTCAAATTAATGGTGATATATTGCATTTCAGGATGGCATTTAACCACTAAGTTGCAATCAGTGCATTGCTGTTGTTGTCTTGTGCTTTTTTTTGGTTGGTTAGCCGAGAGGATTGTCAAATCATCAAGAAGGATGGTAATTTACAAGCCAATGATTAAAAAATCTAGCCCACATCCAAAAGTTTCAAGCTGCGACTGTTTATGGGGCACATACATGAATGACGATCAGGAACCAGAAGAAAGAGGTCAGTAGCCATTTAATCCTCTTAGGTCAATCGGTGGACCCTAAGAGTGAAGCGGACAGTGAGTTAACAAATTATACTTGCTTGTGTTCCTGCTATATAATGCGTTGGGTCATTTGTACTTCAGGCAATTTTATGAGCTAGCAATATCTTAGATTGCAAGGCGTTCTTTTGGTTTGTTTAAATAGACCAAGCTCATATTATCATATATGCCAAAAAGAAAACCTAAGGTCATAAAGTTTTTTTGTTCCTTGACTTTCATATTGCTTGCTTTAAGTGAAAGTTTCCACACACCGAAGATGTTCATTAAAACCACACAGATGGAAAATTTGTTTTGCTAAATCCTGCTTCACTGTTGGAATCCATGGATCATTATCATCTTCAATTTGCACTTGCTGTCTGTGCATATAGTTTTATACACAGGACAATCCTCAACGGCTGAGCTCAATAATTCGAGGATAGGATTTTTCAGCAATGGCAACAACCTGCGTCCTTCTCATTAATTGCAGTAATATTTACTGATTAGTGTAATTACACGATCTACAAATAAGTTATTTATTTTGATTCTTGAAGCAAGGTTGTCGGCTTCTGATATGATTTTCTAAATTATTGGTTCGTTTACGTTTATTTATTTGTTGAAAGAAATAAGTCAAATAACATAATCCGATGGTCATTTCTTGCTAAAGCTGTCCATACATGACAATAAGGCACACCTGCATCTAACACAAACAACATGATTGTAAATCGATTATGGCCTCTTCGAATTTAGTTGTGGATCATGTTTTCAGTAAAATGAAAAATAGTACTGGCATAACATTGTCGCTGAATGCATGTACCATGGCTCGTCGGTGTGGTCAAAACCCACCCTGAATGCATGTACCATCACAAACTACACAACATTTTCCATCTCTAATCCAATTTTAGAAGGCATAGTCGAAATATGATTTATAACTATACGCGTATAAAATAATAATTCTAATCCCAATTATAAAAAAAAGGCTGATTCTCCCTGGATCATATCATTTAACCCAACATGATTATGTAAAAAACTTTTTTACCCATAATGAAATAAAACGTAATTAAGCACCGCATTGCACTGCATATTCACCTATAAAAGTTATAAATATGAGTTACATAACTTTTAAGTTAGCAATATCACTTAGTTTTCGTAAGACATACCTAGACAAATGATTTCTATGCATGTGTCCAATTGCAATTATTCGATGGTGAGTCAAATTACTTGGTGCTTGGGTTCTTAAAGAGAAAATAGTGGATGATTGTATCATGGAGAACAAACAATTTGGAAAAGCATTGACACGATCTTCAAAGGCCTTAACAATATCACAATCCCCAAGCTTGCACTACTTGATCCCATGCCTCTCTTGGATGCACCAATATTTTACATTTTGCTTTCACATTTTTATCAATGTGAAATCGACAAAACAAATTATAAGCTTCAAGAAACACAATTATGATTACATTCATTAAGGCAATATCTCTATCACATACCACTAGTTGATGTATTCCCAACAATCTCAAGTAACAACATCCTATACTTGTTCATTTTGTAAGTACTATACACCAATATGACAATGTTAAAGAAGTTAATTAACTTTACTAAATTTGGGCGTGTCCAAAATATATCTAATAATAACCTACACCAATGCACAACATTTGACACATTTTCACACCTACACCAATGCACATATATGTCTCGCTCCAGTAACAACATGAATTGTTGCATTTTTGTTTTGTGACCTTGTTGTGATCTTCAATGAACTCTAATTGCATTATAAATTGTTTTATCCTCGTCACATTCTTCTCATTTCTCTTTTTCATGGTTAGTAAAATATTTATTGGCTTCACTAAAATCTTAGTCATATCCTCAACCATAACCTTTTCCTCAACACTTAACCTTCCAGCATATGCATGACCTACTAATGTCTATGCCAAATCATGATTGTGAGAACCATATATTAATTCAACCATCTACCCTTGACCACCTTTGACGGGTTTGCCTCCCAATCTGAATGGACACTCACATTAGTTCCACTTCGACTGATATCTACGTCTTATTTATACTATATGTGTTTACCTCCTCTATCGCAATCTAATAATATGTACGTCATCCTTTTTCATTGCCATGTCCATGTATCTGACATTAATATAATAATAACAAATCCATAACTATAGTCAACACTTATCGTCCACTCTAACAACTCATCTCGATTACAAAATACCTACAATAACATATGCCAAGTTTATAAATCATTCATAAACTACAATTCACACGCCTAACATTTACCTTACCTCATTTGTAGTAAACACCTCACTACAATAATGTGTCCTATGTTCATTATCTAACGCGTTATAGGTTATTGACAGTCCACTGTATCCATTGCCACTGCTGCAAAAAAAAAAAAAAAAACCACGTATCAACAACCTTTGCTTTCCGGATATTGATATCCATAAGCTTAAGCACACAATTTTGGATATGAGAATCTAAAACTAAAAAAACACTTATGGATATGGAAATTCAAAACTCATAACTCACTTTGAGATATGGTCATCCAGAAGCTTAAATGGAGAATGTAAATGACCTTCTGAATTTCCAAATCTGGAGGGCGTGACAATGAATTCTGGATTCCTACATCCATAAGCATACATGCAGGCTTCCAAATATCGAGATTTGGTGACAACTCAACACAAAAAAAAAAACACAAAACGAAAATGGTGGTTGGTTCCTTATCTCATAAGAGATATGCACTGCAACAACTAAGAGTGAGAACTTCGCTCCACCACCACAACAACCCACTACACCACCATCTCTATTCAAAACACACACCACATTACCACAACGCTCCTTTGAAGCTTTTTTTCAAAACAAGAAAGACAAAGACAATATTAAATTTTATGTCGGGTACATATCTTAAATTATTAAATGATATGGTGCAGGGAGAAACAACATAAAAAACTGTAAGCCCATCATTCAAATTTGGGTTAAGGCCCGTATGCGAAAACGGTAATGGGGCCCAAATGGAAGAAAACAGTTGGACGCGTGCCTGGTCTGTGTCTGAAACCTGAAACGAGGGTTTAACGTTAGTTGCATCTTTTTTGCACACACGTTCTCACTTTGCAGTTCAACCCAGCAACCATTCTCCCGCTCATTCCTCTGGTAATGCCTCTTCTGCGCTCCTTTGCTTCATTCTCCTATTCTCTTTCTTCTCTGGAAAATATGATATGATATTTAGGTGCCATTTCTTCGCTTTCTTCCAAGTGGATGGGTATTGTGGAGTTCAATCAAATCTCGTGCTTTTTGGGCACATGTTCCCAATGATCCTTGGGTTTTTCCCATCTATTTTTATCTGAATATTTTCGCTCTTTAATGCGGTTTCAATTATAAAAATCAACTGTTAACAGCAAGCAATAATACACGTTGTCGCTTGTGTATTAGTAATTCTCTGTTCTTCCAACTTGCTAGTTGCAAAACATGAAAAAGCCCTAAAAGATTAGAGATAACTGTGATTAGTCGAGTTCGTTAAAACTTCATGAAATTGAAATTGCATCCGAAGCTATGTGTAGAAACTATAAATGTACTGAAAGAGCCTCTATAGTATGGCTGAGGGTTTATTCATTTCTGAATTAATAAATCAAATTGTTGTTTAGGTTTGTGGCGTCATGCTGGTGTCAGTGGTTTGATAGTAGTTGTCCCCTGGCCTGGCCATTGACTCTCGAGTCTTGAGCCAGTCCCTTTTTCCGGTTGTTGAACATTCCAGATTTTAAAACATTGACTTCTACCAGTCATATTCTTGTCACTTCTAAAATATGGAAAACTCAGATACAGCGCTGACAACTTCATCCCTGCCTCCACCACCTCCATTAGCTGCGGAGGAGCCAGAGCCCAAGAAGTTGAAGATGTCCACCACTTCTGATGATGAAGAATGCACAACTGCCCCAGGCGCTAAGAAAAGATACAAACGCCGTAAGATTGCCATTTTCTTTGCTTACTGTGGTGTTGGCTATCAGGGTATGCAGAAAAATCCTGGTGCAAAGACCATTGAAGGTGACCTGGAAGAGGCCTTATATGTGTCTGGAGCTGTTCCTGAACATGATCGTGGAATTCCTAAACGATATGACTGGGCTCGCTCAGCCAGAACTGATAAAGGTGTTAGTGCTGTTGGTCAGGTTGTCTCCGGTCGTTTCTATATCGATCCACCTGGCCTTGTTGACCGCCTTAATTCAAACCTTCACTCTCAGATAAGGATCTTTGGTTACAAGCGTGTGACAGGTTCTTTTAATGCCAAGAAGTTCTGTGACCGGAGGAGGTATGTCTATCTCATTCCTGTCTTTGCTCTTGATCCATGTTGTCACCGTGATAGAGAGACTGTCATGGCTAGTTTGGGATCTACAAACGAGCTTGTTAAATGTTTGGAGTGTTCTGAGAGAGGCCGAAAGGTGGTAGGATTAGTTGGTAACCGTAAGCACAATCTAGAACTTGAAGCTATGGATGTTGAGGCTGGTATTTCGTCAAACACAGATGTTGTGCTTGATTCTGTAGTTACAGGGGATGTGGAAGCTTCTTTGAGCAAAGGTGATGATAATCATTTAAATGGGGAGTCTGGGATTGATAACAAGGGTAAAGTTTTAGTTGATGGCACAAACCTTAAAACTGGTATTGAGAAAGGGATTCCTGTTCAGGATGAGGTTATGCCTTTGAATGGCGAATCTGTGAATAATTCAGATATTATTGAGGAAGAAAAAATGAATGGAGAGGATAAGTCTACCAGTGGAAGCATGTTCTGTTATGGTGAGAAGGAGAGGGAGAGATTTAATAAGATTTTAAATTGTTTTGTTGGGACTCACAATTTCCATAACTTCACCACCCGAACAAAAGCGGAGGACCCTGCTGCTCGTCGATACATTATTTCATTCAATGCTAACACTGCTTTTGCAGTTGAGGGCATTGAGTTTGTAAAGTGTGAGGTTGTGGGGCAGAGCTTCATGCTTCATCAGATACGGAAGATGATGGGGCTGGCTGTGGCAATAATGAGAAATTGTGCACCTGAATCACTTATCAATAAAGCTTTGCAGCAGTGAGTACAACTTCTATTGTTTGTGTTATCTATAAGTTTCCATTTGAAATGTGTGATTCTCGTTAGATGCACTTTTTTACTTTTGTTTTCCTAAACGCAGGGATGTTAACATTAATGTGCCTACTGCTCCTGAGGTTGGATTATATTTGGACGAATGCTTCTTTTCTTCATATAACCAGAAGTGGAAAGATAGCCATGAAGAGTTGTCAATGAAAGCATACGAGAAAGAAGCTGAGGAGTTCAAAATGAAGTACATATATTCTCATATTTCTTTCACGGAGCAGAAGGAAGGAACTGTTGCTCTTTGGTTGCATTCTTTGAACCATAGAAATTATCCAGATCTGCGTGTTGTCAACGAGGAAGCCATCACTGATAACAAGAGTGCTGATCCTGAACAAGCCATTTCTGATCGCAAGAGTGCTGATCCTGAAGAAATCACTGATAACAAGAGTGCTGATCCTGAAGAAGCCATCGCTGATAACAGGAGTGCTGATCGTGAAGATGCCATCTCTGATAACAAGAATGTTGATTCTGAACAAGCCATCACTGATAACAAGGGTTCTGCTGATCCTGAAGTAGTAGTGACTGAGTGAACTGTGTTCCCAATCGTTTAATGAACCTCTTCTTTCTAGATTTGGGCCTGACTTTTCACTGCTTCCGATTCATTGTTATTTGTCTATCTCCCCTGCTTCGCAACATATACAATATACAAACTATGTGATGTGGTTCTGAGTCCATCACTCGGTAAAAAGAAATGAAAGAATATATCTGTTAGATTTTGTTATTTTTTTAAGTCTACAGTATGATATTTACTTATTATTAAGCCATAGCTGAACAATGATCATCTACTTATTTACGTATCATTTTTCGAGAATGTACGAAAGTGATGTGTTGTTTTTATCTCATTCCTCTGTATGTTCTTCGTATGCATTTCAAATTTCCTATCAAACACTACGTAAAGTTTGCAAACAAGCAGAATTGTAAAAAATTGTTTAGCTTTCAGATTTACGTTCTTTGAATGCAACAAAAACTTAGGTTAAATAAGTACATTTATTACGAGTGGATTTCGTTGTTGACAAGAAAACTGATTTTCATTTTATAGATAACCTCGATGCCATAGCTCAATAGAAACTGCTTTCATTAACATGACATCCAAAATGCTTTGCTGATATATGAAGTAAGGGGACCGTGGTCTAAATACCGGATCATTCATTCAAAAGGACGAAAAAGGAAATAACAGTACAATATAAGTTCAGTTTAAATTGCATTCCTCATATACAAAGAAAAGACAGTACAGATAAACAAAAGTAATCAATTGGAATGTCTCAGGTTCAACCCTTCAAACCCCAACTTAGATTATGTCTCACTTAAAATATTGACTACGTGAGCACCAGGATTACAAGTTTTCATCTAAATTCTGCCTCCCAAGTAAGAGGCCGAATAAACAGATTTAATTAAAAAAAACTCTTCCAAAGCAAGCTTAACGACAGTGATATGTTTGGAATGAAATCGGTAAAACCATCACATGGAAAGTCAATTTTTTTTAGAGCTTGCACTAAATTTCATTCCAATCAACAAAACAAACATTTTTTTAGAGCATGAACTATACAGATGACACAAGTAGTTCCTACCAAAACCTAAAGGTAAAGTTCTCTTTAAGTTCAGACTTTTAAGTGAAAATGGATGCATGCTCATCCTTTATACCATTTGTTGGGGGTAAAAGCAGGCCCTGAAATGCTTTGTAGCACCACTACCACATCACTGTCAACATACATATCAACAATATTACTGTCAACCCACTAATCGACAATATCATATTAAATCTTAAAAAAATAAAATAACCATTGGTCTGGTTGCAGAACAAACAGCCACAAACAAAATCACAAAAAATTTCTTGATTCTACACGAGTTTGCACGAGCCTTGACAGAAACAACTAATTTTACAAGGGTTTCAGCTTGGTACAGGCACCTAGGATCGCAAACTCGTGCGATTCTACAGAATTAAAAACTATAGTTTAACAACCTTCCACATAACCACTCCATCACACAGGTTCATCCTGTACAAAACTTCATTAACAGAAAATCCACCATTTGTTTTGAAGTCAAATTGCTTTACAGAAGCATTGTAATTCAAATAAAGGATCCAAATATGCCATTCGGTGATAGGTTAACAAGGAATAAGCTCACAGAAGACATGTAAGGTTTAAATGGTAGATTAATTAGCAAAAATTTCAATAGCTTTACAAACGAGAATTTATGGCGTATTATTGGAATAAGCTATCTATAATCGCTTCCAAAGGTACTCTCACATTCCTTATCTACAGAAGAAGAAAGGGTAATACTAGTGCAATACTCTACTGACTACGGAGACATCACTGACCTACCCATACCGTCATTCATGAGAAACAAAAGTAATTATCCTGAATGTCACATGTTCAATCCCTCCCCCAACATAGATGACAACTCTCACTTAAACATTATCTATAGCATAATGCACAAGCGGTATATAATCAGAAATATAGGAAAATAACGAGTACAAATTCTAAAATCTATCTCTTTCCAAATAATACATGTTGTGAACAAAACTCCTTCCGAAGCATGATTAATGATAATAATCTGATGGGAATGAAACCAGTAAATCCATCACAGGAAAAACCAATTTCTTGTATAACAAACTAAAATTCAGTACATTCCTCAACAATAAAACAGTAGCGACACCAGCCTACTAGATTCCTCGATCAGTTTCTACCAAGTGGAAGGGACCTACAACTATATGTTTCTTTAAATTCAGACTTCTTAGACGAAGTGAAAATGGAAGCATACACATCCTTGGTAGCATTCGCTGGTGCCAAATCCGTTGCCTTGAAACGCTTCGCAGCAGCAACACCACCATTCAAACCAACATTACCATTAGCAAACTTCCCATTTCCTTCTACCTTAGCTGAGACCCTCTCCACAGCCTTACCATCAACACCATGCTTAGTGCCACTCAACCTAGCTCCTTCCAAACTCACGCCATCATCACTATTCTTAACCTTCCGATTCTTCTTCTCCCTTATCTTAGCCCTCTCCTCCTCCATCCTCTCCCTCAGAACCGCCACCTCCTCATCAGTCCCATTGAGCACAATCTTATCAGCGTCAACATACTCCTTGTGACAAACCAAACACGACGTGGACTTAACCTCCCTCAGAGCTCTGGCACTCAAAACATGCCCACAACTTCTCAGCGCGAAAAACCTATATTTTCCGTTGAATTCAAGCCCCGCAACGGGGCACTGAAACTTTGACCCATCATCAGAGCCAGGAATAGAACAAAGCTGAATATTGATCATGTCTTTCAATCCCTTGATGTACCCAAATTCTTTAGGAAGCTTCTTCCCCAACAAAGCTTCCACCAGCGCTTCCTTGTTGAATATATTCCCCAATTTGTCGATCACGCAGGGCTCCCTCAGGGGCTCGTTTGAGAGAGAGCAATTGTGCCACTTCGAGAGCCGCTGTTCGTGGGGGTCCACCTTATCTGGCTTCTTTTCGGCATACATGTTGAGGTAGCAATCGCGAGACTCCGCGCCGGTGGCTCCGCCATCTCCGCCGCCGCCGAGGAGGCGAGACCGTAGGGAGAGCGTGGAGAGAGGCGCAATTCTCGTGAGAAGGGTTTCGTCGGGGAGGGGCTTGCCATTGAGGGTAAAGTAGTAGGATTGGTATGATTGGGGGAAAAGGCAGTGCTTGACATCGGAAAGGGTTCTGTGATTGGTCGTGGATTGAACGGAAATTCCGAGGTCCGGTGACTGCACCAGGATTTGGAGCGATTTTGGATGCATTTGGAACGATTTTCTAGGGTTTGTGATGTGGAATCGGAGATTGAAAAAGCGATCGATTGGGTTTTTTCGATATACAGCTTTGGTTGAGAATAGGAGTTAACGTGGACACTGCTTCTTATTTATATATTTTTAACGTTTTATTCTCTCAAATCTATTATTATATAATATAACGTGGACAAATATGCTGAAGATTACATATTACTTGTTATATTATTACAAACTTTATAAATTAGTTATAAATTAGTTTTCCCCTTATAATTTAGTTTCATTAAGATTGAGTTAAAGTTAAATTCTTAATAGATTTAACCTACTAAATTATTATTCTAATCTATCAAACATTAATTTAAATTATATTATTATCCTAAATTATTTTTTTCTAATTTAATTTTTTTAAATTATAATAAAGTATATGTAAACACTACAAGAAAATCATGAAATAGAAACCAATTTTAAAAATAAAAAGTAATTAGTTGTTGTAGTGACTAGATTAGAGACTATTTTAAAAACTAAAACTTTTGGTTTTTAAATTAGTTTCTATGATTGTTAAATGGTTTTCAAATTGATATCTAATTAGCTATCAAAGTTTTTACTACCAAAATTTAGAATCTAAATAATTGGTAGTTAAAAACTTAGTTGCTAATTATATACAAATTTAGAAACTATTTAATAATAATAGAAACTAATTTAGAAATCATTTTTTTAGTCTCTAAAATGATCTGTAATTTAGTCAGTATATCAACTAATTATTCTTTATCTCTAAAATTGATTTATATTTCATGATTTTCGTGTAGTGAAACTTTAAAGATTAAGAGGTTAAAGATGTAAGGATCTAGAAAATAACCTTAGAGTAGAAGTGATATATTTTAAATGATACCTGAATATTTTATTATTAAAATGAAAAAGGGCATATAAATAGAAAAATCAGTTATTCAGGTTTCATTTTAAAAGAACCACCAACTCTCTATAAGTTTTATGTTGTGGTTTCCTCATCTTTTTATTAAATACATGTTGGAATTAGTTATTGCTTGTGCAAATTGGTGTGCAAATTGGAAGAAGTTGAGAGCTGTTAGATATAGTGGTAGTTGAGAGATAAATTTTATTTCATTCTCCTTTTATTGTTTCAGATACACTTTGGAACCCTTTTGATTCAAGACATTTATATGATTAGTAAATGAATTGTTGTGTGTTTTGCAAATTCTAAATTGTGGAATGATTTGATTGTTTGATGTTGGAGATTGTGATGTTTAGAATATGAATTTTTAATCAAAACATAGTATTTTCAGGAAAGAAAATACCGTGTTAAGATTGTTTAGGATGTGCATTGACTAGGGATTCGTCTAGAAGGAGATATCCTGACTCTCCTGAGATAATGAAATCATATAGATGAAGTTATTCAGGTGGTGAGAGTCGAAGGAGGTTCATATGAATGGGTAAGTTGTTTGAAAGATAACTAACTTGACCTGTTATATGAGTTAACCCTATCATACTAGGAGAGATATGATATTGGGATTCTTTATGCGCATAACTGGGTGGATTTCACAGTGAGATAGTATGACATGTGCAAATCTCTGAGTCTAAGTCAACGCACGAGTCTTCCGGAAGTAGAGTTAAGTGTCTATGTTATATGAGTCAGCGGAAGTCTGATATGTGAAAGATGAATATAGAATTTGTATGACACTTGATGATTTGAGAAATTGTATGACATTTGATGATTTGAGAATTTGTATGAGACTTATGATTTATGTTTTATTTATTTCAAAGTGAAATTTTATAGAATTTTGTTTTATATGACTAGCTGCTTACCCTGTTATTTGGTTGTGTTGTTTCTCTAACTGTGATGATCGTGTATTTACACGGGAGCAGATGAGATTGCAGGTAATAGAGCTCCTCAGTGAGCAGCAGAATGATTAAATAGATTTAAATTGAATGCTTTGCTTTGTTTTGTTTTTAAACTTTTTGGATGTATATATTAAATCCCTATGAAGAGGGATATATTTTGAGATACAAATATGAGAAAACAATATATGTTTATATGTTAATTAGATATTGTACGCTAATTAGATATTGTACGCATTTTTATTTTTTTTTAAAAAAAAGAAGGTAAAAGTTAGGGATGTTACGTTAAAGTTAGGGATGTTACATTATGGTATCAGAGCTGTTCGAACCTTAGGAGACCTAAGGGTTATGGGGTTGTTTATGTGTGCTTTAGTTTGTTAGTTTAAAATTCTAAAGATTTAGCATAAATCTTTTTTGTGTGTTTTATAGAATGGCTCCTAGACCTCCTACCCCTCTCCAACCTTCTTCTGAGATGAACCAGATTGCCAGGGCTATTGAGATGATGACAAATGCTATCCAACAACAGAATGTGGCAATGACTCAGAATCACCAGACAACAATGCATCATTGGGAGAATGCTAGATCTGCTGCAACAGCTTCCCATGTCAGTTTTTCCCAGGAACAGATGGGACTCACAGAGTTTATGAGGCATTCCCACTGAACTTGGGTGGGTTATGCCACTCCTGATCAAGCAGACCAATGGATAAGGGAGCTAGAGAAGATCTTTAGGGCAACCTCCTGCCCTGAGGATAAGAAATTGGTTTTTGCTACATATTTGTTGTCTGGAGAAATAGAGTTCTGGTGGATGGGAGCTCAACAAATGATGGAAGCCAGAGCTGAAGTTTTGGACTGGGGGTGTTTTAGAGTGAAGTTTCTGGAGAAATATTTTCCAGATAGTGCAAGGTTTGCAAAGGAAGCTGAATTTCTCAAGTTGGAACAAGGAGAGATGTCAGTGAATGCTTATGCTGCTAGATTAAAGTATCTAGCCAGATTCTACACCCAAGCTACCTCTGAGGCTTGGAGGTGTAGAAAGTTTGAAGAAGGTTTAAAACATGAGTTGAAGAAGACTATATCACCTATGTGCATCAGGGAGTTTCCTGCCTTAGTGGAGAAGGCGAAGATGGTGGAGACCTTGGAAAAGGGTGATTCCAGGGTAATGAGATCACACCCAAGAGGATCTTCTAGTGGGAAGGTCAAGGTACAACATCAACCACACAAGCCTTATGCTAGATCTCCACAGCATAGGACAGGTGCAGCTCCACCCCAGTTTCAGCAGCAACAATCATGGAAACCTAGATGTTTCCATTGTGGTGGACCACATACCACTAATATGTGCACCAAGGGAACTCCAGAGAAAAGATGTTTTACATGCCAAAAGATGGGACCTTTTTCTAGAGATTATCCTAACAAGAATAGGATGACTCTATCAGGCGATTTTCAGCAATTTAGGAGTGAAGGCAGTAGACCTCAGGCAACAGGGAGAGTTTTGCTATGTCAGGAGCTGAAGCATCTCAGTCAGGTAACTTGGTACAAGGTCTATGTTATATAGCTGGTAGATGTGTTAAAGTTTTGTTTGATTCAGGAGCGACACATTCTTTTGAATCAAGTTTGTGTGTAGATGAGTTGGGTCTTTTAGTGAAAGAGTTGTTGTTTGAACTGATGGTCTCTACACCTACATCAGGAAAAGTATTGACCCCTACAGTTTGCTCTGAATGTCCACTAATAGTAGAGGGACGCAGGTTCAAAATAAATTTGATCTGTCTACCTACCTCTTCAGGATCTGGATGTTATCCTAGGAATGGATTGGCTATCTGCCAATCACATTCTCATAGATTGTGGTCAACAGAAAATCATGTTTTCAGATTTCAAAGAGTCAGATGTGATATCTGCTCAACATGTGTGGTCAGAATTGAAAGAAGGATCAAGATGCTTTGTAATCTTAACTCAGATGAAAGTGAAGAATGAAGAAGAAATGAGCAGTATACATGTGGTGAAGGATTTCATGGATGTATTTCCAGAAGAAATACCTGGATTACCTCCCAAGAGAGAAGTGAAATTTTCTATTGATCTGGTACCTGGAGCTGGACCAGTGTCAATGGGACCCTATAGAATGGCTCCAGCTGAGTTGATTGAACTAAAGAAGTAAGTTGAAGATTTGTTGGAGAAACGATTCATCAGGCCTAGTGTATCTCCATGGGGGGCTTCGGTGCTTCTAGTTAAGAAGAAAGATGGAGGGTCTCGATTGTGTGTAGATTACAGACAATTGAATAAGTTGACCATCAAGAACAAGTATCCTCTGTCCAGAATTGATGATTTGATGGATCAGTTACATGGAGCTTCAGTGTTCTCAAAGATTGATCTGAGATCTGGATATCACCAGATTTTGGTAAAGGCTGAAGATGTTCAGAAGACAGCCTTTAGGTCTCGTTATGGACACTATGAATATGTGGTGATGCCGTTTGGAGTAACAAATGCTCCAGCTCTGTTCATGGATTACATGAATAGAATTTTTCGTCCTTTCTTGGATAAGTTTGTTGTAGTCTTTATAGACGACATACTTATTTATTCAAGAACCAAGAAAGAACATGAAGAACATCTGAAGATAGTGTTGAAGATTCTGAGGGAGAAGCAATTATATGCTAAGTTCTCTAAGTGTGAGTTTTGGCTGAAGGAAGTCAACTTCTTAGGGCACGTAATATCAGCTCAGGGGATCTCAGTAGATCCAGCCCAGGTAGAGGCAGTGCTTCAGTGGGAACATCCTAAGACAGTCACTGAGATAAGAAGTTTTGTGGGTCTAACTGGCTACTATCGGAGGTTCATTGAAGATTTTTCCAGGGTAGTAGCTCCTTTGACTCAGTTAACCCGCAAAGATCAACCTTTTGCTTGGACTGACAGATGTGAGCAGAGTTTCATAGAGTTGAGGAAAAGGTTAACTAGTGCTCCGGTGTTAGTGATTCCTGATACAGGAAAACCTTTTGAAGTTTACTGTGATGCTTCCTATCAGGGTTTGGGTTGTGTCTTGATGCAAGAAAAAAGAGCAATTGCATATGCTTCAAGGCAACTTAAAGTTCATGAGAGAAACTATCCTACTCATGACTTAGAGTTGGCAGCCGTAGTGTTTGCTTTGAAGATTTGGAGGCATTATTTGTATGGAGCTCAATTTCAGGTGTTCAGTGACCATAAAAGTTTAAAATATTTGTTTGATCAAAAAGAGTTGAATATGAGACAAAGAAGATGGATGGAATTTCTGAAGGATTATGATTTTCAACTGATGTATCATCCAGGGAAGGCTAATGTAGTTGCAGATGCTTTGAGTAGAAAGTCAATACAAGTGTCAGCTATGACGATTGAAGAGCAGAAGTTGATTGAGCAGTTTAGGGATTTAAATTTGGGAGTGGAATTCCATGTTAATCATATTAGTTGTAGTAAGTTAACTATAACTAATGATTTCCTTTGAATAATAAAGGAAAAGCAGTTAGAGGATCCTAGTCTAAAGCGTACTGTGGATTTACTAGGTACAAATCAAGCTAAAGACTTTGTGATGGGAGAAGATTGGATTTTGAGATTTAATGGCAGAATTTGCATTCCTGCAAATGAAGAGCTGAAGAGAATGATTCTAGAAGAGGGTCATAAGAGTCATCTTAGTCTACATCCTGGTATGAATAAGATGTACCAAGATTTGAAGGAGTCCTTTTGGTGGTCAGGCATGAAGAAAGAAATAGTTCGGTATGTTGTTGCTTGCTTAACATGTCAGAAGGCGAAGGTAGAGCATCATAGACCTGGTGGTTTGTTGTAGTAGTTAGATATTCCTGAGTGGAAATGGGATAGCATTGCTATGGATTTTATTACTCATTTACCAAGATCAGTAAGGGGTCATGATGCAATATGGGTAATAGTTGATTCGACTGACAAAAAGTGCTCACTTTCTCCCAGCTAATTTGAGGATATCTATGGCCAAGTTGGCACAATTGTACATCAAAGAGATTGTAAGATTGCATCGGGTGCCTTCTAGTATTGTTTCGGATAGAGATCCCAGATTTACTTCACGGTTTTGGCAGAGACTACAAGATTCTTTGGGAACTAGATTGAGAATGAGCTCTGCATATCATCCTCAAACAGATGGGCAGTCTGAGAGAACGATCCAATCCTTAGAAGATCTGTTAAGGACATGTATCTTGGATCATTTGGGAAGTTGGGATGAGATGTTGCCTTTGGTGGATTTACTTACAATAATAGTTATCATGCCAGTATTGGGATGGCACCATATGCAGCTTTGTATGGGAGGAAATGCAGAACTCCTTTATGTTGGTATCAGGACGGTGAAACAGTTTTGGTCGGGCCAAAGTTAATTCAACAGACCACTGAGAAGGTGAAGCAGATACAAGACAAAATGAAAGCTTCTCAAAGTAGGCAGAAATCATATGCAGATCAAAGGAGAAAGCCTTTGGATTTTGCAGCTGGAGATCATGTGTTCATGAGAGTGACACCAACCAAGGGTGTAGGACGAGCTATCAAATCAAGGAAGTTATCTCCTAAGTTTATTGGACCATATCAGATCCTAAAGAAGATAGGTCCAGTGGCTTATGAGATTGTTCTACCTCCTCAATTAGCAAACCTGCATAATGTCTTTCACATATCACAGCTAAGGAAGTACATCCCAGACCCTAGTCATGTGTTGGAAGTGGATAATGTGCAAATCAAGGATAACTTGTCTTTTGAAGTAATCAGAGTAAACAGCTCAGAGGCAAGACCATCAATATGGTGAAGGTAGTGTGGGATGATAAATCGGGTGATTCAACTTGGGAATTAGAAGAAACCATTAGAGAAACCTATCCATATCTCTTTTCTGGTAAGTCAATTTTCGGGAAAGAAAATTTTTTCTTGTTGGGGAGAATTGGGGAGAATATAAGGATCTAGAAAATAACCTTAGAGTAGAAGTGGTATATTTTAAATGATACCTGAATATTTTATTATTAAAATGAAAAAGGGCATATAAATAGAAAAATCAGTTATTCAGGTTTCATTTTAAAATAACCACTATCTCTCTAGAAGTTTCATTTTCCTTTCTCTCTCTTCTCTCTAAGATTCTGATCTCTTCGCTCATCAGTTTGACGATCAGAATATACCGTTAGACTCCTGGCAGCGAAGACTACAAGTCTACCCGATCAGAATCTCTTAAAGATTTTGCGATCGGAGTCTGCCGTTGGACTCTTGGTAGTGAACCCTATAAGTTTGCCGGATCAAAATCTCAAATAGAGTTAATTACCTTTAGGCTTTTGGTAGATTTGGAGCTCCTAGTGAGCATCAGCTAAAGTTCAGGTAAGTGAAGCTATATTTTTAAATTGCAATAGAACCCTAGGCTAGAAGATCTGGGTGTGGGGTTTACGTGGTCACCCGTTTCAAAATTTTCTTGCAGGATCTCTTGTTTGGTATAGATTGGAAACTGTTTGAGATTGAAATGTAAAATTTAGATATAGTAGATGGTGTAGAATGCATATAAGTTTGGAATTGAATGAATTACTGAATGTACTTGAAAAAGGTTTGTGATGATTTTTTTTTCTTGACAATTTCAGAGCATATATTTTGAATACTTCCTGATGATTCAGTTTATGAACTAAAATTGTTTGTGACAATTTTTAAAGTAAATTATGAGTTGATTATTTTGAGAGCTATGTTGATTGTAATCCGAATTCTGGTGTTTTTGAGATAAATTAGTTGTTGGGTTTAACAATTGGTGATCAAACTTTAATTGTCATTTTCATGTTGTGGCTTCCTCATCCTTTTTATTAAATACATGTTGGAATTAGTTATTGCTTGTGCAAATTGGAAGAAGTTGAGAGCTATTGGATATAGTGGTAGTTGAGAGATAAATTTTATTTCATTCTCCTTTTATTGTTTCTCTTTTGGATAGTAAAACTTGACGTTATTCCGATACACTTTGAAACCCTTTTGATTCAAGACATTTATATGATTAGTAAATGAATTGTTGTGTGTTTTGCAAATTCTAAATTGTGGAATGATTTGATTGTTAGATGTTGGAGATTGTGATGTTTAGAATATGAATTTTTAATCAAAACATAGTATTTTCAGAAAAGAAAATACCGTGTTAAGATTGTTTAGGATGTGCATTGACTAGGGATTCGTCTAAAAGGAGATATTCTGACTCTCCCGAGATAATGAAATCATATAGATGAAGTTATTCAGGTGGTGAGAGTCGAAGGAGGTTCATATGAATGGGTAAGTTGTTTGAAAGATAACTAACTTGACCTGTTATATGAATTAACCCTGTCATACTAGGAGAGATATGATATTGAGATTCTTTATACGCATAACTGTGTGGATTTCACATTGAGATAGTATGACAGGTGCAAATCTCTGAGTCTAAGTCAACGCACGAGTCTTCCCCGGAAGTAGAGTTAAGTGTCTATGTTATATGAGTCAGTGGAAGTCTGATATGTGAAAGATGAATATAGAATTTGTATGACACTTGATAATTTGAGAAATTGTATGACATTTGATGATTTGAGAATTTGTATGAGACTTATGATTTATGTTTTATTTAGTTCAAAGTGAAATTTTATAGAATTTTGTTTTATATGACTAGCTTACCCTTTTATTTTTGGTTGTGTTGTTTCTCTAACTGTGATGATCGTGTATTTACACGGGAGCAGATGAGATTGCAGGTAATAGAGCTCCTCCTCAGTGAGCAGCAGAAGGATTAAATAGATTTAAATTGAATGCTTTGTTTTGTTTTGTTTTTAAACTTTTTGGATGTATATATTAAATCCCTATGAAGAGGGATATATTTTGAGATACAAATATGAGAAAACAATATAGGTTTATATGTTAATTAGATATTGTACGCTAATTAGATATTGTACGCATTTTTTTTTTTAAAAAAAAAGAAGGTAAAAGTTAGGGATGTTACGTTAAAGTTAGGGATGTTACAAAAGATGTTTCATTAAAATTAAATTACTAGTAGAAGATGATAAATCTTATATAAGTCTTAAACACAGTTAAAATAATGTGATGATAAGGATATTTTATTAGTTTTGCATAATTATATTTTATGATAAGGATTATTTTTTTTAATATTTAAAATTCATAGATTACATACTATTATGAATCTTTCCACTCATTCTATTTGGATACATTTTTATTGTTATTTCGATTAGGGAGAGGACATTTGAGAAAATAAATTTATATTAATTTGGTATTAGGTTGTTTGAATTCAGGGATGTAGATTGAATTTGTTTTCATTGAAGTTTGTAAATGATATAATAATTATTAAATATTTTTTAATTTTTATTAAAAAATTTAAAATGTAAGTTTATATATGGTGAAAATAACTATTTATCATAAATTACATTATATTAACAAATCTTATAATATGTTATGGTTCAAAGTTTAGATTACCTTAAAAATATTTAAGATTTTTCCTCTTTTATCCACAAGGAGAGAAAATATTTATACAATTATCTTCTGAATTTTAATTAATATTGTTTAATATTTAAAGTTTATATCTTTTTTAAGTGATTTGAAATATAATATAACTTTATTTGACTAAGATTTTAAATAATTTTATTAAATTTTATATTATTTTACACTGATTATATTCATGTGTAAGCAAAATAAATATTTATCCACAAATTTTTACTCATAAATTTATTGTTATTATTTCAAACTAGAAAAAATATGAACGGTATGGATCCAAATTTTTTATTTTATTATTTATATATAATATAATTATATTTAATATTAAAAATGAATAAAAAATGTTATATGTATCTATTTTATATTTAATAAGATTTATTAAAATTAAATCCATCAATTAAATATACAAATGAAAAATAATGTTTTAATAACTTTAATGTCACTATTAATGTTATAATCGAACAAATACAAATATATGATTGCATTATCTTCTAATAGTAATCTTTTTTTCCTTTACATAAAAGAGTCGATGGAAATAAATAAATAGATAAACACTCTTTGTTTCATCTTCATTCTTGAGTTTCCTCTTCTGGGTGTTCTTTATCCTCTGGATTAATGACTTCTACACCTTCGTATTTAAGAAGTCTAAGAACAAAACAAAAACATGTAAATAAGCTTAATAAAACATTTATCTCGTTTTAGTTTTAAAGGCTTAAAAAAATTATTTTTTAAGACAAAAAAAAGAAGTAGTGAATGGTTAATGTTTATAAAACAATCATTTTAGTGCTCTTGATAAGAGGAAGAAAAAAAGCACATTTGAGTCTTTTGATAAAAGAAAAAGGATTTTCGGAGAAAAATAGTGATAAAATAAGCAACTTCACCGTGTGGGTATCTGAAACACATAAAACAAAACATGGTTAAGTTTATACTTGTTGTACCTTATGAAAAAGAAATTGAGAAACTTACTCATTTGAGAGTGGAGGAAACAAAATGAGTGAGGGGAATTGGAGAAGAGAGCGCGTTGGACGAATTATCACTTGTCTTAATTCAACCAATGGACCAAACTTCATGTGTTTGATGACGACAACGGTAAACCAATACAAAAACTATATACAAAATCCGATATACACCCAATTCAAACAAATATTTAAATTACTTGAAAAAGTATAAACATAAGAATATTCAAATAACTTTCTTTTATCCAAGTTTGTTAAATTATTTATTTATTTATTATATATACATATATTTATATTTCTTGAATTATAAAAGATGATATCTAAAATATCTTTTATAACAAGATATAAAATAAGAGTTAAAACAATGACTTTTAAATAATTAGTTAGTTATGGGTCTAAATGCCACTCGAAAAAAAATTAAATAATAAAAATATAAATGAATTGAAAAGAAAAAAACAAGTATATTATAAAAAGTAAATTAAATAATAAAAATGCAAATGAATATAAGGACCAATACATAATTATTGAAAGTAAGTTAAATAACACAAATATAAATTAAAATATAAGACTAATACATAAATGAAAATAAATTAAATATCATAAGTATAAATTAGACTAAATACATATTTTCCTATATTTGCACATTTTTTAATATAGTCCCATGATTTTGAGATATATCAATTTGTTTTAATTTATTTAAAATAGTCAATGTGTGGTCCATTCTATTTAATTCATGTTAATGTCGTGATAAGGTAGAAGAATAAGTATTGTGGGTGACTTATTATGGGACAACAACAACTTACAGGAACACAAAAAAAAAAAAAATGCAACAAACATGCAACATGCCCAAATACTTGGGACATAAAATAATGTTGGTGATATGCCACAACCACAAAGGTTACTTAAATAGTTGAATGATCTCTTCATAAGAGTAATGATTAATAAATCAACAAAACGACCTATTGAATATGCATCAAGAGTTGGGTAATAATGTCCTTGGTTACAATCACTAAATGTCACCACAATCTATAACTCCCTCATTGTTGCTTTACTCACAAATCAACTTTCTTTCATGTTATTCATCTTCTTCAAGCTCATTCGAAATCCACCATCATTGAGACTAAGTGCCTCTTCGTCTGTGCTAGCCTCTCCTCCATCTCTACTCCCTTTTGCCTTCTCCTTTTCTCCCTCCCTAGTATTTTTCTCGCCAATGTACCCTCATCGCCACCTTCTGCCCCCATGACCTTTGGCCCCTCTCTACACCAACACCTTTATCCTCGATGACTACCACCGCCATTTTGATCCTTATATTTTCGATTTATCCTTTTCTATCGATACCATCTCCATCATCTATGCAACGTTGGATACTTATTCTTCCATATCACCACTCTATCAACATTGTTAATATGAATTTAACACAATGATGAATCTTAATAAGGGTGGAGAGAGCCTCGACCCCCTAACCTCGTTGTCGGATCCACTGTTTTCGAGTTTCTTTCTCTGAGAAAGGGGTTAGTGTTGTCGGTGATTAATGGTAGTGAAATTGTTACACATCCTTTGTTCACGTACAAGGTAAGGATGATGGTGCCTTCATGATCTTTGGTAGATTGACTTCTCCCTCTACGCTAACACCTTCATCTTCGACGACTACCACTCTTTTTTTTAGTCCTTATATTCTTGATTTGGTTTTTTCGATCGAGAACATCATCATCATCTTCTCTTATTCTGAATGGTGTCAGTAACCATTGGAATGTGTGAAATATGTTAAGAAATAGTGTTTCAGATTAGAGAATTTGTATAGCTAACATCTTGCTTTAGGAATGATGTAGCAGTGTGTTTTGCGAGTTTGAGGAGAAGTTCTTATGTTAACTAAAGTGTACTTTTGGAGGAGTAGCAACTTTTTGTTGGCGGAGTGCAAGAGGAAAGAGTTAATTTATAAACGGATATTTCTTGCTTTTAATTGTCTGGCTTATTTGGGACCATTGTTATGTTTGGTTAGAGTTGGTGTCGGTAGATCATCATGATCCTTTTTCACACTTCCAAAATTTCAAACTCGTTAATGTATTTGTTTATGTCAATGTTGTTTGGGGAAGTGTCTAGATTGTAGTTGTTGGTGAGATTTAGAGACATAGGAATAAATACATTTTTAAAGGTGGAGTGATTGATCATCCTGAAATTTTTTCCTTGAATCAATTAAAGATATGGTATTGGATTACTTATACATTTGCTTCTGCATGATTTTTTTATTTTAATTGATTCTTTGATCATCTAGTTTGTATGTATTTGATCAAGAGACTTTGAAACTCTAGGCCTTTTGTTTTTTAGAAGGTTGGGATGAGGTTTTAGGTTGTTTCTGAGGTGTCTTTATTTCAGTTTGTTGACTTGTTTTTTAGTTTTTTAAGTAGGATATTTGTGGTAAACTTTTAGGAAAACGTGTTGTACGTTTCTGTTCAGTTTTGTACAACGATTGAACCACTGGTTCATATTTTTTATTTTTGATAAAAAAAAGTATCTTCATTGTCTCTGCCACGTTGGATACTCCTTTTTGCATATCATTACTCTCTCAATGTTGTTAAGTTATGAACTTAACGCAATGGAGAATCTTAATAGGGGAGGGGAGCTCGACACCCCAACCTCATTCTCGGATCCACTGCTTCTTTCTCCAAGAAAGGGGTTTGTGAGCTAGCTCACACTACCTTCTGATGTGTGAAGAATTAACTCTAGTAACTTTACATAAAGACCTAACATTAAAAATTATGTTTAATTTGAGTATATTTACTCATTTTAAATTCATTACACAAAAGAGATCAAATTAACTATTTTAAATAAAATTAAAATTTAGTTATTACACCGTGAGCATATATTGAAAAATATTTAAATATTAAAATTAAATAACCTATTTAGTATATAAATTAACCAAAATACCAATACACAACTCAAAAAATAAATTAAATAACATAAATATTAATGAATGAAAGTATCCATATATATATGGAAGTAAATTAAATGATATAAATATAAAGAACCAATACAGAATTAGAAGTAAATTAAATTAAAAATATAAATATAAAAATTAAATTAATTAAATAATTAATATGCAAAATAAGTATAAAAGAACCAATGTATTACTAGAAATAAATTAAATAAAAAATATAAAAATAAATGAAGTAAAACAGGAAATGGCTAAAAAAAAAATATCAATAAATACACATAAGTTTATTAATATGAATATGAAAAAGTTTAACGTCCTACATTACTGTAATTCTTCTAAAAATAATTTTTTAGAAGATTAAAGTTTTTGACAATTTCTAGCTTCAATTCTTTTACTCACAGTCTACCTCTCCTTCATTGTTTCCTCCTCTTTTCTTTTTTCACTCATTTAAAACTTTATTTAAATAAAACACAAATAATTTAATTTTAAAATATGAAATTATTTACAAAAGTTAAAGCTTAAAAAACCCTAACCTCTATATTTAAAATAATAATAAAATAAATAATATAATTATATAAAATAAAGATGACGCACAAAAAAATCAACATTTATCTTTTATTTATAGAAATTGAATATGGAAATAGAGAGGTTTTTAAAGACATTCACACACATTGTACAATATTAGACCAATTGAACCAAATATTTATTTTTTAGAAAAAGACATATTAGCTAACTTAAAGGCTTATCTTGAAAAACAATTAAAGCTTAAAAGTCATCATTCTTGTGCTATTTAATAATTTATGATTCTCCAATTCCAAAATAGTCAATCATAGAAATGGATATTCTTTGAGCACATCCTCTATAACAGTGAAATATTACAACTTATTTTAGACTGTGAATCATATTCAATCATTCTGTGGTGCATAAGAGTGAATTGTTAGTATTTGAGATGAATCTTTTTATGTAACTTTATGAAAACTTTCAACTATCTCTACACATACACTTAAAAAAAATTCATTAAATAATAATTAAATTTAAAAATAAAAAATAATTAATCACTATATTAACTAAATTAGATACTATTTTAGAGACTAAAAAATTATTAGTATCTAAAATAGTTTATATTATTAATAAAAATTTACAAAATGGTTTCAAAATTAGTATCTAAATTAGCTACCAAGATTTTAGATTTTAAATTGATCTCAATTAGTCTTTTAAAAAATAATTTAAAATCTAAAAGATTAGTAGATAAAACCTTGATAGTTAATAGTTAGATATCAATTTAAAAACTCCTATATAAATTTTTATTAGTAATATAAACTACTTTAGATATCATTAATTTTTTTAGTCTATAAAACGCTCTCTAATTTAATCTAATAATAACTAATTATTTTAGTTTTTAAAATTAATTATAATTTGATGATTTGTTTAGTACTGTTTTGAATGTATACAAAATTTCACCACCTAAAAAGTTGTTGAACCAGCAAATTTATTTTGAAATAAAGCAATGTGAAGGTGGTCCATAGCCTTTTTTGGAATAATTGTAAGCTCATCTCAAATGGGTAGAATATGAAAATGGCCCTCAGCCATAAATCTGCAGAAATGGAGTTAGATATGGTTTCAGCCATTGATAAAAGTAGTGGCTCTTGCTTCATCTCAAAAGAGATAGAGTTCATCTTATATCAACTATCTACCACCCGATATACCCTCAACAACCCTTTCTTTTCTTGTCTGCTTTTGTGTGGTCTTCAATTAAATCACACCTTTGCCAATTTGTCAAAATTTCATGCACACTTTGCTTCTATTCAACCCTAATTTGTTGAGATATTACCACAAACTGTTTTTTACACTGTGTTCCATTTCTACTTAAAAAAAAAAACTAACTACATATTGGTTTTTCAAAACATAAATATATAATTAACTGCATTTGTTGTAAAGTTCTACTGATTATACATTTTTATATATAGTTTCAAATTATATATATTTGTTAAGATAAAATATTTATAAAGTATTTTTATTTTTTTATATAATATTTTTAGTTTGTTATTACCAGGAAGATAAACTACACTTTTTTTTTAATCTAAATGTTTGATTTACCTTTTCTAGTTTATATTACAAAAATAATTATACTAATTTATTTTTCAAAGAAGACATTTTAATAGCATTTATTTTTAATAGTATCTTTTTATCATTTGTTAATTTATGAGATGAAGAATTACCCTTACAAGGCCTCATCATTTTCTTTGTAAGATAACTTCAATCAATTGCGTCAACGAGGAAATCAGTAATTATAAAAAAATGGTAAAAGGAATTAGACCTCTCAAGTATTTAGATTTTAATCATTTGTTCTTTGAATGAAATTACAGAGAATATTTGAAATATTTGGTGAAAAAATAATATTATATAAATAAATTGTAGTATCTAACGACATAAACAAAAATGATAAAAAGTTAAACTCTCAAATCTTTTAACATCTACGTTGGTGGTTTTAGAAAAAATAAGAGTTCAATATGTTTTATGTTTTTTTTTCTATCAGCGAAATTAATTTAAACCTTAGACTTCCAGACTATTTTTAAATAAGAAAATTATTAGAATATTTTTTCATACCTAATAAATTAATTTTATTATAATATTATAACATCCACGTCATCAATAAATCAACATAAAATTATGGGTGGGGTTGTCTGATAAGACCAACAAACACTTGTTGGGACAGGCTCGAGATGCCTCTGATACAAAGTGGACTTTAAGACTAACTTAACCCCATAAAACCGGTTCATGAGGTGAGGTTTGCATCCACTTATATACAATAAAATATCATAATCTCTAGTCGATATGAGTTTTTTAACATAAATATGTTTAGTCGACATGAGCTCTCCAACGTAAACTACATTAAAAATATGTTTAACTCAAAAAAAAAAAATCACATAAAAATTCATGGAAAAAAAAATATTTAATCCAAAAAAATATATAACACTTAGTGTTCTCAGCCTTCGTAAACCAATTTTGATGAGTACCAACTGTAATTTCCTGTCAGTAAGAAAGTTCCAAATTGTTGTCCCCCGATTTCGGTTATGTTTAAGTAATTTCTTAGGAATGTTTCCTTTCTCTTAGATTAATATGCCCTGGTTTCTCTCCTACATTTTAGCTCACTCTAATGACTGTCTATTGTATAACAACCTTTACTGTAACAACTCTGAACGAATGAATCACCATCATTCGATAATTTTCTGATTTTCTCTTTTAACATGATGTCTTCCTGGACATCATGCATCAGCTTCAAAAGTGGGAACGGTTTAGTTCTGAATAAGGTGCCAACAAAGAAGAGAGATAAATTTGTGTTTGGGTTATTATCATTTGTTCCTGCACAACATGTCAACTGCATGCGATGTACATTGGACAATCAACGTTCTGCAGTTTCTAAAGGATGTATGTTGGACAATCAATGTTCTGCAGTTTATAAAGGTGTCTTTTGGGTTTGTTTTATTCATTATTCACTGTTACAAAACTCAGTTTTTCCCTATTATTTTCCATTGTGAATGCATGGCTGTGTTGAGTATTTCCATTTATCAAACTAACATTTTTTGAGCCTTTTTGAGTGAAAACATTAAAAGTGTCCCAATAATCCATTAGGGTCAATCTGCTGTTAGTACAAGGTTGTTTTTGGATTTGGATTAATATTTTATGAACAATCACCGTTTAATTACCACCAGGGAAAGATACACTCAAATACCAGCCACCCATATGCCTGCTTCTTTGACAAAATACATTTCTCACATGTGGAATTTAAAATGTTGGACCACACCAATTATTTCACTTCATACTTTTTGTATGGAGATATATTCAAATTATGATGTATGTAAATCTTATTCTACTTAAATTTTTGTACTTTTTTTGTACTAATAATATATGAAAAATAGAGTTAAAAGAAATAAATATGCATGAGAT
This sequence comes from Phaseolus vulgaris, assembly GCF_051622355.1. NCBI lineage: Eukaryota > Viridiplantae > Streptophyta > Magnoliopsida > Fabales > Fabaceae > Phaseolus > Phaseolus vulgaris. Next base: position 38,809,642 of record NC_143500.1, on the reverse strand, counting down.
GAGTGAATGCTATAGTATGCAACTTAATTAACAACTACATCCATCTCTGCAAGAAATATTTTAAGAAATTTTGTGTAGTATTGTATTGTTTCTGCTGCAGTAGCACTTTCTTACTGACATACCCACCTCACAATTTTGATGTTACATATCTCTCTCTTCCTCCAAGAAAAAAGGAGGTACCTAAGTTTGAATACTTGCCACAAGCGATGATGAGATGCTAATTACGACTAAATTATGAAAAGTTTAAAGATAGAGAGGACAAGGTGATTAAGATAATCAAACCACACTTGGCAAACTCAGAACCATACACCAAACCAATTCTTGTTTCTCCCACTTCACAGGACATGTACGACAAAACCATGCGTGGCTCTCCTTCTCCTTACATATAGGACGCATGTTGTCACACAACACCAAATCATCACCAGAAAAAAAAAAACCAGACCAACCATACTACACCAGACACTCCTCCTAACCTTCAAATCTCTACTTCCTCTTCATCTCGCCGTTATAAAAACTTCTCTTGGTTAGGACTTTTGCATTTCACCTGCATCTTTTCTAACATGGCTGCCGGAACTGGACTCTTTGCAGAGATTTTGGATGGAGAAGTGTACAAGTACTATGCTGATGGGGAGTGGAAGAAATGTTCTTCTGGGAAAACTGTTGCCATCGTCAACCCCACTACCAGAAAGACTCAATACAAAGTTCAAGGTAAATTTCCTAAAATATCTGACATGTTAGCACTTATCACATCACTATAATTTCCCTTCTTCTCGGATATGAAGCCCTTTATTTTAGTCACTTTCGTGTTGATGTTGCTTGAAGCTTGAGAATTATAATTCTACATATCAGTTAAAGTCAGTAGTGAAACAATTAATATGTAATTTTTACTAAAATTTTTGTGACTCCAGAATGAGTGGGGAGAAAGCAATTTCTGTGACTAAAGTTGTTAATTTTAGAGCTCAAGTTCTTGTGTTGTGTAACCAAACTAAATCTTGAAAGCAAGGTTCTTCTTTTGTTTATTCTTACAATAAGTGAAGATAAGTGTGTCTGATAAGCTCTAAAATGATGCTCATGCAGCTTGCTCACAAGAGGAGGTTAATAAGGTCATGGACTTGGCAAAATCTGCACAAAAATCATGGGCAAAGACCCCACTATGGAAGCGGGCTGAACTTCTTCACAAGGCAGCTGCTATCCTTAAAGAGCACAAGGCTCCAATTGCAGAGTGCCTGGTGAAAGAAATAGCAAAGCCAGCCAAAGATGCTGTTACAGAGGTGCATATTGTGTCACGGGTTATGTGAAACAAGTTAAATTATTGTTCTGGACTGTTACTTTGAAGGATGGAGATAAATGGTTTTGTTTTTCCTTGAAGGTTGTAAGATCTGGTGATCTGATTTCTTACTGTGCTGAAGAAGGGGTGAGGATCTTGGGAGAAGGAAAGTTCTTGGTGTCGGATAGCTTTCCTGGAAATGAAAGGACCAAATATTGCCTCACTTCCAAGGTTTATCTCAACATTTCCTTAAAACTTAAATTTTAACATTCACAGGTTAAAATTCACTTATTACTGGCTTGTCATACTTTTTCGTCATGAAGCTTACATTTTAACATAAAAGATTTTGTTCAGGGTGAAATATCAAAGAGAATAGATTAAAGAATTCTCACATTTAAAGGGTGTGATGGAGTAGGGACATTATAAGCAAAAGAATCATTATATTTTGACACTATTATTATTTTAATAACTAGTTTCAAAGAAACTTTTTTTCTCTTTGTTTTTCTCAAGCACCCATTCTTCATGGGTAGCAAAAATATACTTTGACATCTAAAAGAATGTTATACAACTCTTGATCTGTATAACATTTATTGAAGCAATACACAGTAATATCAAAAAAAGAAGGAATGCTTTCCTATACTCGTGTATAGCATTTTTTGGTGGAGAAAGGACAGAATAATCAGGTCAAGGAGAAATACATTTTATCTTTTAAAATGTACTGGAGGAATCGAGTTCTTGTTCATGATTTCTTTCAAGATTTCCACGTGTAAGAAAAAAATTAAATCAATTAAGAAAGGTTTAAGTATAAGTAGTGCAAACATCAAGGGAGGTCAACTTAGATAACACAAATAAAGCAGAACTTGCTCACAGGACATTGGACACCATAGACCATAGTCATTCCAGAAATATTTTATTATGGAAAAGTTCTTCTGTAATTCCTGGACACACTCAGCTACATCTGGAAAATCAATGTAATAAAATATTTTACTAACTCACTTACAAACAGACACAATGTCAAAACCCTGAGTTCATATTGTTGTGTAATATCTGCATCAGAATCCATTATGTTAGTAAATCTAATGACTAGCAAATTAAATGACTGTGATGGGGCGAGTAGCCAAGTGTCTTCATGTTTTCTAGATTTGGTTTTCATGCGATCTAAGAAAGTTTTATTTGATTTTCAGATTCCACTTGGAGTGATTTTAGCCATTCCACCTTTTAACTACCCTGTCAATCTTGCTGTCTCCAAAATTGCTCCTGCACTGATTGCTGGAAACTCCATTGTGCTCAAGCCTCCAACTCAGGTAATTATATCCTTCATTGTGAAACTCTTCAGAGGTACAACACGTTAGATCCACACTCTCACAGTAACAACTAGCTCATGTCACAAAAGTGCTATGTCCAGTGTCAAGTGTCTTGCAGCAGTTAAACAGACCACAACAACAATCGTTACATTCCAGGATCTTTATGTCCTTAGTTTATTCCCTTCTTTCCTTTATTACTCCTTCTAATTTTTGTTTAATGATCCATTTAAGGGTGCCGTTTCTGCTCTGCACATGGTTCACTGCTTCCACTTGGCTGGTTTTCCCAAAGGCCTAATCAACTGTGTCACTGGCAAAGGCTCAGAAATTGGTGACTTCCTAACAATGCATCCAGGAGTGAACTGTATAAGGTGACAATTTGCTCCCTTTTGATGACGCTGTGCAAATTCTCAATTTCCATGCGCTAGTAATTTTTCCTCCACTGACTTGTGTCTATGTTGCTTGTCAGCTTCACTGGTGGAGATACTGGCATTAGCATTTCAAAGAAGGCAGGCATGATTCCTCTGCAAATGGAGTTGGGAGGAAAAGATGCCTGCATTGTACTTGAGGATGCTGACCTTGATTTAGTTGCAGCAAACATTATAAAGGGAGGCTTCTCATACAGGTAATGCCATAACTAAATTAGTACTTCTGGAACAAGGGTTCCTTCTACGGACTGATTTGGTAAAACTGCGTTCTAATATTAATATAGACAAACAGACATCCTCCTCCACACATTTGCATGCATGATGCATCCTTGTTTTCCATCTTTCGGTGAAAAATATAGAGTTTGTGAGGTATTGCTTCTAATATCATTGTATTCTACCACATGAGATGAATGCTAAATGGTTAGAATTTCAGCATCATGTGCTTTTCTTTATGGTATATGTCAGATATAATTCAACAACAAAAAAGTCACATTCTTAAGGAATTTTACTTGAATTATAATTTCATATTTTTTTCTTTCAAAAAAAGTGGTCAGAGGTGCACTGCTGTTAAGGTTGTCCTGGTAATGGAGTCTGTTGCTGATGCTTTGGTTGAGAAAGTGAACGCTAAGGTGGCAAAACTAACTGTTGGACCACCAGAGGATAACTGTGATATCACTCCAGTTGTGTCAGAATCATCATCCAATTACATTGAAGGCCTGGTCTTGGATGCTAAGGAGAAAGGAGCAACATTCTGCCAGGAGTACAAAAGAGAAGGCAATCTCATTTGGCCTTTGCTACTGGACAATGTGAGGCCAGACATGAGGATTGCATGGGAAGAGCCATTTGGACCAGTTTTGCCAGTAATTAGGATCAGTTCAGTTGAAGAAGGAATACATCATTGTAATGCTAGCAACTTTGGACTTCAGGTAAGCAAATTATTGCCCTCAAACTTGCACATCACTTGCCCTTTATACAACAATGTTTTCTCATGATAGACGTAACTTGTATCAACAAATTGAACTTGTGCAGGGATGTGTCTTCACAAAGGATGTAAACAAAGCAATAATGATCAGTGATGCAATGGAAACGGGAACAGTTCAGATAAATTCTGCCCCAGCTCGTGGGCCAGACCATTTTCCCTTTCAGGTGAACCCTGTCTAAAACCAACCGAATTCTGCTAATTCACAATTGCTATTTCCAAAACTTAGAAAAATGAGACCAACTAAAATTCAATATATTTTAGTTACATTGAAATTATATGAATTTGTTTATCCTAATGTGACAGCTATTATTAACAACAAATACTGTCTGACAGGGAATAAAGGACAGTGGCATTGGATCTCAAGGTATTACCAACAGCATAAACATGATGACCAAGGTTAAAACCACTGTGATCAACTTACCCAGCCCTTCCTACACCATGGGCTAGTCCTATTATAGCTATTCATTTTGCGTGGCAGAAAATCAATTTATAGTGAGTCTCATAAGTCATGGTGAACGTAGAAACTGTGTGAGTTTAGCATTTGGTTCTCTGTTGCAGCTGTGAATCATAGAGATGAATAACGAGTTTGATTGAAGGGTCACGTAGCCACTTCATGTGACTGCTTCTCATACTCATCTTTAGCATCATACCAATCTCAATTATTGTCTTCTACCTTCTCCTTATGTAAGGAATGCAACTCTGTTCCAGTTAAGTTGAATGTTAAATCATTGAATTCAGGAGAAAAAACTCTGCATTTAAAAACCTGGTGTCTTTTATTCTATTGATCTGATTAAAATAATAATAGCAATGTTATATAATACACACATATAAATAATTGAAGATAAGAAAACAAAGTGTGATTAAAAGCATTAATATATATGGAAAGAAGCACCCTTTGAATGGATAAAAAACAGTAGAAACAAATGGCAATGAGTATCAAAAGTTTCCCAAATGGTCTTAGGGATTTCCTTAACATAATAAAGTTAGGTTAGTGAGTGGAGATTGAGTTGTAAAGAGAGTCCTATGATAGGAAGGGATTTGGGGATGTGATTGGTACAGGAGAAGGACATATACCTACATCTTTTTTCCATTGCCAAGCTAAGCTTTAATAAAGATTTATTCATGTCTAGTCTAACATATCAACATTCTATGTTTTTTCAAGTTTCTATTGTCTCACTTAAGAATAATTAACTAGGTTTATTTGCTTCTCATCATGTACAAAAGTAGAATGGTGGGATTTGATTCTATTGAAATTTGAAGTTATGTAAGAGATTTATACATTATGAAGGGATTTGGATTTGTTGACATCACCTAATAATGACCATTGCTCCTTTCAATTCATATTATGTCACACACATAAAGTATATGCCTTTTTGAGAATAAATACAAAATTCCACCAGGGAAAAAATGGTATGATTTTATTCTATTATATCTATTAGTTAGACGTAAGTATTTGCACTTTATATGAAATTCATGTAAATTATTGTTTCTATAAATTTCATAATCTCACCTAAATCACCTCATTCATAAAAAAAAAAATTCATTAAGTTATATTATTGCGACTAAGTTCATCTCACAATTGTTTACTAATATCACTTCAAATTAAGCAAATTACTTATGTTTCGGTACCCATTAGTTTTAGGAGTCAAAATAAAAAACAATTTATATACACATTCTTTTAAGAACAAAATTGTGATGGAGTTTCAAACTTAAAAGCGGACAATACCTTGAAACGGAGTGATTGACCCTAATAATACTATCTCAACATACTTAAAGTCAGAACATCTTAATTAAACAATCATGCATTATTAGCGATTTTTGTGATCAAAAGACTATAAGATATTGTCATGATAATAGAGTTTGATTTTTCATTATTGTCATGAAACTCAATCATTCACTACTTTCCTTTTAAAAAGTTTATTATGATAATATTTGGCTATAGATTTTTTTTTCAAATTACAAAATTTAAAATTGGAAGATAATGAAGAAACTTATTTGAGATTTTAAAGACTAGACTCATTTTTTAAGTTCATAGCATAATTTTGGATTTTTTTTCTTTTTAAAACAAGTTGTATGTGATCGTTATATTTATCATTTTCCGTATAAATTTTAAAAACAATAAAACAAAGCAAAAGTAGTGTAATATTTTAAAAATAAGTTATAAGAAAATAAAATAAAAAATTCAACTCGAAATTATCCTAAAACCAAAATAATTTAAAAAAAAATACATGGATGTGTTAATATATAAATAATAAGATGTGGATGTTTACATCCACTTATATACTATAAAATGTTTTTATCTGTATTCTATGTGGAATTTCCATAATTGGTGATTTAATAAGGCTAATAAATTCTCAATAAGATAAACTTTAGATGATTATGATACCATATTAAGAACTAAAAATTCATTATTGCTCAACTTAAGGTTTTGACTTGAGTTACTTCAAATGTTGTATGAGTTATCTTTAAAGTGAATAATTTATGTTGCTATAGGTCTCTTTTCATGCCTCGCAAGCTTGGGAGAGCTTGGGAAAGGTGGATGCTTTCTTTTGCAGGTAACAGGTTCAGGTGGTAATACAACGTTATTGCTGAAGTGTTGGTATCTCATCTAGGCCTTGTCTTGGGTTGAAGAGGCTAAGAGGAAAAGTGAGAGGACGAGTCATGGAGTGCTTGTGCTGTCAGTAAGAGGCAATAGGCTGAAATTATTTTGGCTCCTGCACGGCTTATATCCGAATACGCCTATAAGGGGAATGCTGAGAGAAGGTACAGAATAATGCAATGGATTTCAGAGTTGGTTTTTTCTGTCAATTTAGGTATGTTGAGAAGTACTTTGATGACTTGCAAAGTTCTTTAAATTCTTACATATTGTTGGCTTTGTTATACATGATTAAATAGTGTACAACATTACAACAAGTTTTCTGTTTTGTAATTAAGCTAAGGTGAGTAGAACAAATGAAAATTAAAGCTCATAGTTGTGAAGGGGGTGTGTACTATTGTTTTTTTTGCAGGGATAGATGGTTTTAATTGTTGTGTGTTTGATCTTAGATAACACCCACAGTCACATGGGCTTCGTTTTCTTTTTCGTGCCTCGAAGGGCTCAAGATTTGTTTTGTAAAATAAGACAAAAATTCAATCTTATAAAATCAATTTACAAGATGATGTTTACACTCATTTATGTACTATGAAATGTTTTTATCTTTAATTGATGTGGGATTTTTAACACACTCCTCTCATACTGAGACATGCCAACTCGTGTGTTAGATTATATATTATGGATGGTCTGATACCTGATAAGCCCAACAAACTTTAGGATAAACTCTAGATAACTTAATATCATATTAGCTTCCTTTTAGAAACTTTGTATCGATATCCTTTGATAATAAATGAGTAAAAATAAATAACTTTCCAAAAAAATTTTATAAAGATATTGAATTCAATAGCCTCCTCCCCTAATAATCATTATATTTTTGGTGAAAACAAGAAAACAAAATCAACTTACAAAATAAAAAGTGGGAAGGGCAGAGCAAAGCAACAATGAATAGGTATTTTTATCATCTTTTCATCCATATCTTTATGATCTTTATCAAATCTTACAATAAAACGTGATTAGATTTTCACTGAACTTATAAATTTCTCATCAAGCAAATCACAATCAATATCTTTTGAATGCATTATTCTCAAAAGCATACAATTTTCCAAAACAAAAAAAAATTATGTGACAAGCACACAAATTAAGCCTAATGAATTCTTTGATCAATTTACATTAAAAAAATGTTAAATGTTGATAAAAATGTCACGTCTCTCAATTTTGTAAGTGCCGTGTTATTATAACGAATATAAAACTTTTATGCTTTTATGAACTCAAACCCAAAGTAAGATTTGTTATTAGAAGAAAGTCGAAAACGCAATGTTTTCCCTTAAAATGGTTATCCGGAACCAAAAACTTGATCATCAATTTGCTTATTTGGATTGTGTTAGAATGAATTATGTATAAAATTTGTAATTAATTATAAAATTAGATTCCACTAATAATTTTGATAAGGCTCATCGAATTTTTGTTGTAATGATGGTCGATGTGAAGAAAGACGGAACCAATATAAAAACTTAATCAAGTCAAAAGCCCACAACATATTTAACACTGCCTCTATTCCACTCACAACCTTCACAAATTCTTAAGTGTAACACATAATATTTTTTTCACATATGTTTGAATATTGTTGTTTTTATTTTATTAAAAACGACGTTAATTCACGTCTATCGCTATCTTCTATTATTATTTTTGTCTGATAAAAAGTCGCACCTTGGACGCGTGTAACCGTTTGCAAACACGCTTTGTCCAGATTTGTGTTATTTAATAAAACCCGACGAGTAGAACTCTTAAGATATAGGATCAAATATCACTATAATGAAAACTAAAATCAGTTATAAATTATTTATGTAAGTAACGTTAAAGTTTGAAAGAAAAAGATGAAAATAATGAAATTCGAGATATTGAGAAACTTGATGGGCAAGTCGCAACTGAAACGCAACACTTGGCAGGGACGGTTTGAGGAGAAATGAGAAATAAAAAAGAAAAGAAAATGAAAAGAATGTATTATAAGTGTATATAGCTTGGTGGTGAGGCGCGTATTTAAAAGGTACCTCTCACTCTTCTCTTCTTCAAACTTTTCTTCTCTTTTCTTCTCTTGTGCTTCTCATGCAACCTTGTAGTGGAGAAATGCAAGGCCCTAACAATAACTCTCTCTTTAACGGCAACAACAATAGCAGTAACAATGAGCAACAGATTCAGTTTGACGCAGCTTCCAACGACGATTTCCTCAAACAAATGCTTTCCAACCTTCCTTCTTCTCCATGGACACTGGACCCCAAACCCAACCCCAACCCCTTGTGGGACCCTAATTCCGACGAAACCACGCCGGAGAATAACGTCCTTTACCCCTACGACCTCCAACAAGCCAACTTGGCCTCCAAGTTTCGCAACCACCACATCACCGATGACAAAGCCTCCGCTCTAATGCTCCAACACCACCAACTCCTCCTCTCCTCCGCCGCCGCCGCCGCTGCCGCTGCCAATTCTCCCCTTCTCCAAATGCCCGTCTCCTCGCTAAACGACGTCGTTCATGCGCCCTCCTTCAAATCTCCCACTCCAGTTAGTTTCTTCATTTAACCCCAAACCTTTTTCTCCTCCCACTACCCTCGCTCTCTTCTGCTTCATTCTTTTCTTTTTTCTTTCGCAGAACGCTGACGCTTCTTCTGTTCAGCCTCTCTACAACGCCTTCTCCGCCTCTCTCCAAGGCGCCGCCCAACCCTCCAACCAAACTCACCATTTTCAACTTCCTCAACAGGTTCTTCTTCTTTTTATTATTGTTGTTGTTGATGATACAATTGAATAAAACAAACACTGATTTTATGTTGTGAACCTATTCTGATTTTGTTTGCGCTTGGAATTTGAAGGGGCAGAGTTTCGGAGCTTCGGCTCCGGCGAGTGGCGCTTCCGGTCAGCCGAAGCAGAGGGTTAGGGCGAGGAGAGGTCAAGCCACGGACCCACACAGCATCGCCGAAAGGGTACGTTTCTCTCTGGCTTCGCAAAATCTTGTTTCCACATTGAGCTCAGTGATTTCATGTGGCTTGTTCGTTTTAACCATACACTTTTCACACGTAGCAGTGCATTTTTTCTGTACAAATCAGGGGAAACGCCGGAATAGGACAGAATCGCTTTGGTTTTTCATCTTTTCACGTTTGATTTGATTTGTAAGGAGATTTGGTCATTGTCTTACTTTTGTTGTTCTGAAGCTGGGTTGGGAATTTTGTTGTGTGTGGCAGTTACGGAGGGAGAGAATCGCAGAGCGAATGAAGGCCCTACAGGAACTGGTTCCCAACGCCAACAAGGTAAACTTCAGTTGTCTTATCTTTTGTTGATTGGTTGAAGTAATGTTAAGCTTAATTATGTGATCTTTTGGATTAATTGGAGTATAATGAATAATTACATTAAGCACTTTCCAATAGGAAGCAGTAGTTTTGGTATGCATAGTGTAGCGGCAACACCCTAGTTCCGTCCGTTAACATCATTATATATATATCTTTCCGTGCGTGCCTGAAACATGAAGCTGGACAGCACTAAGGTTTGGTACTTGCAACAAGTGGGATTTGTAGAATTGTTGTTATCTGTGAGAATGAGACGACTAGACGCAACACGTGAACAATATATAATAATAGTACTGTATATGCACCATTCAAATATGCAAGGATCAATCCATGGTAAAAAAGAGTCCTGCAATCCCTTTTCTCTGATTCTTTTTATCATACAAACATCTTCATTATTTTTTCCTTATTTCATATCTATATCACTTTACTTTAAAAAGTACAAAATGTAGCAAATAGTTTTCCATGTTAATTAAAATATGTGCTATGCTCATGAATTGACAGACTGATAAGGCCTCCATGTTGGATGAGATCATCGATTATGTGAAGTTCCTACAGCTCCAAGTCAAGGTCAGATCCCCTCTCTTTTCACATTTATTTCAATGGGTTTAATATTTTTCATTGTTTTTCTTTATATTGGTACATCTCAATAGAAGGAATGCAGAAAAAGTTAATAAAGTGAAGCGATAATATAATTAAATAATTGTTTTAATGAAACACATGTATACAACTTTTCAAATTATTATGATGCCTGCATAATTAATTAATTGGATTACAGGTTTTAAGCATGAGCAGACTGGGAGGTGCAGCCGCTGTAGCACCCCTTGTTGCTGATATATCTTCGGAGGTAGATTACTCCTATTTTTTCCACTTTAATTAACACCACGATTATCCCAACAACTATATGCCCAATGAAAAGATTGTTTTTTCTCATTTTCCCTTCAATGTTCCTGTTTTATGAATTGGTGAATTGTTAAAGGAAAAATAAGAATAAAAAAGAGGAGACAAGAAAATGAGGAAGATAATAAAAAAAACATGGGAGGAATTCCATAAGAAGAAATAGAATGGCAGAGGCAGCACCCATAAAATATTGTCGGAGTGAGTAGTCTTTTTGTGTTGTCTTTGGCTTATTATCCATCAATCAATCAATCCCCAAATTCTCAATCACCACAAAACGACAATCCAAAAGCAGCACGCGTGGCCACTTTCGCAGATTCCTCTTTTTCCTCTTTCTCTGCACCCTATTGTAACTAACGCTGTCACATGGTGTCGTTGTTTGCTACTGCAGGGAGGCGGTGACTGCGTTCAACCAAAAAGCAACAACGCCAACGGTAACTCAAACGACACCCTAGCCACGACGGAGCAACAGGTGGCGAAGCTGATGGAGGAAGACATGGGGTCCGCCATGCAGTACCTGCAGGGGAAAGGTCTCTGCCTTATGCCGATTTCTCTGGCCACCGCCATCTCCAAAGCCACGTGTCACGCCAGGAACCCTTTCATCAACGGTGATGGGCCCTCCTCTCCCGGAATGTCCGCGCTCACCCTGCACTCTTCCACTCTCAGCAATGGCCTCGTGAAAGACACCGCCTCCGTTTCCAAGTCCTGATCACGCCGTTCGTTGACTTTGTGGTCAAACACTACACCAAACGACGTGACTACCTCAACCAAATCAAGAACAACCTCAACAAACCAAATGACGTGCTTTTCTAAAGTCTAGGAAAGCCTATCCTCTACGACGTCGTTTTTAACTTGACTTTCCTACCCACACGCTAACTTTCATGCTTCTACACTTTCCAATCCTATCCTATCTCATTTCTTTGTTTTTTTCGCCTCTTTTTCTTTTACTTTATTTATTTCTCAAACAGTTTCATCATTTTTTTAACACCTATGCTACTTTTCCTTTTTCATCCCACTTTCCTGCATTTACCTTATCTTTTGCATCCATAGGAAAAAGACTAAAGTTTTAACAACTGTGTTATTTAATTAAAAAATTAAAACAAATAGTAAAATTCATTAAAAATAACTAACATCACTACTTTTTTTATCGTTTCCTCGAAGGCATTATTGTTATGTGATTTTTATTTGTCCACTTTTGTAACTACACTACTTTTTTGTAAAAGGATTAGCAGACATTTTGTACATTTTTATTTTTTTTACAATCAAAACGTGGCCTCGTCACGAATTAGGTTTATATGAATTATTAGGTCAATTAAGTCAGTAACCAAAGATTTGAATAATTTATATCAACATAAAGTTAAGCTTTATTATTTTGATTTAATCACTTTTGAGACATGCAAAAGTAATTTAAAAAAATAAAGTGAAGTTTGTATTACTGTTACTACTGACGCTGATATAAAGTAAAATTTAATCTTATATAATAAAATATCGAAAACCCAAGCCAATAATAGCTTGCAGAAATTGAGAATTGTGTTTATCAATTGGATAGTACAATATAACGTAGTGCCTCGTCTTTATAAATTGCTAATTTCTTCATAAAATGTAGCTCTAAATTATTTCATCATTTTTTAATGTTTTAACTATTACGTTTTGAAAAATAAAAACAATAATAAGAAGTGAATACTGCAACAGTTGGACACGAGGGGAAATTAAGTCATGCTTGAATATTGAAGGAAATGAAATCATATACCTTGCGAATAATTAATCGAGTTATAATTAAAAATGAAAAAATGAACTGTTTTTATCAAATAAAATCACTTTGAAATGGAAACCATATACGAGTAGTTGAAAAAAAATCCAAATATAAACTGGTGGGTAAAAATTCACTACTCAAAAAGGTACACAGCTAGATTAAAAACAAAAAAAAAAATCTAACAATAGTTAGCATTGAATAAAATAATATTTAACAGAAAGAGACAAGAAAAATGTGGAATAGTAGAAGAAATAGAATTTTGGGAGTAGATGTTGAATGAGGGTGAATCTTGGGGATATAAGTGAAGTGGAAATGGTTGAATATGACGTAGATGCGTTGAAAGACAATGGTATATCACAAATTTTCTTGTGTTCTATTATTTCTTTTTTAGTGCATTTTTTGTGATCTCATGTTTATCCAATTATTGTGTGTTGGTTTATTCTACTAAAGACAGTATATTAAACAAACTAGACTTTGATAGTGGGCACCAACTAATTTTATCCCCAAACACCCACCTACAACAAATAAACTCACTTTAATATTTTATACTAGGTATGGCTTCCACGTTAATACACCATTTTCTATGTTTCATTAACATTATAATATAATCTAAGTTAATTAAAAACAAACATTGCAATACTGTTTTTTTTATCAAACACAGCCAATAAATTTCAATTAATTATGCTGAATTTTCTTTAATATTAAATAATATCTTAAAGATTCTAGTTAAGAAAATGATTAAATATCTTTTGTTAACAGTGACAGTGGAATTGCTTATTTATTATTTATGCCACAAATTAATAATATATTTTTAAACAGTATTTAACAGCTGTATACTCAAGATTCCAATTTGAGATCATTCATAAAATAAATCTGCAGCGATTAATTTATACCAGCAAAATAATATGTTTAGTTGTTTGATTAATATTTATTTGGTTAATATCAACTGATCATATGTATTTTGTTGATAGCATTAACTTTTATTATAATATACTCATTCTTTTAAAATTCCTCTTTACGATTTTTTTTGTTCCCAGTCTTATTATTTTCGTAACTTAAAGTCAAGTTTTATCTACGTATTTTCTGAGGTATTTAATATTCTAATTAAGTGCATTGTTTTGTTATCATTGATTTTATTTAAATAGTAATTGTTTTTACTTGCATAAGCATCCCATAGTTGACAATCGTCTGAAGAAAGAATTTAAAGTTTAAAATATTACAACGTATATTTGGATGGAATTGGTGAGAAATTGGTAAGAATCAATTTGATGATGAAGATTAGTGACAACGTGAAATTCACCTTCCTCTGATGGAAATAGTTAAAGAGGAGTGAACATGCTTCTAATAGTCACCTCCTAAAAAGTCAACACATTACTCAATTAACTACTAGATTTGTTGAAAGTTTTGATGGTAAAATGGATATGATTATGATTGATTTTGGAAAGATGGTAGAAAAATTACTTTTACAACCAAATCCTTCAAGAAGAGATTTTAGAGGAGAATTAACCAAAATTAACAAGTGTTCAAAAGGCTTAGATGATGAGTATAGTTGAATATCCTAGTAGGTAGCATCTATAAAATAATATCAAAAGCTTTGTTCTTAAGGCTGAAAAATATTCTACATAAAGTTATAAATTTTTGGAGGGTGGAGGATAAAGTGTTGCTTGACAGTGTATTAGTAGTCAATGAAACTATAGAGGATGTAAGGAAGAAAAAGAAGAAATGTATAATTGTAAAGGTGGAATATGATCAAACATATTAACAAAGTGAGAGTTTTTTGCTTTACATGATAAAAAAAACCTAGGATTTAGAGTAAAATGGATCAATTGGATAAAGAAATGTTTACGATCATCAACAATTTCAATTATTGTTAACGGAAGTTTAACTAAAGAGTTTGGCCGATAAAAGACCTTAGATTAGGTTAATCCCAAGCCTATTCTTTATTTCTAATTGCAACCGAAGATTTAGCTAGTATGATAAGACATGCAATAAAGAAAGAGTCATTAAAAGAGATTAAAGTTGGAAATTAGATAATACTAAACATGCTACATTTTGTTAATGACACTATATTCATGCATGAGACAAAACTGCAGAATATTTTGGTGGTAAAAAGCATCTTCATGTGCTTTGAATTAATATATGATTTCAAGATAAATTTCTCTTTTAAGGTTAGAAATAGATGATAATATGATAATAAGATTTTCATAAATGTTAAATTCTTGAATTATGCAAATGTCTTTTACTTATATGAAAATGCCAAGGGTAACCCAAAAGAACTTAAATGTGAAAAGTTTGAAAAGTGGTAGTGCTTTGCAGGATGGGCAGGTATGTACTACAACATGAGAGTAAGAAAGAGTTGTTCTCATCTCTATAATATTTTGAAATTGTATTAAAATTATCATAAACTTAAATTTTTTTTTTTTTTTAATTCGACAGTTAATATTATATGCGTGTCCGATATATGTCCAACACAGGTAGACACCAAAGCATGTCAATGATCACTTCCTAAATATGAACACATTACTAAATTATCCAATGTAGTTAGAATCACAATAATCTTCCAGTTCGAATTCACAATCTGTTACAAAATTCTTCAATCGCCATATATATCTTTTAGTGGATCGTTTTGTACACTTGAATGGAGTGAATTATATGTTAATGGCGTGATTTGCGATTAAGTTCCTTCACGGATAATTAATAAAAAAAAAACTAAAAATGAAAACTCACATAAATGTGATGAAAAAAAACTCAACAAAGACGAAGTTGAGTGTAGAAGAAAAAGTTTAAAAAAAACGAACCGCAAAGGAAATGAACAATGGAGAAGACAAACATCAAAAAATAAATAGTTAAAAGGGAGTAAGAAAAGATAATCAATGCAAATTTGAATAGTGAAAAAGAAGAAAAGAGAAGATGAATAGTGAAAAGGAAGAAAAGTGTGGATGAATAGTAAAAGAGAGTCCTGAATAGCTTTTTTTATCTTTTTTCCCCCTCATAGTTTTAATCTTAGTAACTTACTTTTAATGATACCAACTTCCGTAACAATAATATTTTATGTTATTTTTTATTTTTGTTTGTATAAAAAAAATAATATGATCTCTTAAGAAAAAAATATTTATTATTTAAATTACATATAAGTGTTATTATATTTTTTTTATATAAAATTAGTTGTTATTTTTTTTTAAGTTTCACAATAATATTTAAATTAGTATATATTTATTCTTATATTGTTTATTTTTATTATATTTTAAATAGAAAATTAGCTGTTATGAATAATATTTTTTATTTCTTTTTTAAAAAAGAAAACAGGTTTGAATTAATATACAATTTGTATTATATTGTTTTATAAAAAATAGTAATTGTTTAAGAATTTTGTTTATTTTATCTTTTAAATTATTATAGTTATGTACCTTAGAATTTATAATAAGATTCTATTTAGGATTCCAAATACATGATTCACCATTTTGAATATCGATTCAATAACCATAGAATTTGAAGTTTTGATAATAAAATGAATGTCATGATGACTGATTTTAGAGAAATAGTAGACAAATCACCAATGCAACCAAATCAAAGAGATTTTAAAGGAGAAATAACCAGAATACCAATGATTTTTTGGGAGTATGAGGGCAAAATGAAGAATGTCTTGTGGAGAAGATATTGGAATAATAGAATGAAAAAGAGGTTGACTTTGATATTTAGATAGGATGTGACAACAAAATTTATGTATTTACTTTTTTTTTTATTTTGGATATTTTTAACAATATATTCTATTTTATTGATGTATGTTTGGATATATTTAACTTAACTTCTAATAGAGAGTAAACTCATTGAATTATGTGTTTTTTTATGTATGTTGGTTTGTGGCATGGAGTCTAGTTTTATTTTTTCTTATGATTTTATCTGTAATTGTATCAGCTGGACTCTACTATAATATGTAGTTAAATGTAGTTTAACACATGAGTGTTATAGAACAACTTTAGCATTGAAAAATAAGGTGCTTTAAAGGAAAGTTCAAAATTTTCATAGAAATTATGCTGTGATTTTTATATTAGTGTCTCTTACTGCCACACTCTTGTGGACAAATCACATTTCTCTGACTCAACCTCAGATACAATATTTACACAAGCACACTTCTAATACTTCATGAGCGAATTTTAGTCTATCTCTCAAGCCTATATGAATGCAATTATAGCTCTATGAACGAACCTATTCTATATATATGGATTAAATCTTGGTCAATGTAATAGGAAACAATGCTTAAAGGGTTGAATTTAGGATTACATAAAAGACCAGTATGTGAATTTGATCACTTACCCATGTCTTTTTCTGGTAATTAAAAAAGAGAAAAGAGCATATAATGGTAAATTCTTCATTTTTTCATTTGTCCAGTACCTCGTTACCCATCAGCTTAAATATTATTTTGACCAAAACTGAAAAAAGGTACACATATGTAATGCTTTCATAGTGTAAAAACCCCCAAAAGGATCCTTGGGTTCTCCATTTACCATTTTAAATGCATATTTTATTTAATGCCAGAGCAAAGAAGTGACTATAAACAATGTTGCAGAAAAGAATAAACCAGATGTGTGTCATTTCATTTATTCTAGAGTTTTGACCAATGCAGCATAGATACCAATTGGTCACAAACTTTTACAATAATTTTACAATACAAACCTTGCCAAGGCGAGGGAGCCATAGATTTCTCAAATAAAGAACTGTCAAACCAACAGCTTGAGCATCCCTCAAAAACTGAAAATACTTCTTTTAGAAGAGGGCAAGGTGATCCGTAAAGTTTTACACCCCTGCCAACATGAATAAACAATGAGAGTATTCTCCACTCAAGTGCAAATGACACCAAGACTTGTAACTCCTATATACAGTTACTTGTTCAAACCCTCTAATTGATATTAAAAAAGAGAAGGGAAATCATTGAAGCCAGCATCAATAGTAAGAACTCAACAGGAGCAAACACATACATGTATAGAAATCCTTTATCACATAAGGAAAACACACCCAAAGAATCATGCATGAGCTATCAGGGAAATCAACATGACTCATTATCACTACTACTTCTAAGTGAATAATTGATAAAAATTAAGTACTGGGTTTGAAAGTGTAAAGGTGGGGCAACAACAGACCTCTCGTCGACCCTTTGTCATTCAAAAGTGTCTGAACCCTCTTGTTTTGGCAGTATTGCTTGTCAAAATGCTTCACCTGGCACACGATTAACATACCCAATTTAGAAAAGCATCGATTTTTACCAATACAGCATAAAAATTGAAGAAGGGGCTATGTTACCCAGGAAGATCGACACTGTTTGACGTATTCATTCCTAAGTTGTTTGCATTCTAGAGGGTACAACAAGCCCATAGATGCAATCTCTGTGGGCTTCTTGTCAGATTCCTTTTCCAAGCAGGCATAGAAAGCATCACGACCCTTGTTCAAAAACACATAAACAATTCAACGTGTGTGCAAGAGAGAGAGAGTGAGAGAGAGATTGCAGAAACCCATTTTCATGAAAAGGAAAAGAAGAGACCTTGTAACAAGCTTCCCTGGCTTTGGTGAGAACATCGGTGTGGATTTTGTCAGATTTCGCTGCAGCATAGGCCATGCCAAGCGAGTGAATAGACACGATATCTAAACCTGCGTTGCAGTCACAAACAGCAACGTTTATGGACTCGCCAAAACTGGGCTGGGCTTTATCAGAAATAACTTAGCCCAGTTAATGGATCGTGGATTTGGATCTCCTCACAAAGGGAATTGCTTTTTGAGCCGCATAGTTTCCTCTTGCAACTTCATAGGAGTGTGTAAAAGACAAAACTGCCTCATCCCCTTGCTCGCACACCTTGTTAATGCTATCTTCTTGTCGTCATCACCTCCTTCCCCATGTGTTAGTATCATGCAAACAAATATTTTTTAGATTATGTAATTTGTTTTTAGATTTCATAATTCATAAGCTTTTTTTTTATGTAAAAACAAATAATTTTTAGATTATAAGAAAGATTTTTTATGAAAAAAAAAACGACTATGAGATTCTATAATCCAAAAGTATCTTTAGATTACATAATATATAGAATCTTTTATTAAACAAAAGTTAACTTTCAAAATTGTACTATCTAAAAGCTTCTTTTATAAAAAAAATACTTACATATTGGATAATCCAAAAACTTGTCTTCATAAATTTGGAAATTTATTTTGGACTGTATATTGTATGAATCAATTTTTTTTCCATAAAAAAACTTTCAGATCTAGAATACACTATTGACTTTCAAATTAAACAATCTAAAAGTCAAAATTTATTTTTAAATTATTATTATAAATTATGTTATTCGATGTACTTTTTCTAATTTCTAGATTATATAATCTAGAAAATTTTCAAATTATACCATCCAAGAAAAAAACATTAAACAGGAGGGTAAATGAAAAATTTAATACTTATAATGGAGCAAAATAAAGTCGGGATCACAAAGAAATCTCTATTAATTGTACTGCATGGGATATGGAGACGGTAGAATTCTAAACCTGATGGAGACTAATTTTTAAAAGGAATTGTTACGTTTTACTAATTTAATAAAAAAAATATAAACGGTTAATATTTGTGTTGTTCAAAATGCAGCTGCAGAAAATAAAATAAAAATTAATTGAAAGTTTTGAAATCAAAAGCATACAGCTAAGAATTATCCATTTTAAGTTGTATTTATAGTAAACAATTGGTGAAAAAGATAAAGTTTTTTGGAGTCATTCTTCACGAACTCTATCATATGTGGGTGAGTAATTATTAGAAGGGTTCTTGAAGATAAAGGAAAAGTTTTTTCCCACATCCCACAGTAAAGGGAAAAAGTAAAAAATGTCTTAGTTTTTTTTTTTATCTTTAAACTTAATTTTTCCTCAATTTTCTTCAGCCTCCGTTTATTTTGGCTGTTATCTTCTTTACTATGACTGATTTGTGGGGGTGCATTCTTGTTTGGATAAAGTGATTTGACATGAAATACAAGTGCAAAAAAGTGTAAAAATACAAAATTGGGACCCTCTTTCAGAGGTTGTTAAGAAAGAAGAGGAAAATCACGTAGGTTCAAGTGAAAATATCAAAATAATCTTATTTTTATTTTTCTGAATTTAAGCTCTGTGTCTTCTATTATTTATGGTCTAAATTACTAAAAAAAAATTATTTATTTACATATTAATTATTACATACATTTACATATTAATTATTACATACATATACAAATTTATATGTAAATTGAGTGTTACATAAGAATTTATTTTAATATGTAAATACGGTCATGAAACGAAAATAATTATATATGAATCATATTTATATATACAATATTACATTTTTAATTAAAAAAAACATAAATTGTTACATATCGATTATATCCGTATATAACGTAATACATACTTAATTAAAAAATGAAAATAGTTACATACAAATTCTATACGTATATAAATAAGGTATTACATATTTAATTAAAAAAAATTAAAATATTTACATATGGATTATATCTGTATGTAAAGATTTACATACAAAATTTAAAAAATAAAGTTTTTTCTAAAAGTATGTCATGTTTTGTTAAACATGAACCCTGCTCTTTGAAATTCATAAATTCACGAACCCTACTGTTTCAAATTCACTAAATTCACTGTAAAATTGAAAGCAAGAAATCGAAACTCCATTCGCAATGCTAGTTATGTGGAGCATAATGTATTCAAATAAGTCACTCACACACTTGAGAACTCCATAACTCGTGCTCATGATCATCCTCTCCAACTCGTGCTCTTCTCTCAAAATCTCTAACCTTGTTCCCCAAAATCCCCCTCCCAAATCCCTCGTCGTTGTTGTGAGGTTGAGAACCTAGTAAGTAATTTGTTAAATGACAGTTTTGAATTAGTGACACTATAAAAATAACACTGATTAGCTACCATAAATATGAGTGGGTCATAATATGGACACTAATAGTGTAGGCTAAGTGTACACTATTTTTAAAAAAATATATATAAAAAAAAACTTAATGTTGGTTAAAGAGACATTAAACCCCACACTATTTTTTTTTAAAACAAAATAATAATAAATCATTAACATTGTCCTTGGTAACATAAATAAAATAAATAAATTTATTTTTTAAAAAAAAAAACATTTTAGTGTAGATATTGATAACGCAAATATTTTTTTTATAAAATTTATAATATAAATAAAATACATTAAATATTCACATCTATTAAACCCACATAAGTTTCTCTCTTTTTTCTTTGGATAATATATGTATCTACAAAGGCATTTGCATAAAAAAGAGGTATATGAATACTAAAGTCTATTTGGATAATTATTCAAGCAATTAATTTTAATACAAACATGTTTAAGAATCAGTAATTTTTTTATTTAAAATTTAATAACAAATGCAAAGTTTCTGCTTTTAATTTTTAAGTAAATTATTTTTTTTATCAAATTTTAAATAAACTAATCTATATATAGACATAAAATATAGTATTTGCGAATTTTTGCATCTTAGGAACACAATCCATTATATCAGTTTTACGAAAAAGACAACATTAACACTAAAAAAAAATTAAGAAATTAGCTGCCTAAAAAATAATGTGCGTCAAGTTGAAGACACTGTTAGAATGGGTTAATTCCATTCTAAACTTACACTATCAACTTTTAAAATGAAAAACTATTAAAAAAAATAATTTCGTGACAATTAAAGTAAAATATAACTTATTTTTTTAATTAAATAAGAATGAAAAAAAATAAAGGTCGTTGTCTACTATATTGATGTAAGAAAATATTGTTTTTTAAAAAATTTATGGATTTCACCAACCCTAAACTTTCATGGACTTGGTCGATGATATTAGATACATTACAACACTTTAGTTACCAAACAAAATTGTCTCCTAATAAAGAGACGTAACTCGAGTAGGCTACACCCACTCTATATTGATGTAAAGGAAAAAAAAAGTGACTCAAACCCATTTTATACTAACACAAGCCTAAAAACAGAAACCCAAACAATAAAATAATAAGACTTTGCGTTAATGAAGCGAACAAATAGTTTGAACTCTTTAAAATATATAATAGAACGTTAGTTAAAATTCGAAAAAACAAATAATTGACAACACTAAAAATATTATAATTTTAATATTTTTGAAAGGTAAGTATGGGTTTGACGGACAGAAACAATAAAAACGTGGACTAGGCCAAAACATATGAGTTTTCAATTTTTTAAATCATAGAATGTGATATAATTTTTGTTATTGATGATAAATAAACACAAATGAGTTAATTATTAAGTTGTTAGAAGTAGATTAGAAAATTAATTTTTAATATAATTAAAGAAGATCTTTTAATATTAAAATTATAAAAAAAATGGAAAAATGAAAAAAAATATTAATATCAATAATAATATTTCATATTAATTAATAAGCATATTTAGAAGAAAAAAAATAATTGTTATAAATGATAATTATATTTATTAATATTAATGTTAGTATTACTACTAATAATAATATAATTAATAATATTATTCATATTATTAATAATAATAATAATATAATTGTAATTATATTTTTTGGATAGGATTGTAATTAATATAATTATTATTATAAATAATAATATTAATATTTATCGATTTTTATTATTGATATAGATTATTATAATTAAGAATATTAGAATTGTTATTAATAATTTAGTAATTAGTAGTTAAAACTTTTGTAGCTAATTAGATACCAATTTACAAACTATTTAACAATAATATAGTTTAATTTAGAAACTAAATTTTTTTTAATCTCTAAAATGGTCTCTAATTTAGTCACTATAACAACTAATTATTTTTTTTTATAAAATTGGTTTCTATTTCATGATTTTGATTTTCTTGTAGTGTTTTATCTTGTTTTAAACGGAGTGTTTCTTGTTTATTTTTATTAATCAAAATTGTAAACAATAATTAGTTGATAGAATTTTTTTATTAATGAATGAAATTTGTAATTATTATTTTCATTATTCATTTTATTTTAAATTTATAAATAATTGTTCTAATTTTGATAATTATTTTTTCTTTATTTTTTTTAAAAATAGTTTCATGTAAAAATTTGTTGTTGAAAATGTAACTATATTAAATCCTAATCTTTTAACCCCTAATCATAACCCTATAAATAAATCACATTTTATTTATAATTAATTTTAATGATAAGGTTAAAATTGTAATCTTACTTTTTTATCAATTAAAAAATTTATTTATCAATCATATCTACACATCGCACAAACTTTCACAAACTCTCTTCTCATTTTTTTTTACTTTCTACTTACTTTTTCTTAATCCAAACAACTTCACTTTTCACTCACTTTTCCCTCAAACTCATTCGTTTCCTCTCTCTTAAATTCACCTTCAAATTCAAACAAAGATTTAATGTGATTGTCGTAAACCATTTGTCACTATAAATTGTATGTTGACTCTTTGCCACCACTATGTCGTTGTCTTAATCTCCTGTTAGTCGTCAACGATACTCCTAATCATTCTTTCCAACCTCCCTTACTTATGGTGAACCCGATGCAACAACATTGGACGTGGGTGAATATTTGTCATTGATCCCCAACAATATGAAATTAAATATCTTCAACGTAATTTTATTTGATGCACAAATACATGGAGGGGTTGGCAAAAAAAGCGAGACATGAATAACGATGACAAATGAGTTGTTGTTTGGGTTTCTGACGAGATAAAAGTCGATGGTTGCACAAATAGAGATTTTCCCCACCTTCAAAATTATATGTTTTCATTCAAGATTCACCAATCCAAAACGCAATTTAAATGTTTTTTCAACTAGGTGCTATAGAGTATTGTATATTGTGAACTTAATTTAGAAATGTTACTCTACAAATATTTATTTATGTAGTACTCATTCATTATGAGCACATAAGTTTTATGAATTAGTACATAAATTAGTATAACTATAACTATAAAATAAAATCATTCATAATTTCAGAATTCATCTATCTTCAAACCACCACTAAAGCTTGTTGGAACAACCAAGCACGGACTAAAACAGTCACCATGAAACAAAACTAAAGGAAAGAGATCCAACATTCAAATAAAAGAGTAAGGATAGTCATTTTAAAAGTTATAATAATACATGTAGCAATTAAGGAGGTGCTGGAAGCAAAAGCAACGAAAATAAGTTGTTGGTGCTGGGCCGTTTTTAATAAGAAAATCTCACTTTCTTTCTTATTTTCTTATAGCAAATTCTCATTGCACCTCCATATCTTCTCCCCGCACCTCCATATTAATTATGAAAAGCCGATTTTAACCTTTTAAAAAAATTAAATAACCATAAATAAAGTATAATCTCAACTTTTTAAATAACCTTAGCTACACCTTCGTACCTCCATACCTTCCTTCCAACTGCAACACTTCCGTTTTTCTTCAGCCGCAACGTTTGAAAGAGCAGTTCCATCATTTGACATATTTTAATTTACTCCATAGATAAATCTACACTTACTTGAGAGTTTGAGTCTTTTATAATTATAAGTTTTTCCTCAAGCAACATCACGGAAATTCTATCAACAAAATAACTATTGTTGCACTTGCAATGGTTCCATGAAGTGGATGGTTATTGTAACTAGAAACAAATTGTGAATTCTCAGAATCAAAAGTTTTTCTTTAGTTTTGTACTCTCATTTTGCACATTGCTATTTGTTTTCTTATAGGTTTTGTGACTTCTAAATTATATACTAAAAGAATAAAAACACAGTCACCACCAATAAAAACACCACAAAACTTACCTCAACCGCCAATTTCACCACCAGCCAGCACAAGTAACCACTACTTATTGAAAAGGTAGAAGAATTCACCATATTCCCTACTATACTCCGAAGGATATTGTTGAAATTAAATAAAAAGTATGAAAGTATAGGAAGAAAGTATGAAAATGTGAAAAGAATTTCCCCTTCTTCATGATTGGCCACCTTACTAAAAGACTATCATTTTATCATATTCTAATAATGTATTAGAACAAAGATTAAGTAATAAAGTTTTTATATAATTTTATTTGTGACTAATATAATATGAATGAGTACATAAATTAGTATAACTATAACTATACAAATAAAGTCATGCATAATTACTAAAAGAAAAATCTATTATAAATAGGTCATGTTTAAAATTTGGTGATAAAAAAACATATAAAAAACTTCTTAAATTCTTTCCATACAAAAATATAAGAACACTTCAATTATCTAGAGTGTGTAAGAACTTAAAAATGAAGATAAGAGATAACTATTTAAATTCTTATATTTGAAACATTCTCCACATGTGAAAAAAAAATATATTGTAAAAACTCATGTATTAAAAATAAATAACATACTATGAAACTAAGAGATTTTCTTTTTAAAAAATGGAACATAATAAGTGAGAATGTAGAAAAATGAATTTCTGTTTTCCTTAATATTAATATATACAAAAATATCTTAATATTCTTTTCCTATACATTTCATCCATTTTCTTATTCTATATTATATTTAATTTTATGTTTAATATTTACTAAAATTAAATAATATACATTATAAAATAAATTAAAAATACTCCTAGTTTAATTCTTAATATAAAAAATTTAGGGAGCCACTCCACCCTCCCTCCCCTATAATCCTTTGTCACTAACTCCATTCATTTTAGAAGCCTTAATTTGGGAGATAGGTTATGGAGTCTTGTTCTATGAGTTTTGTAGTATACTTCAAATTCCCATGGTGTGGTTTTCATCATTTTTAATTCTCAAACATTTACATTTTATTTTAGTTAATAATTTTATAAGAGCATAAAACTCTTTTTAAGACTCAAAGAACTTCATCTTTCTTTCTTCATGAATATACCAAAACTCAAGGAGTGATAATAAATTAATATAACAAAGTATGGATATGCAAAAATCAATCATTCATTTTTTTAATAAAGTTTAATTAAGTCCCAAGTATGTTAAGAAAATTATATTTTTAATTAAATTTTTATTAAAAAATATTTTATTTAGTATTCAAAATATTTTTTTTATTTAAGTATTTTCCTATATGTCTCTGTTATTTTCATCTTTAACTTGTTGATTAATTTAGAATTTCTTTTTCCAATTTCATTTAACTTTCTCATTGTATCGTTGTTTGCCTGTTAGAAAGCATTTATTATTATTTCAGACATTGTTTTGTTAGGATGTTTATATATTTTTAATATGGCCTAATCTTTTGTGCTAAAATTCCTTTTATACGTTTTAAAAAACTTTTCTTTTCTGTATTTTTTTTATAATTGATTTTTTTTACAATTTTAAACTCGAATTTCGTATTGCTTAATTTACTTGAGTAATGAAAATTTAGTCTATTTTTGGCATTAGCCTTTGAATTTTTTGATTAAGCTTTTTCTATATATCTTGGCTATTTATTTATTTGCAACAGAATCTATATCGAGTTATATATATTTAACTTCTTTTACAATATTACTAAAAGTGACCATGAAAATGTCTCAACTCTCAAATAAATAAATGAGAAAAATAAGATATTGCTACTTGTGAGATGATTTTTTTTTGTCTTTGATTCACAATTACCTTTATAAGGTATTCAAATATTTAATAATTTTTTTTTGGTAAAGGTACTCCAATTTTACTAATTATTGTTTAACTAAGTAGGCTTTGCTCATTGGCTTCTTCTTTGAATCAACAATCACAACTCATACACCAAAATTTGTGGGTTTATGACTCACCTTTTCGTTTTCTTGTCATAATTGGGAGGTTACTTAGCACAATCAATTGCAATCAATGGGAGGTTAATTGCCATAATCAATTGCAATCAATGAGAGGTTAATTGTCACAATCAATTGCAATCAATGGGAGGTTAATTACCATTAATTGTATTTATTATTGTTGTCTCCTAGAACCACTATATATAGTGGCTTCCTTCAAGCAATGTAACACACAACAAACATCAACACACACTTGTTTCCTCTCTTTTTTCCTATACTCTTTATTTCTGCTTTTGGGTGTAAGTGTTTAACCCATATAGAGAGAATTTGTTTTGGGGCTATTTATCTATTAGCCCGAGAGGAATTTATTGTACTCCAGTACCATTGTAGTGGAAGTTTTGACTCTCTCGCCGGTGGTTTTTTAACTCTATTTAAAGGGGTTTTCCACCTAAAAATTCTGGTATCATTCTCACTTTACTTGTTACTTTAATTTCTCATAATCTTTGGTTGAAATTATCACGCTTCCGCACACGATATCCCTACAAATTGGCATCAGAGCTTTTCGATAATTCAACCAGGATCTATTGTTCAATAATGTCAAAATTGGATATTGAGAAATTTGATGGTAAAATCAGCTTTGCTATCTGGCGAGTCCAGATGCTAGCTGTTCTCACCCATAATGGTTTAAAGAAAGTTCTAGCAGGTAAAATGATGAGACCAACCACTATGACAGAGGAGCAGTGGGATGAGATGGATGAAAAGGCATTGTCTGCAATCCAGTTATGCTTGTCCCGTGAGGTGTTGCGTGAAGTCATCAACGAGAAAAGTACAACAGGCATATGGAGTAAATTGGAGTCTCTATACATGACCAAAAGTCTTGCAAACAAACTCCGGTTAAAGGAGCGGCTTTTTACACTCCGAATGTCCGAAGGTACTCCCATCCAATCTCACCTTGATGAATTTAATTCCATCATAATTGATTTGGAAAATTTGGATGTTAAAATTGATGATGAGGATAAAGCACTTCTACTTATTGTTTCTCTACCACCCTCGCATCGACAATTCAAAGAAATTATGTTATACGGTAATTATCTTACCTTAAGCTTTGATGATGTCAAGACTAATTTACTAGCCAAAGAAAAATTTGATACTCAAATTCATTCTGAAAGTTCTGGTGAAGGATTAGTAGTTAGAGGGAGAAACCAAGAGAAAGGTAGGAACACTAAACATAAATCTAGGTCAAAATCTAGAGGTAAGAACTCCAAATATTGTCGTTATTGCAAGAAAAAGGGACACGAGATCTCTAAATGTTATAAATTGAAAAATAAGCAAGATAGAGAAGATAAGGGAAATGGTAAACAACCAGAAAAATTTGCCGAAGCTAGTATTGTTGAAACTAAATCTGATGGGGATTGTTTTGTAGCTTCCAACACTGAACAAAGGCCTAAAAATGAATGGATTCTTGATTCTGGTTGTACTTTTCACTTGTCTTACAATAGAGATTGGTTTACCACATATGAACCAGTTTATAATGGTATTGTTTTGATGGGAAACGATGCTCAATGCAAAGTTGTTGGTGAAGGAACAATCAAAATCAAGACACATGATGGAATTGTTAGAACTTTAACAGGTGTCAGATATGTCCCTGAGTTGAAACGGAATCTCATTTCCTTAGGCACCCTTGAATCTCATGGGTGTAGATACTCAGCTGAAGGTGGAGTTTTAAAAGTGTCTAAAGGAGCTCTTGTGTTACTAAATGCAATTCGATGTGATAGTTTGTATGTGCTGGAGGGTTCAATAGTTACAGGTTCTGCAGCTGTTGCCTCACCCAACAAAGATAACACCAAGCTGTGGCATATGAGATTAGGCCACATGAGTGAGAAGGGAATTCTAATCCTCAAGAAGAAGGGTCACCTTGGTAACCACTGTACTGGAAAGGTTGATTTCTGTGAACATTGCATTTTTGGTAAGCAGAAAAAGGTTAGTTTTTCTAAAGCTATACACAGAACCAAAGGTACTTTGGATTATATTCATTCGGATCTTTGGGGTCCGTCAAAAGTTCCCTCCAGAGGTAAATGTCGTTATATGATGACAATTATTGATGACTTCTCACGAAAACTATGGGTGTATATTCTCAAACATAAGAATGAAGCATTTTCCACTTTTAAATAGTGGAAATTATTGATTGAGAATCAAACTGGCAAGAAGATAAAGAGGTTAAGGACAAACAATGACCTTGAGTTCTGTTCGAATGAATTCAATGATTTCTGCAAGAAGGAAGGCATTTCCAGACACTTCACCATCCCAAGTACTCCACAACAGAACGGGATTGCAGAAAGAATGAATAGAACTATCCTGGAGAGAGTTCGTTGCATGTTCTCCCATTCTGGTTTGAGCAAATCTTTTTGGGCTGAAGCGGCTTCAACGGCATGTTATCTGATAAACCGCTCTCCTAACAGATCAATTGATTGCAACATTCTAGAAGAAGTTTGGTCAGGTAACCCTGTTGATTATTCTAATCTTAAAATATTTGGTTGCCTTGCGTATTCTCATGTAAACGAGGGAAAATTAGAACCTCGTGCTAAGAAGTGCATTTTCTTGGGTTATGGCTCAGGGGTTAAAGGCTATCGTTTATATGACCCAGAATCTCATAAAGTAATTCATAGTCGAAATGTGACATTTAATGAAAATGCTATGCTCTCTTCTGCAAAAGATACTGTCATTTCCTCAATTGATACAGGTGACCAGGAAGATGCTCGAGAGAAGGTGGAGTTTGTGATTAAAACACCCGCTCATGAGGAAGACGTTCCCAATTCCTCCAGCACTCAAGATGATCAAGTCACTGTGATAGTTGTCGTTTTGCTGTCAAATTAATATGATTCTAGCGTAGACTTGTCTAGCACTAGAGAGATGATAGTATAATTGTGGACAAATGTCCCCAAGTCGTCTCCCAACGAATTCAATAGTAAAATCAGCTGATCACGGTTTAGAATCTATCTGCAAGCAATAAAAGTTAGCAATAACAATAAAGAGAAAAAGGGGGTTTGAGATAGTTGTGCATAAAATATAAAAGAGATTAAAATAGCAAATAAAAAGCGGTTGATCCCAAGTTCTTCCACCATTGAATTCTTCACAGGTTCTCTAAAGATTAATCTTTTCTCAATCCTCCAACAGAGCTAAACCAGATTGAACATGCGCCGATCTGATTCAACTGAAACTCACTAGTAAAGCATGCGTCTACTAGTTTAATCAATACCCACTTTGTTCCATGCATATACTCCATGGGAATGCTTACCTCCTCTCCCTTGAATCATGCGCCCAAGAAATTAATTAGAACAATGCGAACTAACTAAGAAACCAAAGTTTAAGATAAGGAAGACTCTCAATCATGCGTTCAAGTACAACCTCTCACAAAAACCAGTTTTCCAGGAGATTAGACAATAAAAACAACTGCTATAGAGAATTAAAAATCGAAACTTTTATTGGAACAAAACCTCAGAACTCAATGGGGAATTACAAAAGAATCAACCAAAAAGGTTTAGCCTTCCATGTGGAGGCAAAACAAAAGAATTACTAAGAAGAAAATAAACTAAGAAAACCCTATGAAGCTCTCTCTTTTCTCCTTGATGCTTGTGTCCTTTTATAGGCTTTTCTGCTCCAAGGATCTTGAGAGAATATTGTAGTTTATATTTTGTTAACCGTTTCCAAGTTTCTATCTTTCTAGAATTCTTGTATTTTGCAGAACATTTGCTTCCAATTCTGTTTCTGAGATATTGTAGATTTTATTTTCTCTTTCTTCTCCTCAGAATTTGTTTTATGTCTTGGTTCAAGAAGCAATTTGGACTTTTGCATATTTGGCCCATTCACAAAGGTATATGCTTCCTCCGGATAATTTACTCTAAAAACACAAAATTAACAATAATAATAGTTAAGGCCCAAATAAACCCAATTATAAGAATATTAATTAAAACAATAGATTTATTTATTATTATAGTCCAATAACCTATGAATAAGGCTAATGAGTGTGAATAAATATATGCTCATCACACTGCTATTGATGGTACAAGTGAACATTTGAGTCCACATGAGCAATGTCCACCTAAACGACGAGGATTACCACAGCCGTGGTCTATGGCTCAAGAACTTCCACAACAAAGACCAAGAAAACTGACTCAAAGATTAATTGCAGAATCTGCCAACATTGCTTATGCTTTAACTATTGCACAAGAGATGGGTGAAAAAGGTGAACCCAAGAATTACTCTGAAGTTATCTCTAGTGACGACTCAACAAAGTGGATTGTTGCTATGCAAGAAGAAGTTGAGAGTCTTCTCAAAAACGAAACATGGGAATTGGTGAAGTTACCATAAGGAAAACGAGTCATTAGTTGCAAGTGGATCTTTAAGAGAAAAGAAGGGATCCCTGGTGTTGAGAGTACAAGGAATAAAGCAAGATTTGTTGTAAGAGGTTTTGATCAAGAGAAAGGTATTGACTTTAATGAAGTATTTTCTCCTGTTGTTCGTCATACTTCAATACTTATATTACTTGCTTTAGTTGCCTTGTATGATTTGGAGCTGGGACAGTTAGATGTGAAAACTGCTTTTCTTCATGCTAATCTTGAGGAAGAGATTTACATTCAGCAGCCTGAAGGGTTCGTTGTTCCTGGAAAGGAGTGTTGGGTTTAATAGTGCCAAAGTTCAAGAGGGGGGTGAATTGACCTTTTAAATCTTTCTCGCAAAAACAGTGTTTAACACAGTTTACAGAAAATAAATCGATTTATGTGAAAATGAACAGATTTATTTTGGCACTGTTTGTGTTTGAAAAGCGTTTATACAGCAAGGTTAATCACAAGATTATGCAAATAGATTTTCCAGATGCACACACACTGATATTAGAACGAAAACTAGTGAAACACAAAACAACAAACTTCAATTTCAAGCAAGTGATTAAGGTTCGATTGATAGCATGCCAATTAATTGAGTAACCTTTACAACCAACCTGTTCCAGTGGCTTTTAACAAATTATAAGTGTTCTTCTTGAAATCAAACAGTTTTCCAGAAATTAAGAACAGTGAATCACATAACAGCAAGCTTCAATTTTAAGCAATTGATTAAGGTTCAATTAATAGCTTTGACAATTTCTTGAGCAACCTATCACAACCAATCTGTTCCAGTGGCTTTTAACAAATTTTATATGTTCTTATCAGAATCAAACAACTTTTCCAAAATTTAAGAACAGGATGAATCGAGCCAAAAAAAAAAGATTTATTATTGATTGAACAGATTTATTTCTTCGTTGTTTTAACAGTTATGCAGAAACTTAAGTGCAGAGATTAAGGGAGAATGAACACAAGGCAGTTATACTGGTTCACTGAGCTACATCCAGTCTTCACCTACAACAAGGTGAAATTCACTAAATCACAATACAAACAAACACAATTCCCATTGTTCTTGAAACCTACAAGAACTTAGGTACTCTTGCTGAAAAAACCTATTTCAGCTCACACACACTCTTCAAGAAAACCTATCAAGAATAGTGTTCAACCAAACTATTACAAGGAATGAAAAGTGAAACGACTACACCTGATTGAGGATGCAAAGATCTGCCTTAAACCAGTAGGCAAGATTGCTAGAACAGTAGCAGCACCTCACACCAAGCTTTTGGAACCAAACCAAGAACAAGCACTTTGTGATTTTCGAAATCTTTGAAGAACAAATGTTAATCCTTTGTAAACTCTTAATTCTCTGCTATAAAACTTGTTTTTACAAATGTATGAACGATGTTTAAACTCAGAAACAAGTTTTCATTTTATAGAAAACCAACTTATAACAGAATTTTGAAAAATAGTTAAAGTTGTTATAAAATGAACAGATTGAAAATAAAATGAACAGATTTATTTTCAAAAGCAGTTAGAGAATTTGTTAAGTGAGGAGACTTAGTCAACCATTCTGGTACAAAGATAAAACTGAAAAACGTTTAAGCTAGATATGGCACCAGAGACAAAAAAAATCTATTCATTTACAGATGAACAAATTTATTTTTCAAAACGAAAACAGAGAAAGTTTAACTATTTAAAACTCAGTCGTTTTGAAAGGTAGAAGACTTAGTCAAAATACATGATGCACAAAATCTAATTTTCACAAGACTTAGCCAAGACATCAGTTTAAAAATGAATCTGTTTATTTAGAAAAGAACAGATTTATTTTTATGAAGTAAACGTGGTTTTTATAAAACATGTGAAAAACAGTTTAAGAAAACTTATGCTTGTTCTTATCACATGGCCAGTGGTTATGAGGTGAGTTACTCAGCAAAAAGCCCACTCTTAAACCACCTCTAAGCACTACCTAAGACACACTTAAAGCAAAGCAAAAATAAACATGAAATGTACATAGAAGTCTTCATCAAACACAATCTTGAAGGGGCAGCAACCATCTTCAACAAGGAGGACCATGTATGTCGTTTGAAGAAATCTCTCTATGGCTTGAAGCAATCACCAAGACAATGGTATAAGAGGTTTGATTCTTTTATGGTTGGACATGGATACTCTAGAAGTAGCTATGATAATTGTGTTTATTTTCAAAAGACATCTGATGGGTCATTTATATACTTGTTGTTATATGTTGATGACATGTTGATTGTTGCAAGAGATAAATCTTTAGTTAACAAGTTAAAGGCCCAGCTTAGCAGTGAATTTGATATGAAGGACTTAGGTCATGCCAAGAAAATTTTGGAAATGAAGATCAACAGAGATCGACAAGTTGGAAAACTTTTTCTATCACAAAAGAAGTATGTTCTTAAGATGCTTGACAAATTTGGAATGCGAGATTGCAAAGTTGTTAATACTCCAATTGTCGCCCACTTCAAGTTGTCATCAGATCAGTGTCCAAAATCAGACAAGGACAAAAGACGCATGTCACATGTCCCGTATTCAAATGCAATTGGAAGTCTCATGTATGTTATGGTATGTACTAGACCTAATTTAGCTTATGCTGTTAGCATTGTTAGCAGGTTCATGCATAATCCAGGCAAGGCACACTGGGAAGCCGTTAAATGGATACTTCGTTATCTGAAAGGTTCTCCAGATCTTGGTTTGGTATTTGATCAACATAGAGCCGATCCCGGAGGAGCAGTTGGCTATGTTGATGCTGACTATGGTGGTGATTTAGATCGGAGAAGGTCACTTTCAGCTTACATCTTTACCCTATGTGGGTCTGCTATCAGCTAGTATTCTTCACTTCAAGCCATTGCGGTTTTGTCCACCACTGAAGCAGAATATATTGCTGCTACAGAAGGTATGAAAGAGGCTATATGGCTTCGAGGCTTGGTAAGTGAACTTGGTCTTCAACAAGATGTTCTTGTTATATTTTGTGATAGTCAGAGTGCTGTCCACTTGACCAGGAACAGTAAGTATCACTCAAGGACCAAGCACATTGAAATTAAACACCATTTTATCCGAGATATTGTTGATACAGGAGATATAATTGTTGAAAAAATTCATACGGCCGAAAATCCTGCAAACATGTTGACCAAGCCACTTCCATCGGCTAAGTTCGATCATTGCCTGAACTTAGCTGGTATTATCCATACTTAATCAAGGCTTCATGGAGAGAGAGTGTTCCAGTCAAAGGCAAGTCAAGGTGGAGATTTGTGGGTTTATGACTCACCTTTCCGTTTTCTTGTCATAATTGGGAGGTTACTTAGCACAATCAATTGCAATCAATGGGAGGTTAATTGCCACAATCAATTACAATCAATGAGAGGTTAATTGCCACAATCAATTGCAATCAATGGCAGGTTAATTACCATTAATTGTATTTATTATTGTTGTCTCCTAGAACCACTATATATAGTGACTTCCTTCAAGCAATGTAACACACAACAAACATCAACACACACTTGTTTCCTCTCTCTTTTCCTATACTCTCTATTTCTGCTTTTGGGTGTAAGTGTTTTGGGGCTATTTATTTATTAGCCTGAGAAGAATTTATTGTACTCCAGTACCATTGTAGTGGAAGTTTTGGCTCTCTCGCCGGTGGTTTTTTACCTCTATTTGAAGGGGTTTTCCACCTAAAAATTCTGATATCATTCTCACTTTACTTGTTACTTTAATTTCTCATAATCTTTTGTTGAAATTATCACGCTTCCGCACACGATATCCCTACAATATAATATACTTGAAGAAGATTTTGATGAATGTATTTCCATATCTTAACCAATAGATTTTGATTTTGAAGCTCTTTGTCATTGTTATCCTTAGTTTTTCTTTTTGAGAAATTGGTTCATGCACATCCTCATAATATAAAATGATTTTTTATTTCCATTTTTGAATATAAAAAGTTTTCAAGACTTTTCTTCATGAATACCAAGACTTTTTCTTCTTGAGTTATAAATATAACTCATGAACAATGCACAAAGTAGGTTTCTAAAAAATAAAAGTGCATCAATAACAAATAAACTTGATATCAAGTTATTTTTAGTTATAATTTTCCTAAACACACAAATTCATTGCACCGATTTTCTTTCGCAACTATTTATTCTAATATGTTAAAATCTCACATCGACTAAAGATAAAAATATTTTATAAAATATAAGTGACGGGAAAATTTAATTTATAAACCTATTTTTAAAAGTTTAGTTAAATTTAAAGTTCATTTTTTAATATGATATGAGAGTCATTTAGAGTCTACCATAACAATAATTTGTTGAATTGAATATCACATCTAGGGATAAAGACATTTTATAATATACCTAAACTTATTAACTGATTTTGTAAGGTTGAAATAAATTTAAAGCTGAGTTCTTAATATTATGTATAAATATATATTATTATTTTGATGTAAATATAATTTTAATTATTTATAAGGATTGTAGAAGAAGATATAGTTGCCCACACCAGGGAATACATTGATATATTTATCTCTTAACATATGAGAGTTGAATTGAAATTGGAAAATGGGAGTTGACTTGTTTATAAGTTTTTGTGTGTTGAATATTTGTGGAAGTAGCACTGAGCCCTGTGGATATCCACTGTGATTAATATGTGACCCTAAACCCATAAAAGAAGCATCCCATAGTCAACATATCAATGCACTATGACATGCAAACAATTAAGAAACAGCAATAAAATCTTTATCCAAAATAAAACAACAAATAACACATTATTTTACTTTCATTATCTCTGTGATCTGGACAGTGTGTGAACATAATCCTTATATACCCATGCACTGAACAATTACATATGACTAATAATGACTTTAGTTTCTGTAAACAAAACTTTTTATACTATCAATTAATTAAAATATATAATTTTTTAAAATTGTTTATAGTAAAGATTAACAAATTTATTACACATATCAATTGTTAAATTATTGGGCGACTCTAAACATATAAAAATAAGTTAAATTATTATATATGGTCAATTATTTTTTAAGTGAGGACAAAAAAATTATAATATTTATATAGAAAGAAGTATTGTAATTTATTTTGCCTTTATAAGAAGATAATACTGTTTTTCTTTCTTTAGATGCCTTTTTTTTATGTTTTAGTCTTCATTGTGAAAATATTTGCCGATAAAAAAATAGTGAAAAGATTTATATTTTTTTATTTGTTAGGTAAAATACGCAAGTTCAAGGCTCAATTCCCTATCTAGCACCATTTACACTTTTATTTCCCTATCTAGCACTCTTTTGTTTTTATTTCCCTATTTAGCACCTTTTTTTTTATTTCTCTATCTAGCACCCTTTTATTTTTTATTTCCCTATATAGCACCATTTCAAAAATAAATAAAAAATTAATTTTTTTTGATAATTTTAATTTTGAATATATTAAAAAACAAGTATTTTTAATGTTTAAAATGTTAGAAATATAATTAATGAATAAAGAAATGAGTTTTTACAAAATAAAAATAAAAAAGTAATAAATTAAAAATGTTTAGTTTAATTTTTTTTGTAAGAATGAAGAAAATAAAAAATTAAACTCTACAACAACTTAAAAGTTGAATTTATAAACATAAATTAGTATTTATTTTTGTTATTATTGATAATGTAATCATGTTATTTTCAAATAAAAAATGCAGGACTTAATTATAAAAAAATCAAAGTCAATTAGTATTAATTAATATTGAACGCAGAAATAATATTGAAGTGTCTATCTACCCTAAATGCAAAATCCTAAAAAAACACTAATGTAATTGCTACACTTAATGCTTAAAAATGAGAAAAAGAAAAATGTAAAAATAAATATATATAGAAAATAAAAACAGCAACATTGCAATAGATCTTTCATGTTATGAAACACTATTTGATGGAACTCAGAAATGAAGAGTATTGGTCTGCATACACTGGTCAAATACTATGTCCAAGTCCTGACATGAAAATAATCTCAAAGGGGAGACTTAAGTCAAGTCGAATAAAAACTGATATGGACATAAGAGAACAACATAATTGAACAAAAAAATATTCATATTGTCAAACACTAGGACACACAAAAAGAACATGTCCCAATATTATTGAATTGTGCACTTTTTGTCATTAATTATTACCATTGAAGAAAATATTAAATGAATGATCATCTTTCATTTATTTTTCTTTTTATGATCAACATCTACTTATTTAGTATCGTCTTATATCTCTTATCTTTATCTTGTTTGGATTTTTTTTTATATCTTGTATATTTATCTTATTTTGTTTTGCCTTTATTTTATATCTTATGTTTTTAGTTATTATTTTTTTTGCCATTGTTTATTTATTTTTGTTTTTTGTTTTTATTTTATTATTACTATTTTTATTTTCTATACTTATTTATTTTTGTAAATTTTTTCTTCTCATTTTT
Organism: Phaseolus vulgaris; assembly: GCF_051622355.1. Lineage (NCBI taxonomy): Eukaryota > Viridiplantae > Streptophyta > Magnoliopsida > Fabales > Fabaceae > Phaseolus > Phaseolus vulgaris. Next base: position 38,772,561 of record NC_143500.1, on the reverse strand, counting down.
AAGCATTAAGTGTAGCATTTGCATTAGTTTTTTTTAGGATTTTGCATTTAGGGTAGACACTTCAATATTATTTGTGTGTCCACTATTAATTAATACTAATTGACTTTGTTTTTTTTATAATTATGTCCTGTATTTTTTTACTTTAAATTAACATGATTACATCATCAATAATAATAAAAATAAATACTAATTTATGTTTATAGATTCAACTTTTATGTTGTTGTAGGGTTTAATTTCTTATTTTCTTCATTCTTAAAAAAATAATTTTAAACTAAATATTTTTAATTTATTATTTTTTTTATTTTGTAAAAACTCATTTCTTTATTTATTAGTTATATTTCTAACTATTTTAAACATTAAAAATACTTATTTTTTAATGCATTTAAAATTAAAATTATCAAAAAAATAATAATAATTTATTTATTTATTTACTTTTGAAATGGTGCTAGATAGGGAAATAAAAAATAAAAGGGTGCTAGATAGGGAAATAAAAACAAAAGGGTGCTAGATAGGGAAATAAAATCAAAAGGGTGCTAGATAGGGAAATAAAATCAAAAGGGTGCTAGTTAGGAAAATAAAAGTGTAAATGGTGCTAGATAGGGAATTTACCCCAAGTTCAATGTACTTTTTTTTTCTAATATTTTATTTTAATTTAGTTATTACTATTTTAAGTTTTATAAATAATCGCATTGCCAATCAAAGGATTTTATTCAAATTCACATTTCATTCGTTTTATTATAATTCATTTGAAAAAAAAAAATTATCTGTTATTTTTCACTCACTATTCATTTAAGGATTAAGAATTTGAAATTTAAGACACTCTAATAAATATTTTATTTTATTAATATATATTTTATATCCTAAATTCTATATATGTTCATATACATTGTTTGTAAATTTTAGAGAAAAACAAGAAACGGATTCAGAGCAATTATTATTCTCACAATATATCGTTTATTTTTATTTTCATTTATATTTTAAAATATGCAATTATAAAATCTTATTTTAATTTTGTTGTATACAAAGCCATTCTATTTTTTTATATTCCCCTCCATTTTTCATTCTGGTTCTCTCCATGGTTGAATAAGTGGCAATCCCTCCTTATTAATTAAGTAATTAATGAAATTATAATAAATTAAGAAAATTATTAAATTTAAATCAATTTAAAAAAAATAATTAGTTGTTATATTGACTAAATTAAAAACCATTTTAAATATTAATTTTTTTTTTGTTTATTGATAAATAGTTTCTAAATTTAATAGCAATTTTCGTCTCTAAAATTGATTCTATTTAGTTATCTAAATAATTTTTAATACATGTTAAATTTGTATAATTTTCTTTTGATTGTGACTACATTCCTAATTTATGAACAATTAGCTTGTAGTAATAATAATAATTATTCCAATATCAAATTATGATATTTAAGGTATTGTCATTTTTGTTAATAGGTTTAAGGATAAAGATGTATTTAAACTGTTTTTAATCTCAATTATTAAGCCATGAATGTGTTAGTATATTTTGACACTGAATAATAATAATATTTTGTTTTGTTTTGTAATACAATGCACCTAGATATCTGTGCAGTCGTTGTCCACCACATGCATTCTGAAATAGGGTTAGTTTGTTTAGAGGATGTCTGCCACATTGGTGCATCAATCAAATAGGTCAAAGACTGGATGCTTGGATCCAAATTGAAGAGCAAAGTGAAGTGCTGCACTATACACCAATCAACAATTTTGTCAATGGGATTTCATTGCTCACCTAAACACATTCTTCAATGTCTATTCATACTCCATTTTTCCAGTCACATTTTCTCCCATCTAAACCTGCTATAGTGGTTGACTCTTTCCGTTTCCCACTACCTCAAAAGGAAGGTGGAATGGGTTGACTCTTTCAAAAATATCCATTCTATTTTATCAGGGATTCAACCATTATGAATAATAAAAATTAAAAATAAGAAAACTGTTTTCGAACGGGTTAGGGATCTAAAGAATGATTGCTTCAGATTCTACCTTTGGTCGGTTTGCGATACTTCAAGTTCTCCGTTACACTCTTCCTTCTCTTGGTCGTCTGGCTCCCAAGATTGGGGGTACCTGCAAAAGGCGCTCAAGTCAGTCGGGGTGTTAGCACTCGGGTGTCAGAGTACTGTAGATGACGTACCTCTCTTTGAAATGCATGCTATTTATATTACCTTGATGGGCCTTAACTGTTGGGCCAGAGTAAGGGAGTTGGTTTGTGTTTAGGGTTGCGTTACTAACCTGGTCAACCTTTGACTTGAACGTTATGGGTCGGTCGACCGCGTGTAGTGATGTGACCGTCTCTTTATTGCTTAGGTGGCGGCAAGAGTCGAGTGCTGACCAACTCGCTGGATCGTCCGATCGTACTAATACAGAAACAAAATCTTTTAACCAATGTAAAAAAAATAAAAAATAAAAATAAATATATTGTCAATGTTCTCAAATACCAAGATCTAGTCTAGTTTTATTATCCATACGTATATGAGTTGAATACAATTATTATAAATAGATAAACTTTTAAGATTGAAAGATAATAAACAATGAATTTTTCACATTTTACTAATATATAAAATTGACTTAAACGTGAAAATATAATTACAAATACTTATCATCAAATTGAAAAATAACCCCGAAGATACATAAGGAAAATCTTGTCATTAGATTTTTTAAGACTTTAAAACTCTCTTGATTTTTTGAGCTGCGATTCATGGATTACACGGAAAGAATTACATTTATATTAAGATGTTCAACCTGCCAAAATAATGATTTAATACATTGATTTTATATGTACACAATAAATATATTATAGTCTTGGTTACATTATTTCTTTATTTTACAATTTTTCGCTATTCATTTTATTTTATTTTTACCATTTTAGTTTACTTTCTAATTTTATATACATTTTGTTTTAATTTTTAATTATTTAAACATGATGAGATACAATGAAAATGGTAACTACGGTTTTTATTAAAAAGAACAAAAAAATGATATTAAAAATTTAAGATTACATCAGGATTATAAATTTTCTAAAATAGAAAAACTAAATATTTTTATTTTACAACGAAGATAGAAAAATTAAAGATAGAAAAATTAAAGATAAAAAAATAACATGTTTTTTTAATCAACTATATATTAATCTCAAAGATACCATTCTCATGCTAAATGCTAAGAGGTCTCTCACGGCTTATATATAAACATTTAAATATATTTTTTAAATCATTCACTCTTATAATTAATCACTTCACATTAAAAAGAGTTTAAATTTCATATCATCTTACACATTTTCCCTATATCTTAAACAAAATCTTTCTTTATTGTAACAAGAAGTAATGGTTATAAAAGTGATAAAAAAGATACTAAAAAAAGACTGTGATAGTGTAAGTTAAAATTAAAAATGAGAATATTTATACAATTTATTTTACTATGATAAAAATTTTAATTAAAAAAAAACTAAACATATTTCAGCTCAGTTTAAGTAAACTAGTCTAAGAAACAAGTATAACAAATTATATTATATGTTTACACTACATCTATATCTCTATATCTTTACATAATTTTTACAAAAAACATTTCACAAACTTTTTCTAAATTTCACAACCCATATTCACTTTCAAAAATTTTAAATTTTCTTAAAAAATTGTTTCAATATTCTTCTAGAACTCATATGTTATTGTAATTTATTATATTTATATTAATTTTAAAATGATGATACATTATAACTTTAATATAGTCAACTATGTTGCGTATATTTTATTAATATTTATCTTAACTTTAAATTCATAAAAGTAATTATGAATTTTTCCATTTTTATTATAATAATGATGAAAAATAACTAAAAATAATAAATAAAAAAACTTTTTTATGTATTTATTTTTTGACTTTTTTTCATTACTCCATCCAAATATAGCATTAAAGCTAGTAGCACTTTGTAATTTGGACATTAGTAGGTAATTATTCATTAGAGTGTGCAAGTTGTTGAAGTTCCGTTCTTTATTGTTTTTTATCTGTGGTGTTAATTTGTCGCTGACAACTGACAAGTTTGACCCAAGACAGAGATCATGAAGCAAAGGCTAAATTCATGCACTCAACCATATAATGCCTCATCATTCTTCAAAACAACCATCATCAGCAAACCAAATTATTGTACTTTACAATCCAATCATATTTTTTTATTATTTTTAATCAAATCAACAACAAAAACATAAGTAATTTTAACGGTTTCTTTCGAGATAAAAAAAACTACTATTTTTTGTTTGGATATGTTCTTCTTTCAATCTTGTTGTTTGTTTGTTGTGTATTTAGTTAAATAAATTCAAAAGTAGATTGATAATACACTGAACTATACCCAATTTCTATTTAAATTCTTAAATTTATCATAATATTTTTTTGTTTATTTGAATTTAAAGTGAATTCTTGAAAGTATCACGAGGGAGTGAAATAAGTTGAACTATAAAAGTTTTTAGTGAAAACTTATTTTTATCTGAATCATAAACCCTATGTGATAATAGGTTAAGTCAGAACAGGAGCAGACTCTGGTGAGTTCAACACTTTAGTCATGTACATTTCAATTGGTGACGCAGTCCCATCATGAGCACCCAAACGACACAGGGGATAGTCCCTACATAATCACCATCATATACCTTACTATAGACTTGAACAGCAAGTCAAAAAGTTTTTTTTTTTTTAAAAGAAAAGAAAAATCTAGAAGTATTTTTTTTCCAAATAAAATAAAACTGGTTGTTGGTGGTTAGAGGAAAGGAAATGAGGGATAGAGACATAAAGGAAGAGAAGAGAAATTAAAGAACCCTAATCTTGTTGGGTGAGTTATTGTGCTGCATATATATAGATCAAGATAGAGGACAACACTATGCCAAAAATGGGAGGTTATGAGGTTTTGGAGTTCAGAATTTTGACTCACTCATCAGAGTTTCACAAAAGAGAGAGCATGTTTGTTTATGATATCTGCATTTGACGATGAAAACAAAGGCTCACAAGAAACTAATGCAATAATGTTGATCAGTGTCTAATAGAGGCAACACACGCTAGAGGCTGACAGAAGAGAGTGAGCACATGCTGATAGTGATTGTATGAGAGCATACAGTTGCGGGTGTGTGCTCACTTCTCTTTCTGTCAGTTTCTTCTTTTTTTGGTGTGTTTTCTTTCATCTCTTCAGAACTTGTGTTCTTTCTGATTCTTGGACCAACTCCTCAGTGTAACCCTTTTAACTTTCATCTCTGATTTTAATTTTCAATCACTTGAGTTTCTCTTTATGGTATAAACTTGTCTTATTCTCTTTAAGTTTGATGGTTCTTGGAGATCAGGTTTTGGTGGTATTTATGTATTATGCAGTTCATCATTATATATCCTTTTCTGTTTCAAGTGCTATAATCTCATCTTAAGTACTTGTCTTTTATTCCGTAATATTGAAAAGCGTGACTTTTTATGGTGTACTTTTTCCTTGATGATGTAAAACACAAAATCCAAATGGAGGCCTTCAAGGTACGTCTTGTTACTGTCTTTCTATTACTTACTATTCATACTTTAACTGAAAACTCTTTTTGATGAAGTTTCACCAAACCCTTGGTTTTTCTCTCCCTCTGCTCCTTGCCGACAGTGTAGATATTTTCTCGCCCTCCATTTTGGTACACAAAAGGGAAATGAGTTTTAAATTAGGAGTTTGAAAGGATCAGAAATAATGACATGTAGCATTTATATCTTCGATCTTTCTCTTGGAAAAACATGCCATTTTTGTTTGTAGCCTTAATTTTAGACAAAGGAAAAGCCTATGGAGAGTGCATTAATTAGTCAGGCACCTGAATATGGTAAGATGTGTTCTTTCCCTTATATATCTTATATTAAATGTTTTATTGTTTTTTCTTTTACTTTATTTCCTTTCTTTTTCAGTACTTTGGACTTGGATTCCATTAGCACATAAGTTGGTTTCTGTTGCCAATATCTGCGGATTAGTGAACTTGAAGCACTAATCACTCGGGTAATGAACCATTTTGATTTTTTTTTTATAACCATTAACCATTTTGTAAGGTATAAGTTTTAGTTCTATTCTTTACCTCTATATTATATCCTGTGTATTGATCGGACAGAAGGAAGGAATGAGAAACAAAAATGGTTTAGTAAGGTAGAAAAAGTACCATTCATTACATGAAAAAATATCTACCTTTTGCCTTGTTTGTACCATGAATGTTTTATACTATTATTAAATCATGTAGTAACACTGAAAACTGTAAACCTGATAGGGAAACTAAGATGAGCCTTTAAATATCATGCAGCCTTGACATTGATAATTGTATTTTGGTTTCATGTTTTGCCTGAAATACACAACAAACAAGTAGTCTCTTTTGAACAGTTCTGCAACAGAAGATATCAGCTTCAAGTGAATGTGATGATTTATTAACTGTTCGTCATGCATTAACTCTACAATCGAGAAGTGAATCAAGCTAGCTAGGAAGAATAAAATCCATGCTTGCTTTGGATTTGATGCAGGAATTATGTTCTAAGTGCCAAGTTTCTTTTTAAGATTTCTTTATATTTGTGCTGTTTGTTGGCCCATATGGACTGCACAATTAGCGAATTCTGTTCTTTCATGTTGTATTAGCAATCAAACTTATAATGAAAGTGTAAATGTTGATGCTTTATGATATTCTAAGATTTGGGAAAGGATAAAACTACAAAAAATATTATATTTATAATCAAAGTTCACTTTCAAACCTTTGTACTGAACCTCTTTTCTTTAAGTTAATTTGCAAGGGGAAAAAATGGAATTCTAATATAGGAGCATAGTAATGTGAGAGGTGGAACAAGTGTGGATCAATGCAGAATGGCAGTGTTCAGATATCACTCATGATGGTGACACCATTGAGGAAGTTGTGAGGCCTGTATGCACAGCCTGAATTTGAGTGTGGAAGAAGAAATACCAGCAACTGTTATAGAGATTTGCATTGTAAAAAATGTGTCACTTAGTAGCTTACACTAATGGTAGTGAGTGATAGTTACTGGTTTTAGTGAGATAGCTAGCATGCACTTATCAGACATATGTGCAAACTGCTTTAAATCCTGTGCTTATGAAGTTTCTCTAACATTTTATTCTACTATAATTAGTTTCTGAATTATAGTTTTTATCCATTTTTGTTTCTGGGATTCAGCTTTCTCCATCCCCTTTTTCTACTACCCTTTTATGACAAGTCTGTTAATTAGTTTCTGGAGATCAACAAAAAATTCCATATAATTTGGCTTGATCAAGTATTTTATATCTTATTACCATCTCATGAACATTTGGACATAGGAATTGAAATAAAGTTTGAACAATCTTGATCTGATAAGTTCCTAACTTGACTATTTTCCATCTCTGTAACATTTCAAATTCCTCATTTATGTTTCTTGGCTTTGCAAATGTAGTTTGTTTTAGTCAATTGTCATTTTCCAGTATTATAATTGCATTAGGAGGGAGTAATTGAAATATTAAAGTAAAGATAATCTTGTAAAGGAATTAATAGAAGTTTACACATTTAAAAACACACATAGTTTATGTGTGTTTTTAAATCAACAAACTTAATACTTTAGTTATAATGTTTGGTTTATTGAATAATTAGTTAGAATCATTAATTAAATTTATAATTATTTAGTAGGTATATAATTTAATTATAAATGAATATTATTTTGAATCAATCATTATAAATAAAATAATTATTTTCATTAAACTTTATATATAATTTCATGCATTAATTTATTTGCATGTCTGAGATTTAATCACAATATAATTTTATACATTAAGTATATTTATTTTTAGAATATTTTTTATGAATAATAATTATTTTAAGAACATTTTGATAATACTTTATATAAAATACTAGAATATTTTTCTCTTGACCGCACATACTGGAGCAAATCATTAATTGCTTTCAGTTTCATATGTCTGAACAAAATTAGCATCAATAATAAAATGCAAAAAGAATCCTTTATTGTCCATAAACAAATATTTTCCCTTCTAGCTAAGCCTACAAACAAATGTTAGCTATAGCTATTCAGAAAGATGAAATAAACTAGACCATAAAGAAAAAAAATATAATATAGATTTTTTTATAGATATTTCTTGGATAATATCTTTTATTATATAAATGATTGTATGGTATATATATGTCTCTATTTGATTATTTAAGTAGTGCATTAGAAAAATAATGGATTAACAATTTTTTTCTCATTTAGCAAAAAAAAAAAGCAAGTGTTGTTAGCCTTTTCACTACTATTAGTTTATTACTACAAAATTTGATGATTTAAGTTGTGAGAAATAATGGGTTAATACAATTTTCTCTAAAGTAGAGAAGAAAAAAAAAACAAGTGTTGTTAGAGTTTGTACTCTCCAAGCAAGTATAGATATTAGACATGTAGGAAGTAACCCCAGTGTAAAAAGGAGGTTTGACAACATCTATATACATCTGATGCAATCTTGCATCTTCACTTGTAGATTTTCTCTTTTCGTTGTTTTTTATTTGAATATTTTCTACGGATGATGAACATTATTGCGAAAGCATGAAGAATTGTAAAATTTTTTGGAATAGATGAAAATTATGTCAATGAATCTAAGTGGGTATACTTTGAACAAGTAAAAATGTCTCAATTGGACAATATTTCATTATTCAAACAAGTTAAAAAAACAATGTCCAAGAGACTCCTACATATAGGAGAAAGTTTCTCAAATGAGAGTGTGACAAGTGTCACCACCTTATTGGTGCAAATCCTCCATTGAGGAGAAGACATGTGGAGTCTCATACCTTCCTTGCGTACATTTCTATTTGCATCCCTCTTTTATTATTTTACACTCTACTCTCTTTTCTATTTACATTCTTGTCTACTTTGACTCAAAATACAAGGTCCAAAACTTCCTAACTACTCTATACAATTTTTATAAGACTAAGAAGAAAAAGAAGACTTTACAATCTCTTCAATAAGTCTCGATCTTCGTCTGCCTTCTTAGTCGAAAGTTTTGAGGCTGGATGGTTTTCATCAACACCAGTTTAAACGAAAGTGTCATCTAAAAAAGTGCAGTGATAATTTTGTAAATAAAAAGAAATACATAGGCAACGATTTTGATGGGCAACCTCGCCTATTATAAACACTATAGACTATGAATGTTGTGGCAACCATTGTTTATACCTCAATACTCCATATAGATTATGGTTACTAGGTCATAACCTTCATCTATATGTTTTTCATTTCCCCTACAAGCTTTTTTCCCTTCATGACTTCTTCTTTACTGCTCCCATTGTTGTCTTTTTTGTGACTTCTCTTTGTTCTCATTGTTCCCATTACTTATAATGTGCTTTTCCTTATTGTATTTATATTGTTTTTCATACTTTATATGTTTTCTTCATTCATTTTTCTCTTTTCAATGTAGAACAAGTTGAGTTTTGGAGTTCGAAACTATTACTCGTCTTCTTTTTATCGTCGTTGTTGTATGCCACCTCCAAAATTCCTGAACTCCTCTCCAACCTCTGCTCTCTTACTAGGTTAGTAGTTTTAAGATTTTTATCTTAATTTTTTTTTATTGTTTGTAATTATTATTTGTAATGAATTATTGCTTAGATTAGTAAGAATATATAAGTTTCGTATGATTGACTACTCTGAATGAAATTAAACATTTGTTGGAAAACATATATTTGTATTTTTAATATATTAAAGTGATATAATTTTAAAATTATATATAATTTCCTAAGAATAGTATTAAAAAATTATGTAGTGATTATTTTAAAATAAAAAAGTTCTATAGTTATTTTTTAGCATAAAAAAAATTGTTTAAATATTTATTTTATTAGATGAAGACATATGGAGAAGACATATGGAATCTCATGTCTTCCTTGCCTACATTTCTATTTGCACCCTTTTTTTACTATTTTACACTCTACTCTCTTTTCTATTTACATCATTCTCTACTTTGACCCAAAATACAAGTCCAAAACTTTCTAATTACTCTATACAATTTTTACAAGACTAAGAAGAAGAAAAATACTTTACAATCTCTTTAATAAGTCTCAATCTTCGTCTGTCTTCTTTACAAAAAGTTTCGAGATCGGATGATTTTCATCAACATTAGTTTAAACGGAAGTGTTATCTAAAAAAAATGTAGTGATAATTTTGTAAATAAAAAAAAAATATATATATATATATATATAGGCTGACATTTTGGTTTTTTGTTGATAGCCTCGCCTATTATGAACACTTCCGTTTGAAATGGGTAAGAACAATTTTAGAATTATAGAAATTGATAGGTAGCATGTTAAAATTGATTGGATGCAGCAATCAAAAACCATTCATTACAATCTCACCCATTCTTCCTGCACGATATTAATTTCAATTTACATTTGATTTGCTACTAAAATGATGAAAATGTGCTTACAAAATGGCGAAAAATAACCTTAAATGAAAAAAAGAGTGTGGATAAAAAAAAAATTTAGAATTATTTTTCTGTAATATATTTTCAAATTTAAATTTTCAGAACACATTTTAGAAAAAAAATTTCAGAATTCATTTTCAAATTTTGTGTTTCTAATTATTTTCCAACTTTTTTGAATTTTAAATTCTTAAATTCAGAATAAAAAGTAATTTTGAAATTTTCAAAAAAGATGATAGAGTACATGTTGAAATAGATATGTTACAGGAAGAATTTGCCATTTTACTAGTGTACGTGTAAGGCCCAATTCACTATTTTTTTTTTGTTATTTATTTATAAAGTGTAATAACAACAATAATTTATTTATTTATTTTTAAATAATATTAAATAATTATGTAATTAATGGAAAAGTGAATACTGTATATTAAAATTAATTATATTAATTTAAATAATATTTTAAAAATTTAATTAAATTCAACAAAATAATGTTCAAATTTTCTTATAAAAAATTATTTATTTATAAAGTGTAATAACAACAATAATTTATTTATTTATTTATTTTTAAATAATATTAAATAATTATGTAATTAATGGAAAAGTGAATACTGTATATTAAATTAATTATATTAATTTAAATAATATTTTAAAAATTTAATTAAATTCAACAAAATAATGTTCAAATTTTCTTATAAAAAATTATTAAATTATAATTTGAATTCAAAATTTGAAAATTGTCCAATGGTATACCATATATAGACAAAGTCATGCAAAAGGTGACTTAGAAAACTTTATTGAAGATTTGAAAGTTTTACCATTAAATTATTTACAGACATACTATCTAACAAAAAGTTTTTGTCAAAATAAATAACACAAAAATTACCCTTATAAAAGCTTAAATAAAGACAAATAATATTATTTATAACTCTCAATTTTACTAATTTACCACCTTTTGATATTTTTCTCTCCTAAAATAATATTTTTTAGAGAAACTATTGTCCAAATATGTTAAAGAAACAAAAAATTAAAAAATATTTTGAAGGAGTGTTAAAAATTAACATTTTAGTTATATATTCACGAAAAAGTTATATATAATTGATTATGTAAAAATAATAATAAAATATTAATATATAATCGATAAAATATTTGTGCATATAATTAATTATCTTAAATAGATAATAGATTATGTTTAAAAATATTAGTTTATCATATACGTTTACATATAAGAATGTTTATAATAATTATATTATTAATTCATTATACTATTATATATAAAATATGAAAGTATCAATATTTCTTAATACAAAAGTATATAAATTATATATTTAAAATAATAAGTTAAATTTAATTATTTAGTCCAAATTTTTATATTTTAATATATTATTGTTTTAAAGTATAATTTATTTATTCGTTAAGATTTTTTAATTTATAATTTATTTTAACTTTAATTTCAATTTTGAAAATTCTTTGTATGTCAAATTATTTTAAAAAATATATATCAAACTATTTTTTTAAATTATTTTTCAAATATATACAAAAATGCTATTTTATTATATCAATTAAATCAACTATAAATTTTCTACCCATTTCCTTTCACTTTAGACTCTCTTTTAATTTAAACAACCTTTTTTTTTTCTTACTCTCCTTTATAATCCAAACAATACATAAATATATATTCACCTACTAATAAAACTCAAGTCTGTAAAAAAAGAGTGAATATAAGATTGTAAAAAAATTAGAGTATATAATGAAAAAAAAAGAGTGAATATACGATTGAAATTAAATTATTGAAGTTAGTCTTAAAAAAATATGTACATGCTGTTGTATATATTTTTGTAATCTTATATATAGATTTTATTAATTTTTTTATTTTTTATTTTTTATTTTTTTTTATCAGTAAAGAATAAATAAAATAAAATGAGACAATCCAGGACTTTAGTAAGTTATGATATTAACGTATTGAATATAAGAATTGATAGGTTAAATTTTAGTAATTAATAATTGATTATATATACAATTCTTTATAATAAAATAACTTATTATGCAAATGAACAATATAATAATTTAATTATTCTTTTAGTTTTTATATTAAGGATAAGAAGTCAATAATATAGTTTTAAAAAAATGTAAACTATTATTATGTTTTTTTTTAGATTGTGCTTCTTAAAATATGTTTACCTTATTGATTTTGTCCATATAAAATTATATGTGTTATTATCACATTAAATATTTTAGAAAAATTTGGAATCATTACATTTAATTATTTAAAAAAAATTGAGATCACGTTAGGATCTTGTTAAATTGTCTTTAGGTACATAAATAAAGTGTTTAATAGAAATTATGGACCCTTATTCGATAGAAGTGTTTTATTTTATGTAAAGAACTCATTTTAGTATTAAAAGTGGATTGATAACCGACAACAAAGAGTATTTGACTCAATAAAGCACATTCGGGTGATTCTTTTTTAGAGAACTTATTTTAGACTATTTCTTTTTGTACCTTTATATCTTTTTTTGTCACCTCCATACACAACATGAAAATACATTTTTATTTTTTTTGTCTCACTCTTATATCTTTTTGTGTCACTCCTATAGAGTAGTTTTTGGATTATGTAATCCAGAAATTCATTTGAAAAAAGACTTCCGGATTACATGATCCGAAAGCTAAATAAGACTTATGGATTATGTAATCCAAAAAGTAATCATGTATATGAAAAAAGACTTATGGATTATGTAATCCGAAAACTAATTACAAATTTAAAAAATAACGATTATGAAATTCAGAATATTATAAAAGGACATTTTTGAAAATTCGAAAATTTATGGAGGTGAGAGAAGAAGGTATGAAGGTGCAGGAAGAAACATTCCTTATCTTAGTACTGAGAGTGGATTAATAACCCACAACAAAGGGCATTTGATCCAATAAAACAGGAGATCTGCTTTTACGAAGAGGAAGATATTGTAGGATGAAATTGATTTTTTAAAAAAATTTAGAATAATATTAAACTTTTTAAAATATGAAAGATTAAATTGATTTTTCATATAGATTCTAAAAAGAATAATTAAGTATATAATAATTGATTTAAGAGAACCTATAATGATTGATTTAAGAGATAAGGTATCTCGGATGTAGTTAAGTATACATAATTCTTTTAAATCATAATTTAAAAAAGTTTATAAAAAGCGTAAACCCTTAAATATTCAAAATTTAAAAGGCTCAACTTCAAAAAACCTAGAAAATTGTTTTATAAATACAGGATAAAAAGAAACAAGAGTAAATAATTAGTAAATACTTTGAATTGGATTGTTAGAAGGGTGAATTGGCACTGTAAATAGTAAATGAAGGTAGTTTTGTAAATAATTAGGTGAAGAGTATGTATAGGTGTTTTTTTCATGGAAAATATTTCTTTAACTCTAAAAAAGTAAAATACATACACTTCACACATCATTATTGTACTGGTAAAGGTCGTACGACTGATGACATGTTTCGGTCTCCATCACTAGATCGACCAATGTCATGGTCCACATCAACGAACCAACCGATGTCATAATCCACATCAATAGAACGATCGACAATTATGTTTAAGCAGAGTCAGTGAAACTAATTCATAATTAGGAATTAGGTAATGTAACCTTAATCACGGTCCAACTCCCTAATCCGACTCAATAAGGAAGGTCCATTGTACTGGTAAGGTCCGTACAACCAATATCTTGTCTCGAGTCCCATCACAGGACCGATCGAGACCTCACGACCCACGTCTATAAGGCCGATCAACAGCATAAGTCCAATTACGCTCAAACAAGATCAACAAAGATAATCCATGATTAGGAGCTAGGTAATGCAACCCTACTCACGGTCCAACTCCCTAATCCAGCCCAATAAGGAAGGTCCACTAAGGTAATATAAATAACACACATTCCAAGAATCAGGGGATCATCATCAGGTACAGTGCATGACAATCGAGTGTCGAATACTTTTACTGACTTGAGCGTCGGAATGCCTTCTGCAGGTACCATCTGAGTCTGGATTACGAGAATAACAAGAAATTGAGCGAGCATAAGAGAAGAAGGAGCTTGTGGAGAGAGTAACTGAAATGCACGCCGACCGACCAAGGAGGAGTCTCAATAGTTTTCTGGATCCCAACCCAAGAACAATTATAATAATATAATTTAAATTAAAAAATAAATAAAATATCTTTAAAATATTAGTTTATTGATATGTGAACTATATGCATTTTAATGTACATGGTGTTAACATATCATATGCGTTTTAATGTGCATAGTGTTAACATATCATAACTTTTTTTCATTCTTGAACCCTCTCTAACTATAGACTTGGTATGAGAAAAAATATGTTGACACTATGAAGAGTAAATAATATTTGATATTGTTTATAATAATATAATAATATTTGTAAATTAAAAAATAAAATAAAAATCAATAAAATATTAATTTATTAAAGTATGAAGAGTATATTTCACTCTTCTTGAGGATGTTAATATATCAGCACCACTTGAATAGAGGCCACACCAACTCCCTCATTTTTTAGCTCTCCTCTACCCTGCAAAAGCTTTCATTGCCAAGTTTTGTTGTCTTCGTTATGCTGATGTCTTTGTCTATTATTAACTGCTAAATCTGTATCCTGTAATCTCTACAAAAATAATCTACAGAATTTCATATAGTATATCACAATTCAAGCACACAGGGATTTTCAAAAAGCCAGTTATGGTAGAACTAAGTTCTAAAGGATAAGTCCAACAATTTGTAGTTGATTTCACATGACACTTCTAATTAACCAAACAAAATTCAATATGGCTGACGTTATAGGTGTGGGATTGCGATGGTGATGCAACCAAATAACCAAATCCTCCTCAATCAAGCACATGTGGTTCTGAACATACACAAACTCCAATTCAAAGAAGGTAGAAGTAACTTTCAACAAAGCCGCACTATCATAAGCCCCACACCTAATCCAACGACACACGCACAATTGATAGTTCATAATTCACAGACAGAATCAACCTACATGCATATGGAATCATCATCACAACGTTGCTGCTGATTCCAGAAATTGAAAATGCATCCTCGGCACAGGTAAAAGAATCACGCTACACAGAGAGCACCCACTGTCCAGCCAGCCCAAAAGACCAAACTATGACTTTAAACAACTCTTACCTTCATGTCTAAAAAACTTAAAGTTCCTAAACAAGAAAAAAAAAAAAAACAATGAGAGTGAGACATCACATGCAAGTGTACACATATATATATTCATTCAAGCACTATGGCAGGTGTGGAATTCTGTGGGGAATTCCAGAAGATGTCTTTAAGCGCAGGACGAAGCTGCTTGCTGCAGAACTGGTTGTACTCCAAGGTATCCCCATTGTCCTTCTTCACTTCAACCACCATAAACGACGGAGTCACGGAGTAAATATCCGCCGCAATCGCCAGCTTTCCCTTCCTCCCACGCTCCTGCCCCTGAAGCCTCACCTTCGTCTCGCTACTTTTCATATCGAACTTCCCCGCCTTCGCCACCTCCTCTAGCCGCGATATCACGCTGCTGGGCGTCCCAGCCGTCGCGAACCTCATCTCCTCCCTCTTCTTCTCCTCAAACAGGGGCGACAAATCGAACCCCTCTGACAACGAGATTATGTGAAACGCGTTCATGGTGGCGGGCGTCTCACACTTCTCTTCCAAATCCATCTCCGCCACGTCTTCCACCTTTCTCGGCACCGGTTTCTTAAACCAGGAAGACTCCACGACTTTAGAGATACTGATCCGGGTATTCGGGTTGGGGTCGAGGAGTCTGGTAACAAGCCTTCGCGCCTCGACGGAAAACCAAGGTGGACACTTGAAGTCCCCTCTGTAAATTTTCTTATACATGGCAACCAAATTATCATCCTGAAAGGGTAAAAACCCTGCGAGGAGTACGTAGAGGATGACCCCACATGACCATATATCAGCCTTGGCACCGTCATACCCTTTTTTCGCTATGACCTCCGGCGACACGTACGCGGGCGTGCCGCACGTGGTGTGCAGCAGCCCATCCTCTTTGAGGTGGTCGGCGAAGGCGGTGAGTCCGAAGTCGGAGACCTTGAGCTTGCCGTGTTCGTCGAGGAGGAGGTTCTCCGGCTTGAGGTCGCGGTGGTAGACGCCGCGGCTGTGGCAGAAGTCGACGGCGGAAATCAGCTGCTGGAAGTAGAGTCTGGCGACGTCCTCCTTCAACCGACCTTTGGAGACCTTGTTGAAGAGCTCTCCGCCGCGCACGAGCTCCATGGCGATGTAGATCTTGGACTTGCTGGCCATGACTTCGTGGAGTTCCACGATGTTTGAGTGCTTCACCATCTTCATAACCGAGATCTCCCTCTTTACCTGCTCCATCATCCCCACTTTTATCACCTTCTCCTTCCCCACCACCTTCATCGCCACGTGCTGCCCCGTCTTCAGGTTCCGCGCGTGGTACACCTTCGCGAACGTTCCATGCCCCAACACCCTCCCCAGCTCGTACTTTCCGTGCAACAACGTCGATCCCTCGCTCACCCCTTTCTCTTTCTCTTTCTCTTTCTCACTCATCCTTACTTAATCAACTACAACAACAACAATAACACTGGATACTATCCTATACAGCAGAAATTAGGGTTTGTTTGAAATTGGGAATGGGAGATAGATGAGGAATTGGATGGAAAAATATGTACTAACTACCCGTCTTCCACATGTTTCCGGTGGCAATGTCTGCCGGAAGTTCTGCGTTTGGCAGGGCCACCTGCCTCAGACGGAGTGAACCAATGGATTCTCATTTCTATGCATTCCCTTCTCTGCAGTTGCCACCTGAAAAGACACAATAAATCCCTATCTCAATCACTCAATAATTGTTTCTTTTAAACCCAATTCTATTCTATTCAGCTTCCCCAATACAGTGATTCCTCTTCAATTTATAGGGCTGGATTTAAATCTGACGGTGGACAAAATAAACACGTGTATGGACCATCCGGCACTCCACGATGGACTTGTCTTTTCCATTTTGCCGACTCAATCAAACCACACCACACCCCATCCCACTGTTTAAGCTAACCCAGCCACACCGTTCGATCGGATCCATCAATCGTTAGGTTCCTCTTCTATTTTTATTTTATTATTTTAATATTTTTAATTATTATAAAATTATTTATTAATTATGAAAGGTATTTGTTTGTCAATTATTGAGTAGGGTCTGGTGTGTGTGAGCTCATAGGGGTCCCCTCTTTTGGCTGTTACAAACTTCAGAGTTACCATTTGCTTAATCACATCACATCCAAACACAAACAACATATCACTTATAACAAAAGAGACAAAATTCATATATATCATCTTTGTTACTTTAAACATTTCTTTTTCACATATTTCTCTACACATTACAAAAATTGATTTAATAGTTAGTAGAGAAACAATAAAAGAATATAATAGTCTTCCGACTGGTCGATAACGCTCAAGTTAAAGGTTAACCAGATTAATAGAGCTAATTCACGGTTAAGGGTGGTTTAACACAACCCTAAACGCAAACAAACTCCCTTAACCTGGTCCAGCAGTAAAGGTTCATTAAGGTAATATGAATAACACGCATTTCAAGAAGAAAGGTACGTCATTATCTACAGTACTCTGACAACCGAGTACCGATATTTCATTGACTTAAGCGTTGGAGTGTCTTTTGCATGTACCACCCCACCTGAGAAGTTGAACGATCAAGAGAAGGGAAGCACAACTGGGAGCGCAAACGTGTCAAGGAGTATCAAGAGTGTTAGACCGACCGGTTACATTTTTACTGATGATAATTTTTTTTTTAGATAGAATACGGTCATTGGAAAATGTTAATTTTATAATTTATTCACTTAACTCGAGTTTTTTTTAAAGAAAAGCTATCTTAATTAAAATTCAATATAAAAATAATTCTATTTATTTATTCTATTTATTTCTTTTGTAATTCGAGACATAAATGTGGTTATGTTACTTTCAATACCTATGTAGTTGTGGTTATTTCAAGGTGTTTGTTAGTATTGAGTATTCGAACAATAATAACATAAATTTAATGAAATTTTATTTTTTCATGATATATTAAATGCAAAATAATAAAAAAATTGCCATATTTTAGATAAAATTATTA
This sequence comes from Phaseolus vulgaris, assembly GCF_051622355.1. Classification (NCBI taxonomy): domain Eukaryota; kingdom Viridiplantae; phylum Streptophyta; class Magnoliopsida; order Fabales; family Fabaceae; genus Phaseolus; species Phaseolus vulgaris. The sequence goes on along the minus strand of NC_143500.1, from coordinate 38,754,012 downwards.
ATTATGGCAGTTACGATAAATGTTTGTGTGCTAGAAAACTTATAAATATTTTAATTTATAATTTATTATCTTTTATACTTCCATTCTTGTACTTTAAAACTGGTAGAATAAGTGGGGTTACATTTTAGGTAAATAATTTCATACACTAAATATATTTTAGGTAAGCTTTATTCTATTCTATTTATTTATGATTTAATTATTTTTTTACTTTCTATATTAAACTGCAAAAATCAATTTCATATTTAAGAAATTATAATGTTTAATGTCATCTTAATTATTCAATGTGTTTGATTTTAATTTTTTAAAAATATTTAATATTAATAATAATATATAATTTAATGTACAATAAAAAATGATTAAATTAAATTTCAAAATACTAAATTAAATATAATTTAATGAGAACAATCTAAAAAAGAAACACATTAAATCTTACAAATATTGAGATTATAGTCAATATTTTAAAAATTTAGGATTCAATTAACTTTTTTGTAGTCTTAATATAGAAATTAAAATGATAATTAAACTCGAAGTACATTTTTATTTATAGACATTTAATTTGGTCTTGTTGACATACTAATTTAAATTTCTCAGTATAAAAAGGAAATAGCCCTGTTTATTCTTCTATTAATTTATAAAAAAACATTTTATAATTGTTTCATGTATGACACCCACCAACCATACAGACTAAAGAGCCCCATATGTATAATATATTCTTATGTTTTTTATAAAATTTTATTTGAAAAGCCAATTGATTTAGAAACATACTTTGTACATTTTTATTTTTTAAAATAAACTAATTTATATACTTTAATCTAACTAATATATTAAATAGGTAGCATGTTGCTAATGAATCGTGATTGTTGTTACTGTGTCAGCCTAGCTGATATATATATATATATATATATATATATATATATATATATATATATATATATATATATATATATATATATATTTATTTATAATTATATATATATATATATTATTTATAATTATATACCTCGCTTTAATTTAAAACTGTGATAGAAAAAATAAATTTAATGATTTGTATTAACTATTATAACTATGAATTAAATATACAGTCCATAAGAATGGTAATATATCTTACAAATTTAAAATAAATAATCAAGAGTATTTTAAGAAAACAGAGTAACATAAACTAATTGGAAAAATAAAAATAAATAATGAATATGCTAATAAAGACCCTTTTATTTTATTTCAACTAGTATCAAAATTGTATCATTTTTGTAATAAATTATTACAGGTGGATTAATTAAATAATTATTACATTAAGTTATTGTATACATGTGCGTATAAATTATAATTAATCAATCTACATGCATTATACCACTTATTTAGCTTATCTCTTTTTTTGGTGAATTTCTTTAGGTTATCTATTTTATAAGAATCTCGCCATATGTCTGTACCATGCAGATTTATTTTTTAAAACAAAAAATAATAATTGTTATTATTGTAAGGTATCATAATTCTAAAAACCTGATGAAACGGCGAAGATGAATATATATATACTTTTTAATTTGTTATACTTTACTCCTTTAAAACAATAATTAAAATATTAACTATAAAATTAATATTTTTTATAATAAAAATTAATTAAAAATAAAAATAATTAATTATTATATTGACTAAATTAAATATTATTTTATAGAATAAATAAATTATTATTATATAAAGTAATTTATATTATTAATAAAAATTATAAACTAGTTTTTAAATTGGTATTTAATTAATTATCAATGTTTTAAATATAATTTTAGAATATAAAATATTTGGTAGCTATCAATGTTTTATAAAACTTGAAATACAATAACAGATAATTCAAAAACAAATTTATTACATATTATAGCATCTTTTAAAATATTCATATTAAGCATGTCCTAAAAAGACTAATACTTGAACAATATAAACCACCATTAATAAAATTGAACTTATGTATCTTATGTCAAAGTGATTACTTACATAAATAAATGTTGATACAAAAATATTCTTCAATTTTTCACCACCTTATATATTGTCCGTATTTTTATGTTATCTTTCTGCGTTTAATACAACACAATATCATATCAGGTATCATCATTGCACCTGCAAAGGCACAACACACCTACAAAAGGTTATAATTCTATATTAGGTATGTACATATATATCATTATGTACATTGAATATTATATGCATTACAATTATACATCTATACATATATACACAACACCATAAATGTATTATATACTTTCAAATATTTTCTTCTATTATATGCTTATATAGTTAATGTTTATTAACTTCAAAATATATTAATTTTATGATGTAAAAGTCACTTGAGGGACACAATCTCACTTGAATGAATTCCAATAACATAAAAAGAATTGATTTTTATCAAGATCTCTAGTTTAAGCAAAAATATATAAGAGAAAATGTTTACTCTCTATGTAAGGACCGAGAAAAATAGTCTTAGAGTAGAAATGGTACAATTAAAATGACACCTGAATATTTTATTATTAAAGTGAAAAAGCTATATAAATAGAAAATTAGTTATTCAGGTTTCATTTTAAAAGAACCACCATCTCTCTAGAAGTTTCCTTTTCCTTTCCTCTCCCTTCTCTCTAAGATTCTGATCTCCTCGCTCATCAGTTTGACGATCGGAGTCTGCCATTGGACTCCTGACAGTGAACTCTACGAGATTGCCCGATCAGAATCTTAGATAGAGTAAGTTCATTTTTGGCTCATTTTCTGAGTTAGTTTTGATATGGTTAGGGTGCCTTTTAGTTTAAGTTTGCATGTGAGGTTTTTATCTTCAGAATTAGTCTCTGTTAGATCAGGGTCATAGTGATATAGTTAGATTTGTGATCAGAACTTTGTGGTGCAGGTTAGATTATCCTTAAGATTAAGATTTTGGTGGTTGGAGCTCTTAGTGAGCATCTGCTCAAGTCCAGGTAAGGGAAGCTAGTCTTATTCTTTTCATTAAAACCTAGGTTAGAAGATTCTGGATGTGGGGGTGACGTGGTCACCAATTCCAATTGTTTTTGCTTGCAGGATTGTCTCTTTTGAAGAGTAAAGTAATATATTGACTAAAATAATTGACTTTGAATATTTTATATTGATTTTAAGGTGAATAAGTTGTTGAAGGTGTTTGTGATTGAGAATTGAAAGTGTTTGAATAATATTATAAATGAGTTGAACTTGTTTTAGAATATTTTGTTGAATTACTTAATGAGATGTTTGATGAGAAGTGGTTGTTTGATTTTAAATGATGATTGATTTACAGAGCATATGTTTAGAATTAATTATGTATATAAGTAAAGTTTGAGATATATTTGGATTGTTTTAAATATGATGTGATTGAGTGGTGCATTGATATGTTAAATGATGTATGTAATGAGGTTAAAGTGTGATCAAGACATAGTATTTTCAGGAAAGGAAATACCGTGTTGAGATTGTTATTAGGGTGTATTGATTTGTGAGTGTCCTGTGAATGAGACGATCCTGACTCTACTGATATAGTGGAATCAGATAGATGAAGTTATTCAGTTGGTGAGAGTCGAAAGAGGTTCATTTGGCTGAGTCTGAGGTTTGAAAGAACTGATCAGAGCAGATCAAATGGATTTACCCTGTCATATGAAGACGATGAGATGATGAGATATTGAGATAATTATGTGCATGACTGTGTGGGCTTCACAGTAGTATGACAGGTGCAGGTCTCTGGATGCTAATTTCAATACACGAGTCTTCCGGAAATAGAGTCAAGTGTCTGAGTATGTGAGTCAGTAGAAATCTGATAGGAGTAATGTGGATGATGAACGTGATAGACACTTGATGGTTATATGAAATGTTTGAGAAATTGTATGAGAATTTATGAATGTTGTGTATCAATTTGAAATTTAAATTATATAGAAAGTTTTGTTATAGCTAGCTTACCCTGTTATTCGTTTTGTGTTTGTTTCTTTATCTGTGATGATCGTGTGGTACACGGGAGCAGACGAGATTGCAGGTAATAGAGCTCCTAAGTGAGCAACTGGAGGATGTGAAAATTTTAATTTGAATGCTCTGTTTGTTTTTAAAACTTTTGATGTATATATTAAAATCCCTATGAAGATGGATATTTTTTTTAGATACAATTAAGATATAGTTATATATATTCATATGTTAAGTAGATAGTGTTTATTTTACTTTTATTTTATTATATATGGATAAAAAATTAGGGATGTTACACTCTACCTCTTTTTCGCTTGAACGATAAATCTTTCACTTAAACGAAAATTGTCGTTAAGCAAAGAAACTACTAAGAACAAATTTTGTGTTTCTATTTTATTTCGTCTAACTGATAATCTCTCTTTTGAGCAAAACTAAAACAAAAACCAAAATTTTGCATAATTGGAAAAACAAAAACCAAAAGTTTGTATAATTGTAAAAGAAAATTCTACATTATATAAAATCAATACAAACCATCAATTAAAAAGCATAATTGTTATTTTGTTTGTGTGGTATTGTTGCTCTAGAAGATTTATTTATTTTTATCTAGAAATAATAGAGTCAGTGCAAGAAGAAAAAAAAAAGATAGAAGAAGCAAGACAAGCATTAACTAAAGAAAAAGAGTAAAAACATTAGGAAGGACAATCTATTTAAGAAGATTGCATCTTCTTTTTCCTTATTCATCTTCTTGCATTGTTAATATTTTGTTTGCGTGTATTATGAAATGGAAATTCATACTCTTTAACTATAAGTTCTGAATTTTAGATGGTATTCTTTAGTACAATGTTGATATTTGATTCATGATTACTTGTTGGGAATCTCACACAACACACAAAAATAAAATGACATTTGGTACTATGACAATTGGGAAGATTTTTAATCCACTTAAATAAGAAATATGAAGTCTTGGGTTTCTATGGTGGTGACACTCACTGCATTTGATTACTAGAGAATTATTTGCTTTATAAATAAAAAGAAAACAAAAAGAGAAAAAAATATTTTAGAGATAGCAATGCATAATGTAAAAGATAGAACTTAGCCTCCTTCTTATGTGTCTAATTTTTACTTTTAAATCCTCTCTAGTCAATTAGGTCAAACTCACATTAAAATACAAAAATAAATGTGTTCTTTATGTTTGTGGTCTTTTCTCACATTAAATTCTACTTTAGAAACATTCCATTAAGAAGAGACCATTCATAGTTAACATGTGAATTATTTACATTTGTCTTTCATATTTCGTCCAAATCATAGTTTATGCTTTTAAAATATTTATTTACAATAAACAAAAAAAAACTAAGAATTTAATATAGAATAAAGACAATTTATGGTAAAATAAACCAAATAATGTAATTATAGATGTGAATAAACCATGTACCACCAAAGCTAAACGTACATTCACTAAAAAATCTAAACACACATCAAATCACAATGTACCACCAACATGTAAGTAACCACATTATCACTTGAGGAGTATATTTTTTTGTATATTAGAACAAATTATAAAAACATCATGCACCATATCATCACACATTAATGCTTGAGTGACCATTCCTCCATTCAAGCATTGAGTGTCTCAAAGAGAGAGAAATGCATCAACATCTCTTTTGTTCATGTTTCAAGTTATCATTTGATGTTACTTGAATATTCATTATGATACTTAAACAATACCAAAAGTTATGTTTATAATGATTATACATATTACACACATAATTTAATACAAAAATAAATAGATGTAATTTAATTAACTATACTTATTTGAAGTTAATACACCTTTTAGTAGAACTATTCATTTACACCTCCAAACGCAAAGTATACTACCAAAACTTCCAACTTTTAAATCCCTCTATTAATAAAAAAAAAAAAAGGGATTGAATCGTCCATATATAACTTAAAAACTTGTTTTTACTAATAATATGTTCGAACTATCTTAATCTATTAAATTATCATATCTTCAATAGTATAATATATTATGAGAATAAATAATTTAGTAGCTTATATTTCTAAAAAAAATTGTTTACAAAAAAGATAATATTTTCATAAAACAAAAAATTATAAATTGTTTATAAACTTTTCATTCTTCGGAAGTTTTAATTCTTTACAAATTTAAAATTACACCCTTAAAGAAATTTCAGATATTAAAATCCAACCAATTGTTTTTAGAATGGATGCTGATTGGATTAATTTATTTTGAATACCCAAGTTTTTATGATTTTATAAATAAACAAATTTTGAAGGCAACATAAATTGAATGCATACAGAAATAGGTTTGTTTTATGTGTTTTTCTTGAAAGTGATGGATGTGTGTAGGGCAGCCCTAATTATAGAGAGCCAGTTGATGCAGCACCATGCATGTGTTCCAACAGTGCCACTTGTACTTTTTTGTCATTTTGTTGAGTTACTTTATTTAAATTTAAAGTTTAGGGTGATATTGTTTTTTAAATCAATAAATTTTGAAAATTATTTAATTTAATAACAGAAAATATCTGTATTTAAAAAAAATAGAAAACTACTTATTTAAACTAAACAAGTTAAACAAATAAATAACAAAAAATTTTATTTAAAAAATTAAAGAAATAAATATAATAAATTATCTCAATATAATATGCAATGTTTTAAATACAAAATAGAAATAAAAGGATTTTTTAATAAAATGAAAACTATTTCACAAGTTTATCTTTTATGTTTGATAGCATAGAAAAACGTGTTCTTTTTATTCACCGTCGTACTTTAAAACAATACCAGCTTTTTAGGTTTTTGAGGAGATAATTTAAAGAAATAAAGAAAAAGTGATAAATAAGAGGTTTAGATTAAAAGAAAGTGAGAAAAGTTAATGAAAGTAAAATGTATTTATCATTTGTTATTTTATTGTTATATTTAAATTAATATTAAAATAAGAATGAAAATAAATACTACTATATAATTATAATAATTAAATATTTCATTAACAATTAATTTTGTTTCCGGTATACCTAATAATCCTACATTCCTAAGATGTTGAGATCAAAAAAATTCATATACATTTTCTACATTAAAAATAAAATTCTAAAGTAAATAATATCTCAATTGCCGTGATTGAATTTTCTTTATTTTTGTGGGAAGAAAATATTTGTATTCAAATACTAAACATTTTATATTTTTTAGTCAAATTTATTCTCAAGTGGTTTTGTTTTTATGCTTCTTTACTTTTGTCCATGATATACACAACCATTAAAGTTTTAATTTTTACATATAATTTTTTTATAGTTTTTCTTTTTAAGATATGTATTACTATTATTATAATTGGATTGAATTGAATGCATGTGTCTCTATAGGGTAATTAAGTGAGATATCCATACATCATTGATTATTAGGCATTAAATAAGAGATTGTGCTAACATTTTAAAACTCTTTTTAGAGAACAACAAACTTTTAGAAATAAAATAAAATAAATGTAATGGTAAATTATAATTAATTTATATATTAATTTAAAATTAAACTAAGCCATTTGGTACTTATAATTGATTTTTGATTTAAAAAATTTATATTATGGTATTTTTATTTTCATTTAAATACTATATGGTTTAATTTTTGTAATTAATAAGATAATATTACTTTTATCTTTATCTTTTTGTCTCCAGTTGACAAATCAATTCGTTGATTTTTTATTTAATGTTTTGTAACTAGTATGTTAAATCGTTTTCTCCTTATTTGTAAAAGTTGACTAATGAATTGAAAGAGATTGGAAAATATGCAAATTAATTTACATACTTAAAAGAAAAAGAGAAAAAGAAGAATTATGTTATTAACGGTAAAACCAAACAAGAAAGTAATTAGATAAAAAATAATAAATATTTTAAATGTTTAATAGAAAAAAATTAATAAAAATTTAAATTTAAAATACTTACAATTTAATATATATACTTAAAATGAGTATATATTAAAATTTGTGGTCATTATTTAAAATTCGTGGACCACGGAGAATCAATCAATCACGATATATATATATATATATATATATATATATATATATATATATATATATATATATATATATATGTATGTATTAATATTAATGACAGAGAAGGACGAAACAAAGACTATGCTTGGGTCAAGGTCCAGGGTCACATACATTCTCCAGTGACATGTTTTGATTAGATTAAGGAATAAAAGAAATCAATGAAAAGAACAAGAAAAATAAAGTGAAAAAAAATATGCTAAGTAGTGATTAAAAATAAATAAAAAATGGAAAATAATTCTATACTGAAATTTTATTAAAGGGAAACAAGGTTTATTTGTCAAGAAATAAAAATAAATAAACAAGAGGTCTAAATTTTTACAATGTTATTTTTTCTCAACATAAAATCAATATTTATTTATGTCAAAAAATATACTTTAACTCTTTTTTTTATAAAAATATATTTATCTTTTAAAAACGGAAAAATTATATATACATATATATTATATATATACTCTTTTATTTGCAAGATTTCTCATTTTCATTCTCAATTCACTCTATTTAGTATGATTTAGTATGATGCTTATTTTCAATTTACTCTAATTTTAAATCATAAAAAAAAATTAACACTACAATAAAATCATGAAATAAAAACCAATTTAAAAAAAAAGTAATAATTAATTACTATAATAATTAAATTAGAAATAATTTGTATCTAATTAACTAACGGTTTTTAAATTAAGTAAAAATACTATTTACTTAATTAGGTATATAACAATAGGTTATAAAGTAGCATACTCATCACTCATATGTCTCATTCAAATAATAACTAGTAATGTAAAACTTATGAATATTTTTATATAATTACAATTAGAAGTATTTAAGTACTTTTAAATTATGGATCATGTTTATAAGTGATTTTATCTATGAATTTATTTTTCTTAAAATTTATGTTTTAAGGTGATTTATCATCCTAAACTTGAAGTGGTTTGAGATGAAAACATCTTCCTCTCTCATGAGTAAGAAAATATTTGATAATGAAATGAGAAAATAATATTAAACATTTTAAAACATAAAAAACAAAAAAAATGTTGCATCTAATGAGTAACCATGAGAAACATACTCAAAGGAGAAAACCCCTTTTGACCAAACTCTGTCTTAATAACCTCGTCGCTGTCCTTGTCATCATACATTCTTGTTCTTCCAACATATACATACGTATTGGAATCAATATTTATCATATTTGGTAACATCAATTAGCCTAACATAAAGAGTCTTCAAAATCAAAATATGTAAATAATTCTTAACAAGTTTTGAAATTACCTATTTTTGTTTTATGATCTTTTCTATATATTTCACTGTTTTCAATCTACTGTTCATAAATTGCTTTTGCTTTCAGATAAATCGCAGGGTGTTTTGAGTTTTTTTTATCATAATGTTGCCATTAAGAAATATTCAGCCACTGGTGAGATTGCCCAATCTCAATCATCGGTTTCTTCTTTAATACTCAGGAATAAAAGGAGTTGGAAATTTTGTGCAACTTTCAGTTTTTCTTTACGTTAAAGAAATGGATTCATCACAAACGAGTGAGGTGACTTATAATTTTTTTTTTCTTATAACTTGGATTGCTTACTTCATTGGACCTTCTATATAACTTTTGTTTACTTTTATTGGAACTTGTCGAAACTCCTATTTTAATTTAACACTCAAATTTAACATGAAAAGTACGGCGAATTGTTTATTTTAATTCGTTTACCGGTTTAAGTTTGTCCAACATAATTCATATATCAGTGTGTGGAACGGGACATATTTACCTGTATAATTAGTGTATTTTATTTTATTTTTTTAAAAAAATTTACACCCATAACTTTTTCTTATTGTCTTATATTTTTAAATTTTTTAAAATTATTCATTTCAAATTTTACAATTAACTTTTAGATTTATAAATCAGAAATCAAAAAGTTTTTGAATTTCACATTCTAAAATTATAAAAAATATTTAATAAAAAATATTAAAAAATAATTTGAATATTTTTTTTAAATATAGATGCAAAGAAAAGAAAACATGAAGGTGTATGAATCTCTAATTCATTATACTTTTAGAAATTTGATAATAATTTTAAAGTTATAATGTGTTTTTATTTCTATTCTCATAAATAATTTTGTATTCTAATGGCTTTCTTTACCATTATATATTATTAATGAGAAAGAATGATGGAAAAGATTATATGGTTGTCCCATATCAATCTTATGTTCAAGAAATTTCTTTGATTAAACACTTTCTCATTTCGATAAACAAGTGATTGGTTGTAACATTATGAGTTCAATAATGACTTCTTACATTCAACTTTTGCTTTTGTCCCCTCTAAATTTAAAAATTGGCAGTGTGGGATATAAAGGTTGAGGTTTTGATATGGAACCCTATTATATGGACCTCCACAGCCAAACAGCAACAACCATATCAGCGAAATATTCTAAAAATTACAAAGTTTAATTAGCTTTAATCACCTCTAAGATATATATTACAGGTGTTTCTCTTGTAGTTATATGATCAATAATAGCTAGTAACCAAAATTTTCTAGAATAATTGTCTTGCATATGATGGGAATATGGAGTTGCATGTGAAATTATAAATTCAGTGACATGTTTGTTTGTCTTCACAGTTGACAGTGGTCAACAAGAGTGATGATTTTTGTGGTGTTTTCATTTCTCTTGTCAATAGAGTAACAAGTGGTTGAGGATGTTCTATTTATAGCCATTTCATACCACACATGCACTGTCTAGTCCTGTCACCATCTTTACCACCCCTATCTTGGTTTCATCATAATATACTAACCACCATTTTATGTTTTAAAGCTACCTCCTCAAATTTACAAACCTTATTCTCACACTAACTTTTTATCTGCTAGATTGTAATATTGGACTCCGGTAACTTTCCATCTATAATTTTGATCCTTTGTTTTTCATGCAACTTTTTAGGACACATTCAGAAAAAGAATCTATAGTTTTAGTTCAATTTCCTCTATTTGTAGGTGTTTTATTTTTTATTTTGGTCTGTTGAATCTACACCAAACTTGTTCCTTTTTACTGCTAGATTGACAGAATTTACAAAGAAAACAGAAGACAGAAATAATTAAGACAAGAAAGTTAGAAAATCCTGAAAAGGTAAGCTGAAGATCTAGTGGTAGAATTAGGAGAGTTGGTAACCCCATAATGGCCCAACATTAGGCATAATTAGTACACTTTCCACGTGCCATACCCAAGCAGATGAGACGTAGGATTCCAAACTCTTGGCTATTCAAGTGGCCTTGTTTAACCACTCGTCAAGGTTATCATTATTCAACAATCACCTCATCAACACATCAAATAATGCATCGTATCATCCAAGAATAGGCAAAGGTTAGTCATTCTGACAACACTTACATGTCAGCCTTCACTTTTTGGTATGATTTTTCATCTGAATAAAAATTAAAAATAAAGTTATGAATGTTTGGTCTCTTGATCAAGTTTGGTCTTTGATCCTTTGAATTACGTTGGGCGTATCCTTTGGAACAAAATTGGGAAGTACTGCAAAGTTTGGATTGGTTTTGCAATATAAAGAATAATGGGGAGAAGTGCAGCTTGTGAGAGAATCTGGCATGTTCATGTTTTAGATTGTTGTGGCACAGCACACATGCATGCATGGGGAAAAGTTTATCTTGCTTGAGGTTCTTATCTCTTTCTCTTCATTGCACATTTTATCTTATTTTTAAGCCAAACTTCTTTGTCTGCTAAAGCTGTTAGTACGTCCTCTCTATACATGTTTTGAAATGATAGTGGAGAGTACCACCGGTTCATCCAATCATTACAAAAGACCAAAAAAAAGGGGATTCAAAGGGTTCAACTAGAGTTCAAAGTTTATCCGAGAGTAATTATGTATATACAGATACACACTTACATTAAGTCTTGTGTAATAAAATAATAATAAAACTGTTAATATATTTAAATTAACAAAAAAATCATATTACGTGTTTAACCATATAAAATGTCATTTGAAGATGTTTTGTTTTGGGTGCACTTCGTGCATCTCATGTAGAGAAATGTCAGATTCTTTTTGAAATTTTTTCACTGGTGGAATAGATGACTTACAATAAGTTTGAACACACCTCATGAATGAAGAAAATAACGTCAAATTGATCAATAAATTACAATATTCTTCACCATCAATGAAATAGTGTTACACTTTTTGTACAACTCTTGAGCTGAACAGCCAAACATTTTAGCCTCATGAGTTCAACTGAAAAGAATGCTCTTCATGAAACTTATTTTCTCGGCCTTCTCTTCAAAACTTCACTGTAAGCACGAATACAACCATGACACAAGAAATAGTCCAAAAGCAAACAAGTTTTCTATACAAAAATGGTTCAAGTTTTCACAGTGAGAAAAGTATAATGAACACAGATCGCTGTTTGATAAGAAAAGTGACTACTGCTTTATCTTGATAAAGAAGTTCTCCTCAGGCTGCTTTTCCCAAAAAAAGTTTGCAGCCTCTATCCATCGGGGATGAACCAAAAACTTATGTTCTTTCACTGCCCATCGGGACTTCTCAGTACCAGCGTCAGTAGCAACTACGTGTGTCACAGACAGGTCAACTTCTGTCAAACAAGTAGCTCCCATCTGCTCTGCCATCTTCCGCAGAGATGGTAATGCACCATGAAAAATACGGCTGAAAACGATCACACATCCGCCCAAGACTTCACTTCGAACCGATGCCAAAACCTTGAAAATTGAATTGACTGTGAGGACCTCATCAAGAGAATCACGCATTAAGATTCTAAAACTAAATAAATATTTCCACTGACATAATGAGAGCAATAAGATAAACACATGAATAACATAACTACCTGCCTCACATCTCGATCAACAAGATCTTCTTGATGTTTCTACAAAGGATTCCCCACCACACAGTTTTAGTATTGTATCAGAAATAACAAACATTTAATCCGGATGGCATATGAGGAGTGACATACATCAAAGAATGTGCAATGTACTTGTCTGAGCACTTTGAGGATTTTTGCAAGTGCTCCATCAGTTTCATCTTCATCATTCCTCAGTTCAGCAAGGGATTTGCAATTGAAACCAAACTGCCGACAACTCGAAGCAAAAAAATGGTATCTTTCCATCAGTATAAGATTATCTTTATGCTTCATCCATGCCTGCAACATTTTCATACATTCCATTAAAAAGAGACAATTTAGTTCATAATTTCAAAATGACAAATGGCACCTGAAGCATTAAATGGGTAGATCATAGAACATCTTAAACTAAGGTTTCTATATAGAAAGTGAACTTAATATGGGATAAAGAGTACAGTCACTGATCAACTATGCAAAGTGATTTCTGAAAGACCTTTAGAGACAAGCAAATGCGATTCTTTTTCATAACAAACTAAAGTATAGGGTATAACTTTTTTACTCATTATAAACTCGTTTTTCGTTTATTTCATTAAAATTGAAACATTTCCATTCAGAAGTAGTTTGACCAAAGTTGTGAGGCCTACAAGATTGCTAATAATGGCTAAATGGAAGGCGTGCCTTTCAGTGATATTTAGCAATTGAAATACAATAGTTTCTTCCATTATCACTGAATTAATTATAAACAACAAGCAATTGACTTTATAGAATATATGCCAAACCAGTATGTTATTCATATAGACTAAAAGAAAATATTCAAGGACTGTCTTGCACATAAAATAACTTTTACCAAACAAGCATTCCAATAAAGTAAATCAGCAGTACAAGTCAGAAACTAGCAACGCACTCACGTGTTCTGTATCATCAAGAATTAAGACTGCACTTTCTTGCCCTAACACAACATCAAGACCCTTCTGATGCTTCTGAGTCCCATCATCACGAGAAATAACCTTCGCATTGAAGTATACTCCTCGAGGATCAAGTAGCTTAGCCATCTCCAATGCATATGGCCGATCACCCATAGTATATATGTACATCTCAAACATTTCGCTTGCTTCTTTCAGAAATGAGCGGACAAAGGGCCTTAACTTGGTCATCATATGCATGTGGTCCAATTTGAAGAGGCTACCTTTAGAGACATCTATGATTTGATTTCATTACATATCAGTACGGAAACAAAAAGCAACATCCATAATAAGTAATAAGAACCCAGAACATCAAATGTTGAAATCAAGGAGAAGTTATGAACTACAAGTAATGAAAGGGCTTCATTTTACAAAAAAAAAGGCCAGACTTTAAGTTGAATTCATTCAAAGAGCTATCAACTATATAAGAAATGTAATTTTTTGAGACAGATAGGATATTAATTAGTTAGTCTTGGGGCTAGTAAGTTAAACAAATAGGAGGGTGCAAGGGGAAAGGATTCACTCTATCTTGCACCATTGAAGAATTGAACTTTGCTCTTTTGAATGGAGCAATCCTTTGTAAAGGGAAAACCCTAGAAGGAGAGATCTCCTATTTTGCTCTTTCCATCCGAACCAATAAGATCTTTCTTTTCTTTCCCATTTCTATTATCCATTCTTAACAAGCATGACTTGATTCTATTTATGACATGTTAGATGAAGCATGGTTGTTGCAATTGCATTAAAAAACATATATTCTCCATTATATTCCCATTATTAACAAGGGCATATAACTTGATTCTACATATGACATGTTAGATGAAGCATAGAAAAAAACGATGATATTAATCTTTTAGCAACAAAAATAACATGAATGAATAACTCTTTATTCAATAACAAAATTCAAAATGGTATTATGGACAACATATTGCATGTTTGGAAGTTTCCAAATGAATCAACAAACATAAGATTAAGAAATATAAAAATAGACAGAAATGACTCATTCGTTCCCCTGCCACACTCTAACAGACCAAGTCCAAAAGATTCATAGAGCAAACATTTCAGTAACGGATTATCTAATCCCAGCATAGTAGAAATATAGCAGTTATCTACAGTCAGTTTTATTATAAGACGAGATTGCAATGGCCAAATCAATTAACCAATATCAATGAAGTGATTGAAGCAAAGGACATTTAAGCAAAACTGCTGATTTCGAATACTAATACCAATTACCAAAAGCAAAAGCACATTGGTTTACACATACCTTCTAGAGAATCTGTCTGATCAAGCAAACTTGACTCTTCTGAACTCAAATCAGAAAGGTGAGTGGAATTTAGCAGTGTGTGATCTAGGTCAAGAACAAAGTAGAGTTTTTTCCGACATAACAAACTCTTCATGTCTGTATTGCGCAATCTAGAAATCTCGTCATCGTGAAGTCTCAGTCCCTGAAAATATAAATTTTCCATCATGCTTAATAAACTGTTATTTGGCCAAAATAAATAACTAGCTAGGTTATGTCTACTAGTCAACCATCATGCTAACCAAATCATGAAAATGTCATATTAAATATTAGAGGATATTTAGAATGTTTATAATAGAATCAACACCATCAAATTCTGGTGGCACATATAATTCATTGATTCAACTTAACACTTTTATATGAATGCCCCAGCACATCATATTTTAATTCTTATAGGAATTTAAATATAAAAATATATCCTAAACGAGTGGCGGTACAAGTTCAACACTACACTTTTTATTCATAATAGATAACGAACAAACAACTATTAAACCAGAAAATCACTATTTACCGTTCTACAACTTATTTCAGGTTAATCCAACAGTGACGCTCCAAAACTAAATTTGTAATTCCACAAGATAAACATCTGAAATAATGGATACCTACTGTATGTACCCAAATGTCTATTTATTTCTAATAAGAATTTTTAATATAAAATTTTATCCCAAATGAGCAGTGCTACAGGTTCACCACTACACTTTTTATTCGTAATAGATAACCATTAAACCAGGAAATCACTATTTAACATTCTACAGCTTATTTCAGGCTACTCCAACAGTAACGGAAATTGCAAAAACTGCCATGCAGCAGTAACAACTATCCAAAACTAAATTTGTAACTCCAAAGCATAACCTTCTGAAACAAATGGATACCTTATGTATGTACCCAAACGTCACACCAGATTCCCCATCCAACTTTTGCCCACATCTTATACACATACTTCCAAACGAGCCGGGATGCGAACATACATCTACCTTGACAGATACCTCTGCAACAACAAAAAGAGTAACGAAACTTCCCAGACAAAAATGTAAAGTTGTATAAGAATCATAATAATAGTTACACAAGCATGAGAAAAGGTAGCGCAGAACCTGAGTCGTTACAAATAAGTTTAAAATCTAGTTGTTGTTAATGTTTCTTGGTGAAGTGGGGAAACAATTATTTGACTCAACCAGTTTACAGATGGCAATGCTACTTAGATAAGCTAAGGTTCAATCGGGGAACTAGTTCAAGAGAGATTTGTACATAGATAAAACTAAGAAACACAAAAAGTTCATTAAAAATTGAGTTTCTCACTTTCAAGAGAAACGGTGGAGTAGTAAAAATTTTACTTATGCTCAGCTTCAAATGTGGTGCAAACAATTCCGGTTCCCTGCAAAGATAATCAAAGAACGAACTAAAGCAATCAAACTTACCTAAGTTTTGTTTGATGATTCCTTCTAAAGTAGAGCCCTCAGTTTCCTCAATGCTTTCAATTTTATGTCTTTTAATTCTGCTTTAATTCATAAATTAAAGTATAACTTAGTGAAATTTAACCAAAAAATGAAGCAAAAAATTGTAGCATCATCTCTCACAATGATATCTGCAACATAAATAAAACAGAAGCATGACTCTAAAATCAGTCTTGCCCTCTTGGACTACAAAATGATTCACAATCTGACAGACCACAAGTAAAAATAAGATTTCATAGAAGCTGAAAATATTCAAAGCAAAACTCCGATGCACACTTACCGTTAGTTATTAAATATGCATAAGTAGTAATATAAATTCAATAAAATAGTTGACGAGGAGGAATGATGGAAAGAAGGATGCAGAAAAGATCCTATACCAAATTCTTATTTCAGTGACTGTAATTATCATATAAGCAATGCCGCATAATTAAACCACTCGTTGTGATCTTACAAGATTTATAAAAAACCAACAATCAATCTGAGAAGCACCCAAGCACTTGAGGAACTCACCCTCGAAAATTAGCTATCAGAGAGAAGAACCAGACACTTAAATATTCTATTGAGCCTCTCAAACTAACTCCCTATAGTAATACTCAAGTTCCTATCACAGTCCTGCTCCTAAGAGTCAATAACTTTCATTATACAACACTTCCCTCAACTTCCCATTGGTCAGAGCCTTCCACAGAAAAACCCTCCGTAGGCAGCCCAATCCAAGGCACCAACAATCAACTCTAAAATACTTGCTGAAAGGATAACTAACAAAACAGGTCACAGAGAATGGTACCATGTTAAGTAAAGAGAAACTAAGAAGGGGATGTAATGAATTCTGTGTGTTTGGTACACATATGAGTATTTTTATTTATAATGAATAAGAGTTACAATAATAAGGAACATAATCAGTATCTAATAATGGAGAATATTTGGTAAGATATTTCTCTATCAAATTATATCATATATCTCCCTATTAAATGTGATTAAATCATATATGTACCACTCCCCTTTAAGTTGGAGAATACATATCATTCGAGACAAACTTGTAACACGTGTCATTAACACAAAACCACTTGAGACTCAGTGAACATGTCAGTGAGCTGGTTGCTGAAGTGGACAAAGTAAATAATGACAAAGTGAGTAGATATTTCCCAAACATGACTTTTTCTATTTCAAAGTGACAATCAACTGTAAATATGCTTTGTCATTTCAAATCATATTTGAAACACTCCCCCTCAAACTAGAACATAATTGCATGAGTAAAGCTTATTAAAATTGGTCAGAGAGTGCAGGGCTGCAAAACAAAAAATGTCGGAGAGCAAAAAATAGTCATTACACAGCAAGGCAATGCTAATGGTGGCTGTCACGAGCTAGATAAAAGCTTGCAAGAATAAGAACAAGAAAAGAAACTTGCCAGAAAAAGTCTGTGGTGAACATCAAAATCGGCTGGAAAAAGCTCGATGAAAACGAAACCAAAAATCATTGACATGAAATAGTACTCACTGTAAAAATGTTGATGGTAAACAGTATTTGCTGGAAAAACATTAAAAATAAACAATACTCATTGAAAAAACTTTGGCAGTAAATAATAGTACTTACTGATCAGACAATGTTGGTGGTAAACAATACTCATTATACAAAACGTTGGCAGCAAAATACTAACAGACCAAAAAAACAGAAAAGGTAAAAAGTATAAGACTTCCAAAAAATTTATTCCTATGAACAGTGGGCTCATAGGAAAAGCATGAATCTGAGTTCCCTTTCATTATAAAAAAATAAGTGAAAGCCTCAATAACTTTCCCTCCTCGAAGTCACTGATTCTGGATCTGTCAGAGTGATAGCAAGGAACATTCACACAGTGAATTGAATTGAACAGAAACACCAAAACAACAGACCAGAACATCAGAGGTAGTGCCAGAGAAGAGAACAGCCCAAGGACAGAAACAACTTGAATGTGCTAGAAAATGCCAGAAATAGACAGACAGAACCAGAATAATGAAGCATGTTTCAGAGAACACACTATAATTTCAAATAGGGTTTTAATTTTGAACCCTGAATAAGGGAGTGAAATCGCAAATTTGTCCACTAAAATAAACCTTAAAAAACACAATACTCTGGGGGTAAACAGGGGCTTTCCACCACTAATCAAATTTGCACCCGCTAGTAGTTCTGCAAAATCATATAATAGCTACAACATGAAAATGGGTAGAAGCCTAGCACTGCGACACAAAGTACAAACAAATATGACTATAATTTGTCTGCACTCTGAAGTCTGAACCACCACACA
The DNA here is from genome assembly GCF_051622355.1 of Phaseolus vulgaris. Lineage (NCBI taxonomy): Eukaryota > Viridiplantae > Streptophyta > Magnoliopsida > Fabales > Fabaceae > Phaseolus > Phaseolus vulgaris. The sequence goes on along the minus strand of NC_143500.1, from coordinate 38,735,215 downwards.
GTACACTTAAAAACAAAATGAACAAAGCATTGTTCAACTACATGGGCTCAAGCATCAGTTCTATGGCTCAATTGATTCCAATTTCACTCCATCAAAAACCTGATTTTCCAGAATACCATTTATAAGCACCACAGTACTCCCTGTGTTAAAAATGCTTGACCTCTAACAGGTCATGATCTGATATAAAAATATGTCACTCACATCTAACAAACTTCAATATATTCGAAATTTGAGAAACCAAAGTTGACAAGAGTTCTTAACTCGTACCAGAGCACATACAATAAAAAAAACAAAACAGGTTATGAAAAGCACCTGACACTCTCAAGCTCATCTTGATTTCCAGCCTCTTTAACTGGTGAGGAATCAGGCGAACTTGCACCAAGTTCAGCATCAAGAAATGCAGCGAAGTCATCACTGCTGGATGAATGCACAGGAGAGTCGGTAACAACACTCATCTGCATCATACCCATCCAACAAAACCAAAATCCAGAAACAAAGGGGTCACAACAAATTGGAAAATAAAAACAAGTGACAAAAGCTAGAAATCCAAGGAAAAACAGTTTCTCAAACAAAAGGAGTATTATATAGAAAACCAGCCCACAATATTGGTCCCTATCTTGAAAGCAAAAGTGTCGTTCACAAGAAAAAGAGCATGAAGTAATGTAATAAGATAAAATAAAGAATAAGAATGAACGAATGAATGAATCCCTAGGAATTATTTACTCGAGGCAATGGTACTGACAAGGTAACTTCAACTTTGGCCCACTCTTGTTGAAGTAATTGGGCTTAAATACATTTGGCTACCTTTCACTACAACTTGGGTCTACTAAGAGAACAAGGATCTCTTGCTACGTGATTAAGGTCATGAATATCACTTCTGAATTTGCATAAAACGCTCATGCAAGCTTATTTTTTTCTTCTATAAATGCTTATTAAAAATTTCTCCAAACATACATAAGTAACGTTTGGTCAAACTAATACAGTTCATAAACATATCTGCCCTACTTAAGTTCGGTTAAGGATCTTGAATTTGAGTTCAGATTTACTACTTGTTAAAACAATTTTGTCTATTTCTCATCAACAAACATGGTCAACTGGATTCATCTTTTATCAACATTAACCAACCACACATGTATGCATATAATCCATCCTTCAACTTTAGAAAGTGTACTATTAGCCAAAATTACAGGTGCTTGCCTTTGATTTTCTGTCACAGAACTGGTCTGATACCACCACCGCCACAATCAAACATTGCTTTTTCGTTATTTATGCCTCTTATCAATGAAATATGGACATTTAAAAATAATAATGGTACGTTTTTTATGCCTTACTCTCTTATCATAAATTATTATATGACCCCTTACTGTTATTATTTATAGTATCGATCAACCTTTACAAAAATTAACTGAGTTCATGAATACATTATAGGATGATATGATAATTTCTCCAATTATTTGACAACATAGCCACAGATTCTTCATTTGCATGTGAGGGTGACCCTAATAATTCCTCCTTAAGACCCTAATAATTCAACCCCGTGCAGTTTACCTTCACTAGTTATCTTTCCTCACAAAAGAACAGAATAGGGAGAAAAAAGAAAAGACTAACTACTGTCTCTTACTCCACACACAACCCCATGCAGTAAATGACCCTTTACTGTAATATATTGTTAAAATGAAATGTTATTTTATTATTACTTCTTTTGTATGTACCGAGTGTTAAGGTTAGGGTTAAGGCAAGTGTTACCTTTGTTTTATACTACATCAATACAAGCTCATCAGTGTAGTTTGAATACATTTTTTTCTCTATCTTATTTATTCAAATTGGTTAATGTTTTCTAAATTCGACAATTTAAGCAAAGTATCTGACACATGTCATACACATGTAGTACGCTTATCAATGTCGAACACAGAGACGTGACATTGAACAGACCTGTTATTAAAATTTTCTACAACCTTAGCTAATTAATTAGTTATATTATATAATACAAAAGTTATACATCTCAAGATAAAGTCTAAGCTTTTGAGATAGTTTATTCATGACAAATTCAATAACTGTCTTATGCTTCTTTTGAAATATAAAAGCTACGAATTTGGTTAAAATAAAACCAAAAAAGCAAAAGGCAAAGCATAGGTTTATGGTGTCTGGGATATGGAGAATGATTCTTTCGCAGAAAATGTCTAATCCAAGAGTTATAAAGCCCCGAAACATATTTCTTCATGCTAAATTACAAGCCCAGAGTAGCAAAATTTGGACTGTCCAACCTACTGATAGAAATAACCCCTACAATGCAACAGTTCAAAGTTCTCAAAATCAAGCGAACTGGAGGATATATGGCAATCAAGTACATTTATAATTTACCAATCACCTCCAAAGTGATTGTCTACGGCTATGGGATTAATTTGAAACAAATAAAACAAAACAATCGGGCAATAAAACTGATCCACAACCTTCTAGTGCTACCTTTGGGTTGAAATATAAAAGGCCAAAATTGCCTTATTGCGGAGTAAAATATTAAACGAGATAAATGATAAGGAAAATATAAAAGGATATCATACAAGCAAAATAATGTTGAATTAAAGCTAAAATTGTCTTATTGTGGACTCAAATTGCATTCATTTCATTCAATTATGCTGCCATCACCCAGACCTGAAAAGTGTGGCCTATTCACATTTGATGAGTGAATTTTTCAGTCTATAACAATTATTAAGTCAATCACAATTACCTTAGTAATTATGCCCAAAATTTTATGATAACAGCTACCAGTCAAAATAGTTCGATTTCCCTAGTTAATAACAAAAGATGATAACATCTGTTTAAACATGTACTCACATACCGAAAGGATTAGTAGTTATCGTTTCAGTTTCACTACAAGTTAACTGGTTGCGAAATAAGTAGTAGAACTTTTGATGTTCTTGATTAATAGTTAGCTTAACAAAATATATGTTGCTTGTATCTTCCTTCTCCCACTTTTACATTAAAGAACCATTTATAAGTTATTCTTGTTAGTGGAAAAAATCCGGTAGCAAGATCAATTGAATGAAAATGGGAGTCTTCCTACTAATACTACTAATATATCACTCACCTGCACAAAATGATGAAGCAAAAATGTTTAACATTACAAAAACACTCTTCTCACCCCCATGATCATATTAAACTTATGCTATCAGCAAGAGCATGTCATACACAAGCAAGACCATGTAAATTTACGAAAACAGTATTAACCACTGACAGAAATGGTGGCACCCAACGCAGTAAGTATCAGAGGTTTACCTTTTAGGGCGAAGCAGCAAGACTGTGACCGTGGCTTTCTGAGTGCTTCTCAGCCCACCAAAGCTGAATGGCTTTCTCGGCCCCTATATGCTACGCTATGGGCTCCCACAGGGTTTGGCTTTTGGATCGAAACGCTTTAGGGATTTGGGATCTAGGCTCCATGGTCAGCTCCATTGATTTGGGGTCTCAACAGTTTCTTTGGGGATTTGGGGGGAAAAGAGTGTTTTTTTTTCATTAGCAGAGGAGAATTTTGTGCGTTAGGGATTTAGGCGCCTTTTTTTCAGTGTCTCTGAAAGCATGAAAGATTTATCCTTTGTACATTATTATTCGTAATAACAAATTTACTTTTTTATTTTGGAATATTAAATTTTAATTTCAAGCACTTCAGAGATGGAATAAAAATACAACAAGTTATTCCACTCTATTTTGATTTATCACTGATTAGAGTATCGGTAGAGTCCTCATTCTTTCTAGGATTTTCTTTACTGGTTTGATATTCATGTCTGCAAAAAAATAATAGAACAAATTAAAATAAATAATATGATATAATATAATATAATTAATAATATAGGAACATAAATATTTAAAAAGTATAGTTAAAAAAATCTTTAACATATAATAAAATTAAAAATAGTTCAATGCTATAAATTGCATTTAATATATATACATGTGTATATATATTATTCCATTTTTAAAATTTGTTTAAAAATATACACAAAATATTAAATTTATGTCGTGAACATAGATTCAATTTTATTAATACTTTATTTAAATTACGATAATTTTTCATAACTTGATTTCCCTTTAATAATCATTTAGTTGTTTTTTTTGGATTTTTTTTATTATTGCGCTTTTTTTTATTTGTGTGGTACACCACTACGACTTGAGTGATTCATGTTTTGAGTTATTTCTCTAATAACTTATCTTCACAATGTCTAAACTGAAAAAAAAATCTTTTCTGTTTCATACGTGAAAAAGTAAATTATTTTTTATTATTGTAAATGTTATAAAAAAATATTTTAATTATTTATTTATCTTCCCAACTTATTAATATTATGAACATCATAAAATTATGTAGATAAAATGTATTTTTATCCTTATTTAGTTTAGGATCAAATTTTATCAAACCTCTAGTATTTGACCACAATATAATAAAAAAGTTTACTAAATTAACTATAAAATATTATTATTTAATCACAAATTACATTTTAATTTATGACTAGTTATAGTTCTCCATTCATTTAATATTATTGTTTCTATTTTTAATTGTTACTCAATACGTAAAGTTGTGAAAATAATATCAATATTTAGGTTTTTAATTTTTTTCATTGTAGAGATATAATTTCTTTTTGTGATTTTGAAAGCTGTATTACATTATGATAATTCAAATTAAATTATATTATAATAGTCTTAATTTAATATCTATGACAATATAATTTAATATAATATTTTGTAAACCTTTTTGACCCATTGTCTTATGCGTTAAGATTAGGAAAACCAAATTAACCGAAAGAAACTCTAACCAAAAACATCTGATAGAATTATTTTCAAGAATATATTCAACTTATAATTTTCTTCTAGATTGTGGCAGTTCCTCAAGACAAAACAAACTTCTAAGATAAACTCCACCTGTTTCTAAGATGACAGCTCAAACATAACAAAGATACTAATAATTCTCATCTAGTACAATATATGAAGTAGGACGAAGAACAAAAGAAAACATGCTTGTTAAACTTTCATACACAAAAATAACGTAGAGATTACGAAATTTAAAAGCGTATTTTAAATTATATAATTTAAGATATACTTTCAATTTAAAAATATGTTTCGAATTTTTATATCAAACAATTCGTAATTTATTTTCAAAATTTGAAAATCATATCTTTAAATTATATAATATAAAATACATTTTTAGATTTGAGAATATATTTTATATTAATTTAAAAATGAATTCTAAACAGTACAGCCAAAAATGTCTTTACAGCTTAATTCATAATATGTTTTCAAATTATATATTTTAAAATATATTTCTAAATTAAAAAATGTATTTTATACTGTTTAATTTTGAATATGATTTTAAATTTTGTCATTTGAAATACACTTCTGAATTTAAATTACATAATTTAAAATGTATTTTTAAATTACCAATACAGAGTATTTTCAAAAACAATTTGAACCTTTTCCATAGCTATACAGGTGCAGGAAGGAAGTAGGAGATGAAAAGAAAGAGTCAATGAAGAAAAAATGTTTTTAGAAAAAAAAAAAGTTACGCTCTGTTACGTACGTAGCACTAATCCAATGAAACCAGCATCAAGTAAAACATTTTTAGAATTAAAATAACATTATTTGATTTTTTTTCTACTGAGAGACTTGTTGCCTTTAAAAACTGGAAATTTTGAAAAATGGTTTTTTCACACACCACTAAATATTAATATTTTAATTTATTTAATTTTGAAAATTATTTTAATATTTTACCTATATTTTCATTAAAAACATTTTTTTATTTTTAAATTTTTTTATTATAAATATTAATATTTTTTCGGGGTGGGGTGTAAAGTGGAGTAAGATATCAAAATATAATTCTCCTTATTTCTTTATCAAACTCAACTTCAATCTACTTGCGTTTCAACCAAAGTGATTAAACCTGCGCCTTTACATGATACTATCATTTCAACAAATGTAAGTAGTAATGACAACAAAGCACTATTCCAACTGAATTTTTCAGACTCTTGTATTAAATATATGCGATCTTGATCGTGTGAGCCATAACAATCTCCAACTAAAGCATAGTGTTATGGGGACTACATATTCGATAATACGGAGCAGGAAATTTCAATTGTTTTTGGGGCCTCCTAAGATGATAATTAATTTGGAAGAAAAAAAACATCAAATATAAGCTATACAAGAAGAAATCAAGCATTGCATTACAGATGTGAAATCAATGTTGCTAACAGAGAACCAAGCCTGAGGAAGAGAGAAAAAATTAATAACGAATCCCAGGTTTGCAGCAAATACTTACAAGATACAATCATACAGTTTCCGAGTAAAGGAGGGAAGAGGAAGATATATACAGGTTGACTGGGAAATAACACAACTCGTGCAAACTACACCATTTCTGCTATAACTCACAATTGTTTAAAATAGAATAATTACTGTGAGGAAGGAAGGAGATTAATATTCAGAAAAAGATGTAAAGAGAGCAATGGGTTCAAAATGTTACCTAACATGCAGTGCAATGCAGTTCTCTTCGTTTTGGTTATCAATGACAGCTACCACTAACTGTGTCCACTCACTATACACGCTTCTCAAAAACACCATACACCAGACCCGGTTTTGTCCAGTCAAATTCCTTGTCATGTTAGAGTATTACTAATTCTCAAAGCTAGTAGAGTCTATTTGACATTGCCAGTCCGGATAGCTGTAGGTAAAATTCTTTCTGATTCACATTTCTTTTTCTCATTTTCAGTTTTCTTCATTTCAAGTTCTAGCTGCTTGCAGTTTTCTTCATGGGCTTTGTTGAACATCCTGGTAAAGTTGAGCAAAGTTGATGCGACTGCAGAAAATTCAAAATAATTACAAGAATAAGCAGTATAGAAAAACAAGTAGGGGCATCAACATTATTACACAAGTTGGGGTGCACTCATTCTTCCCATAAAAGGGATCACAGTAAAGCCTTGCATACCGTTCAAGAATAGTCTTAAAATTTGCATAAAACGAAACTATCAGTTTTAAGTTGCGAAACTAAAAACAAAGTCAGTTATTATAAAATATTAACACTCACATATATGCAACCAAGTGAAGAATCCGTGCACTTACTTTAAGGAAGGTACAATATTAGTGAAGTACAAAGCTAAAAATATAATAAGAAGCATAAGCCAGTCAGAGGGTGCTCACTTAAATTAGCTATCAAGAAAAGTACCAAATTTCAGTCACACACCTTGTTCAAATGGGCAACGAGATGGATCTTCACCAAAATAGAGAATCAATGCATCCACGCTCCTGCCCTGTAAACATACACTCTTAAAGTAAAGCAAACCTTTATAAGGTTTTAAAAGATATAATATATTGTAGAAAGCTTACCACGCTAGAATATAGTGAAGCCAATGAGCGGACTTCAGCTTCAGCAGAACCGAGGAATTCTTTCAATTTCTGTGGTTAAAAACAAAGTTAAAGCCTGACAATGCATATAATTTTATCACAACATTTAGTAAACAGAAGAGGACTTCACAATTTTAATCTTTGTTGCGTTCTCCTAAAGTCATAACTTACAAACTCTCACATTAGATCAATCACAGACAGGCACGATAGCTATAATTACTATCTTGATAATAAGGTCGCACAATCTTACAATTTTTTTCCGGCTTCTGTGATCCCAATTATATGATAGAATCCATTTTGGTTGGATCAGATAGGATCACGACGTTATTCATAAAAATGGAAAGATCAGGCGAGCTAAACAACCTATGACATCTGAAGCCCCAATCTCTTTTTTGTCTGCTTTCCTTGCACGGGGTGCTTGTTCTGTTGTTCCTTCTTCTTCTTGTTCTGCCTTTTGTTTGAAGGTGCTTCTGCTTCTTCATCTCGTAGCATTTGATGATGAAGGAGGTTCTTTTGTTTTTCTACTGGGTTATTGGTTTTGGTGCAGTTTTGGTCTTGATTGATGTCTGTTTTGGTGCTGAAAACGTCTCTAAAGCTAAAGAGGTTCGTGTTTGACTGTTTAGGTTCAATGTCAAAATCTTGGTGTTTTGTATTTGGAGTTGTTAATTAGTTAGTAATTTAGCTGAAGTTATAATTTTGTGACTAGTTAGTTGGATCTAACCTTTCAGATTGTCAATTTAAGATTGTGTTTGTAGAGATTAAAAGACAATTTTCATATTTACGTTATTGTTTATAATAATCTGTATTGACAATCTCTCGATTTAGGATTTCCAGTCCCCTTTTAGTAAAATTTCCATTTTGACTAGTTTTGCAGACAAGCCTCAAAAAGTCTGCCTCCACAGAATGGGGACTCCAAGAATATGGTCTTCTTTTAGTGAGATGATAGCAAACTCTATTGACTTTAATTAATGTAGATATATACACAGTTCACCAATAAGTGAAATAATTTTCTTTTTGGTGTGGAAATATGAAACTTGGAGAAGTGAAAATGAACAAGGGCAAATTGAAAAAAGGAAACACAAGAGTTGGTGAATCAACTATAGTAGAAGTAAAGGCATGATGCTTATACCTTGCGGAAAGTTTCTGATATAGGCCCATCATTTTCAGCGGTTGATAGTTCCTGCACTACTTTTTCTAATCCTTTGTTAATAGTTTGCATCTCCTCAGCCAAAAACTTCAATTGGATCTATGCAAAATTATTCAAGTCAGTGTTAGTACAATAGTTATCAATATATTGAGCAGAAGAGTCTCTGAGAAGTCCAGAACCTTTGTTGCCGGATCTAGGTTAGAAAGATCCTTGGAGAAGTCTAAGACTTCCGGTAGTTTGTCAACTAGCACCTATGTATGTGTACGCACAGTATGAGATTAATGCATCAGATATGGAAAATTACGATGATCTTAATATCAGAAGATGAAAAAAAGAACAATCTCCCCCCAACTTAATATTACAAGTCACTCCATGGCACAGAAGAAACTCGTAAACATTTTGCAAAATAAAAAAAAATGAAAACAAAAGGGAATAAATAGCTACATGTACCTTACAAAGATAATGCATGAGAGTCATCTTCTTGTCTCTTGCACGTGTCTCGGTTAGTTTCAGAAGGCTATCTAATCTGAATCCAATAGCAGAACCTAAAAGAAGATTGGAGAATATAAACATAGGAGATTGACAAAATGAAATAAATAATGATAAGTAAAAATCTAAAGCACTAGTAAAAAATTATGTAAATGTGAATTATTTTGTTTTCAGCACATATGTCTAGAAAAAAGATATTGATTGCTCTCGAACTCATTCATCATATGTCTATCTACATTTTATTAATGAAGTATTATAAACATTACAAATTTTCAAAATGACTACAAAATAACCAGCTTTACAATCCCCTTGATTTATTTTGATTTTATTTAGAGTAATGAATATTCTATCCCCCTAACCATAATTAATGTTTCAGAATGGTGCTTATGATAGAAACATCCCTTCAGGTGGAATAAGCCCATTCAAATCTATAGTCGTAGGCACAAGAATAAGAAGCAGGATTGATTGTCTAGTGGTATTTCTGTTTAGGGGTAATTTTTTTATTAGTAAAGGAGGGGTATTTGGGAAGTGGATGATTCTGTAAGGGGGGAGTGGGGTTGGTTATATTTTCCCTTTGTAAGAATGTTGGGATCATTCTTGGGATTCGTTAGGGTGGATATTTGGATCAGAGAGATTCCTCTCTTGCTTAGGAGAGCTCTGCTCTCTAGAAACTTGTCTTCTTGTCTGTCAATTCTTCCATTTTCATTCTCTGATTCCAGGTACCTCAGATACACACTGTATCAGCTTATATCCAAGGAGAGCCAAAACAAATGCATTCATCTAATTTGGTTTAGTTTTCACTAAACCAATCTTAATTGACGTTCACAGGTGAGATTGATTTAGTAACAATAATAACATCGGGGCGCATGTTGTTCTCCAAATTAAAATGAAAAATATGGATGATTAATAAAGAAATAATTTATATCTGAAGTGTCAAGGAATAAAGGGTTCAGAATACTGATGGATTTTTTTGTTTTAAATTGTATAATAAAGAGAGGAACAATAGCTTGCCCTCCAAGTAAAAAAAACGTTCACAGTTTACTATCACAACCTGGTGAGGGGGAACAATAAAGTAAAATACAAAGGGTAAAGAAAACAAATAAGGGATACTAACACATACAAAATCACACTAAATGCAGTGTGTCTAGTGATCTAGTACCATGCACAAAGGCCATAAATTACAGATATTTTCTAAAACTTATGGTACTTTTCTTTGTCATAAACTTGAATGGTTCGTGTTGCATATATCTGATATGTATATTTGTTTAAACATACCCCTGGCAGTTCCTTGGTTCAAAGCATTTCCTAAAGAAAGTATTGTTTGCATAATTCTCTTCAGTTTTACCGAATTCCTGATCTGAAAAAAGAAACAAAATCACAAAAAATAAGAGAGAGGAACCATGTTGCAAAAGGAGGTTTAAGTAAAAAGGAATAATCATGCCTCTTCTGAAGCAGCATTCACAACACTCAGGCTCTTTCTTAGGTCAGAAACCTACACAAAAGTATTAAGATGGTCAAAATGGTAATAAGTTCAAGTCCATTTTTTTTGTAGTAAAGATAGTAGTAATATATCAACCTGAGAGCGAAATTGAATCTTGAATGAAAAAACTCTGAGCTTGGATTCCACTCGTGGTACTTTCATCAATTCCATTAAGAACTGTAATGAAGAATTTATGAATATATAATTCAGATTCATGCCAATAGAAGGTAGAAATGCAATTTCCACCATTGAAGATAAGCCATTCATTACAGTTAAAACTGTACAAGCAATGCGATAATTTCAATTTTCATAAATCTTGCACTAACAGAAGAGATCCAAAATACAGGCACTAAACCAAAAGTCGTGAAACCCTATATACCTGTTCACATCTTCCTAACTTCTCCTTCTCCCCATTATAACCCTGTGTCAGAATAAATGGAGTTGTGAAATTTTGGAAAAGAAAGAGGAGACTCACTATAAGTTGAACGTAGCATAATTTTTAACCATAATCAATCTCCCAACCTTGAGTAATTCCATCTCCTCTTTTGTTGGACAGAACTTTATGAGGTTCTCAACCTGATCAGTGTCCAGTGTTGACTCTTCCAGTGCTAGCACAGAGCTCTGTGAACATTTCAAACAAACCATTATTATTGAATATAACACAGAAAATGGTTTAAGGAAATAGTTAAAAGTTCTACAGATGTTTCATATAAAACCAACGAGACTTCTCATTCACTTTATATCTTCCAGAATCACGGCACAGAATAATTATTTCATACATCTTTCCCACAATAAAAATAGTCATTCCAATTAATTTATTAATGTCAAGCCTCATTTAGTGTAAGCTCGAAAAACAAAGATTCTATGATAGATTTTTATTTCTAACAAATGCACCAAAAATTTACTATTTTTAATTTCTAACAAATGCACCAAAAATTATGCTTCGTAAAACTTACAAAATCATTATAAAAGTTTTAGAATATCTTTTAATGATAATCATATTCTGAAAACACAAAAAAAAACAGCATGCCCGCATTATGCTACAGAAATACAAGTTTGAAAAAAGTATTTATGTTAAAACATTCAGATCTTTGTTTATTTCAAAGAGAACCGAAAACCAATTTCCAATAAAGAGGTAATACAGTTTAGCTGAAGAAAAAAAAAACAATAATGAAAAACAAGAACAGAATGAGAAGGAGTTTACAGTCCTCTTTATAGTTATGCTATAAAAATTGTGTCAACATTCATAGTTTCCAATGAAAACAAATCACTAATAAATTCTAGGAAGACTCTTAATCAAAAGAACAAAGCTATAAAATATCAAAAGAACAAAGCTACAATTCAATTGTCAATCAAATCATAGTTCTCTTATTAATTAGGACTCAATATTATTTAAAAATAGCATTTGATTTTGTTTCCCACATTATAAGACCATAAACGTAAATGTCAATCTTACCATTAAATCATGCACCGGCACTTTCACTTGTGAAAGCATGATTTCACAGTTATATGCTCGCCTATGCTCAATCTGCAAGGAGTTATAAAATCAATCTAAATCAAAATCAAAAGGATTATCATTTTGCTGTGACTACAAACTATATGTTATTGAGAAAAAAAATATAAATAGAACCTACTTTAGGAACTACGTCACACAGATAAGTAGTAAACACTCATTATTTCAACATTGCACCATTCAAATGAACTCTTATAGTTGTAAATATGTGAAAGGGAGAAACTACCACATATACTAGTGGTTTAAGATGGTTGATGATGTAACAGTATCATTCTAAAAAAATTCAAAAGTAATTTTGTGAACATTAACTTTGATTCTTCAGTTTGTCAACTCTAAAGGTTTCCTTCACTGAAAAGCTGATAGATGACACCATTTACAACTTTATGGCTGCATAGAACCAACATAAAATGACAACCCCCGGTTATAAGTACTAGGAAATATCGCATTTTCCTAGTAATTATTTCTTGCATTTTCCCATCACACTCAAATGTAAGCAACTAGATTATGTAAATATCCATAAGCAATCTTAGTGGTACTCCAAACTGAATAATTACCAGTTGCACTTTTTCTGATTTAGGCCCAGTTGAGCTTTGGACATTTGACTTTTTGGCAATACTTGAACTTGGGGCTGCCGCTGAGAAGAGATGCTCAAGCTCTGACATATCAATCTCTGGGGCCCTACATTAAGATAATAAAAGGAAAGGCAGGTGAGACACGATAATAATAGAAGAATGATCTGTCCTAAGAAATCAAATACAATAGCCAATCAACATTACTTGGAAGCTTCGCCAGACTTCTGTGTCTCAGCCCACAAACTTCCTTGCACTGCTCTAGATAGTTTCAACCAATGAAGTGGCTTCAACTTTTTTGTGTTATTCTTTGAGTTAATTGTTCGTGATAAAATTCGTCCCTTTAAGTTGGTTGGTGAACTAGATCGAAGTCCTGTTGTGCTTGACACATCACCGTTCCCAGAAAGAGATCCTGGAGGTTTTAGACCTCCTTTACCAAAGGGCAATGGAGGAGGTGGAGCAGCAGGTGCTCCAGGTGGAGGTGGAGGAGCAGGTGCTCCAGGAGGCGGGGGAGGAGCAGATGCTCCAGGAGGAGGCGGAGGAGCAGGTGCCCCAGGAGGAGGGGGAGGCGGGGGAGGAGCAGGTGCCCCAGGAGGAGGGGGAGGAGCTAAAGATTTTTGTAACGATGAATTAGTGTGATTTGAGTAATGTACTTCACTTGAAAGTGGAGGTGGAGGTGGTACTATAGTAGAACCTGCAACTAGCCCAGAGAGACAAGGAGGTGGAGGAGGTTCAAACCTAGTAGGTTGCTCCTCTTTTAGAGAAAGGGGAGGAGAGGGTCCATCTCTAACCTGTGGCTCCACATTCCTATGTGATGAAGGAGAAGGATGGCGTCCAGCTTTAACATGTAGTTCTTTCTTTGGAGGAGGAGGTGGTGGTGGTGGTGGTCTAGCTCGAACTCGTCTATGATCATTTAGTGGCGGAGTGGGAGGAGGAGGCGGAGTGGGAGGAGGAGGCGGAGTTGGAGGTCGTGAAGGGAAAGACTCTATTCTTGTTTTAATAGGAGGAATCTCATCCACATTTTTTGAAGAAAATGACGGAGATGATTGAGTTGAAGTAGTTGTTGAAGCTGAAGGATAGGAAATGGTGTCGGCCGGTGACTTGCTATGAAAAGTAGATGACGATTGGGTGTCAGGTGTAGGGACAGAAATAGATGAATGACTTCTGTCTTGTGATTGGTGTTTTGATTGCAAAGGCAAAACATAAGAAGGGGGCGATTCTGTTTGGCGAGGAGAATCGTGAGCTTCTTTAGCACTAGTGGATTGAGGCCTTAAAGGAGGTGTTCGAGGGGAAAAAGAAGTATCGGTAGAAGATAAGGCAGGATGAGGCGCCTGCAGTTTTATATCAAGATTTGTAGGTCCTGTTGGACATTTATTGGATTCCAAGGTCTTTTTAGAAAATCTGGTTGACTGTTGACAAATATTGTTAGGTGTACTAGGTTGCTGCGGAATACCCTCTACCTTGTTGGTCTTGTCCTCTTTTCTACTCATATCATTATCTGGGGATGTCTTGGGTGAAAATGAAGATTGTACCTCTTCACTCAAATTTCCTTGAGGCGTTCTAGGACCTTTTTCATCCAACCTATCATTCATAGTTGAAGCGCTTATCAGTTGGAGAGCATTTAGTGCAGCATCTGCCTTGGGGTTCATCCAGTCTACATGGCTAAAGATTTCTTGAACCTTGGCAAATGCTTCCATTGGTAGTCCTTCCTTCTCCTCAAAGCATGAGGTCCTATCGGCAATAACTACTGCAGCATCCATCTCTGAGAAAAGGATCTTAATACAAACATAAACCACAAAAATAAATTCACCGTTAGAATGTACAATCAAAAGCATCATGATTATTTTTGAAAACAAGTTGTACCTCAACTCTAAAATCTTTTGGAAAGTGGTCTTCAGCATCCCATAAAATGTCAATTTCATCCCGGTTAAGCATCATAATATTTGATCTAACAAAGGCTGTGTTAAACATGATTCGAAACATCATCCTTTCACGCTCCAGGTCACCATTCAAGTTAATTGTCTCAAGGACAATATCACCTTGAATATGGCAATTGATATCAATTTTAATAAGCTCACTCTCTCCCTGCAACACAATAACAATAAATTGTACAATAATTACATAAGTTATTATATCAGATTCTAGATTCAACTCGCTGGATAGAATAAATGAATTGATATACAATATCTATTAGAACAGCAAAACTTTTGCAAACGAAAATATTTATTAAAATTTAAAGAGCACAAGCCAGTTCTGAACTCAATCTTGTAAGGCCTATATGCATAAGGTGTATTGAAATATTACTAGGATCTCTTAAATGCTGAACATAGATTTTACAAACATATTTCTCCTTTCTTCTTTTAAGTATGCCCCCCCTTTTTCCTCTTATATTTTTGGGATTATCGGTGCCAAGTGCAACCTCTTGATAAAAACCAAGACTTATCTTAAATGTAGCTCCCATATTTGTCAAGGAGGAATGAATAACCAATGTTGTTCATCAGTATCACTACAATCATATGTCAAGGTTGTTGCCAAAACTTAATTATTAAAGCTCAGGTTGATAACTAGAAAAACAAGTTTGAGCTGCAATTTAGTGGTTTATAACTATTTAAAGTTTAAATTATATGAAAAGTGTACAGCACAATTTACAAATATTCTACAAGTCTAAATGGCCTTTTTGCCACAATTTATGAGATTGGAAGTAATCTCAAGAACAGCTACAGATTTATTTCGGCATTTTTTGGCAAAATAACAGTAACGCCAAAGTCTTTTTATCTGCTAAAAACAATTAATTTCAGGATAATAGTTTTCATGATATAGGCAATCAGTGCATGCCTCCTATACAGTACAGGCTCCAAAATAACACACAAACAAATTGTAATATAAAAAACAGGAGGCACAAGAACCCAGAGCAATCCATTAAAGAGCATGAGGGAAATTCACATACCTGCTTATAGGCCCGGACATTTTTGCTTCTCTTTGGCGTTGAGTACAACATTTTTGGATTTTTATCAGCATTAAAGGGATCCTGTCCATAAATTCTAAACATGGGATGACAACCACCTTCATCGTCGAAGTTTGGGAAGAATCTGAGAATGATGCAGTCCAGCAAAAGTGCCCTGTCCAGAGGAGGCCAATCTAAGGCCACATTCCTCCTGGAAACATACAGCAGATACCTCAGTTGGGAAGGGATAGGATTCAACGGTGACAACAAATGCAGAAGCTCGTGAGGAGCCTGCCTATAAACCATATCGAGAGTCCGCTTCTCCCCAGTATAAACCTTTCTATAAATCAACAATGCAGCCAACATGAAAGCCAAAACAGGCCAACCACCACTTTCACAATGCATCAATAACACATTTTGTTGCCCAAGCGAGAGCCAGCTTTCACCAGACCTCAGAAAGTGGTGGACGAGCTCCATTTTGAGCACGGGAACACCTTCGTAGTGCCGAGGATAGTCCATGATAGTAACGTCATACTCAGACATGATACTTGCCATCTGACTCTTGGTATCTTCCTCACGAAAATTGAAAATCATAATCGAAGCATCAGGCAAGTTCTCCTTGAGTTGACAAACTATCCCATCCATGTACTCTTTATAATTCGCTTCTTTCCAAGCATCCGTGGTGAAGCAGCAATCAAAAACTACATTCACGGAGAATCTTAATTGTCAATTCCAACAATCACTAACTCAACTCCTAATGATGATATCAAGTTAAAGTCATTTCACATTTAACAAATTATTCCCTTTCAAATCCAATTCACGCGTCATTGCCGCATTTCCAAGCAATCAAACAGACACCAAATGTTCCTCGAATCATATATTTTCAATTGCTAAAACATTTTTCACAAATTGAGAACGAGAAAAGCAGAGAAAGTACCGTAAACTCTGTCGCAGATCTCGAGGAGGCCATCTGGAGGCTTGCGGAAGAACAATCTGCGGAGCATAGCCAACGTCCGCGAAGCTTCAGATTCAGGCTTCACTCACCCTATCGCTCGCGATTGATTCGAGAACCACAAATTCTCATTCGGTAGAGGCTAACGTAACGTCACGATTTGCCTTAAGCTTCACGGCACAAAATCACGAAGCAGCGGTTTCGCAGAAAAATGCAAGAATGAACGAAACGAGAGTTTGGATGGATTTATCGTCGCTTCTGTTTCTCTCTTTTTGTTTCTCAGTGAAAAGAAAAGGAAAGTTTTGCGGGGGAGATGGGTCCGTTCGTTTTATTTTTCGTATCGTATCGTAGCTCAATAACGTGACTGCAGCTGAGGTTACCAACCGACTCACAGTCACCGGTTGGTGACGTGGACGCCCTTCCATGATACACGTGTACCGTGATATCCATGACGGGTAATTTAATTACTGTTATTTTCCATTTTCGGAAATTTTCTCGCTCATTTCCCTCTTTCCGTACGCCACGTGTCTCCATCATTGCTTCATGAGTGTTCGTTAGTTGTTCGCACTGGAATGTATATTGTATGTCGGATTTCGTTTCGCGGTCAAAACCTATAACTAATTCTCGATTGCATTATTATTATTATTATTATTATATCACTTTTTTTTTATATAATCTGGTGCGTTTATTTTATGAGTTAATATTTATCCACGTTTACCATAAAATATTTTCATTAAGGTAGTAGTAATAAAAATTAACGAATTTATTATTTTGGTCTTCTTAATTTTATGTATACGTTTTATTACTTCTAACTTCCTAACTAATTTCCTCAGCAATCATTAACTATTCCGGTTCCTATTAAAATGCCAGAAAAAAATAAGATAGTTACCTTTTGAAATAGAATATGTACACACGTGTCATTTAAATTATTTTTTACAAGCATAATGTATATATTACACACACTCTAAAATAATTTTGAGATGGTGTCTTGAAAATAAATAATTCACATATTCTATTAATTTTAAAGAAATACTGACGAGAGAATATGATACATGTATGAGATTTTTTAAAAATATTAAATTACTTTTTCACTTGTTATTTTTAGCTCTTTATAGGTGTCCTTGAAATATAAAGTTAGATCCTAAATATAAGTAATGCGTCATTAATTGATAAGCCAAAGCAAAATATCAACCTAATGTAGGTAGAATTAAAAACACAGTCCCATACAGTGTTCACTTTTTGTTGTCTATAACAGCAGATAGTTTTTTATATAAAAATCAATAAAATTAGTTATTTTTTTTTCTTAGAATAAAAATAATAAAAAATATGCATCGACTAGAGATGAGAACATTTCATTGTATATAGGTGGGTGCAAACCTCAATCTCAGGAACCGATTTTATGGGGTTGATTAGGCTTAAAATTCACTTTTTTAATATGGTATCAGAGTCATTTAAAGATTATTCTAAAAAGTGTTTATTGGACACTTGTTGTATATAGATGGATGCAAACATCAACCTTATGAGCCGGTTTTATGGGATTGACTTGGGCTTAGAGTATACTTCTTAATAGTATAAAATAATATAATTATAAAACATAATCTTCTTTATACATAATTTATTGTTGTTTTGTTCCTTGCATCTAAACTTTGGAAAGCACCAACTTCTGTTGAGCAAGTGTTCTGAATTGAGAATATGATATCTATTTAACTGAATTTGTGAGGATGATGGGAAACGGGATTTTAAGTTGAGAATGGTTAGAGGTATTTGTTGTGCTTGAAGATTTATGAATGGTTAAAGTTAAAAAAAAAAGATAGTGAGTAGTCAGAAAATGGTGAGAAAGTTAAAGAATAAAGAAATAAAGGGGTTGGTTGGGTAAAGGTAGAAAGAAATTATAGTAATAGTGGCTTGTAAGAGACTAATTTGGACCACCAAACAAACTATGTGGTAGCTAAGTATCTTAGAAAGAGGGAATCATAGTTGGGGATTCGTACGAGAATTGGCCAACAACCTTCACTAACACCACTCTCTCTAATGACAACTTATATGGTTGTGTAACAATTTCAGAGCTCATTAACTTTTTCTTGTGTTAGACCGTTATGAGTGTTTTCTAGTTTTCCAAATTAAAGATAATTATATTTTATAATATATAATAAGTGAATATAAACGTCAGATTTATCATATTTAGTTAAATTTAAAATTCACTTTTTAATATGATATCAAAGTTATTTAAAGTCTATCGTAACAAAAGTTTGTTGGACTTACTATCTTATCCGGTCACTCATAAATAGATATATAGTCTCACATACCAGTTAAAAGGTTTTGACGTAAAGAAATGTTGAAATTTTCACATTAACTAAAGATAAAAACACTTCATAGTATATAAGTATGTGCAAAGCACCTCTTATGAGTAAATTATGTATTTTGATAGCTAAGAATTTATTCTACATTCCTTGTGTTGTTACTTGTGAATTTGTAGAAGAAAATATTGAAAAAACTTAAATAATTTGTTAAATTTTGAGTGACATCTGAAATAATATTTTATATATAATTTATAATACTATTTCCATTTTTATTTATAAGCAACAAAAACTTCAATTTAAACATAATACATTAAATTCTAACATTTTTCTGAAATATCATTTGTTAAACTTAGATTATTCCAAGGAAAACTACAACTAAATTAAATGAAGTAAAAGTAACTAAAATTTACGTAATATTAGATAGTACGGTTTTTACTTATGAAAAGAGAAATAGTTGGTATTAAAATTTGACTTGGATTTAATTTAACTTTATAAACTAATTTATGTGATGATTGTTGTTTTCCTTTATACACAGTTTTCTCCATTTATTTTTTCATTTTATAATAGATTCGTGTGCCGTGGTAGATAATTTAATAAAAAAATTAAGATAAACTATCCAAAACTATATTATGAGGTGAAAGAGAATGGTTTTTACATTAGTTATTTAAAATAAGAATTCAAATATTTTCCAAAGAATGTAATTTATTTTTATAGACAATATCTTTATGATAAAATACATTTTTTTGATTTTTTTTAAATAAATTGACACTCTATAACTTTATAGGAGTAATTGAATTACTTAAAATGAAAAAAAAAATCCCAAATTTCAGAAAAAAATAAGGATTTAAATTTTTTCAAATTCTTATATTCAAATATATTATCTTTATATTCATTTCTCAAATCGATTTTAGTTGGCTAACTTGAGTAATATCAAAACATTGTTGAAATAATCACTTTTTTTTATGAATATCAATTATGATAAGAATTATTGTTTATTTAAATTGTTAGAATTATATCTTTTATAGACCACTATTATTATGTACTGCATATTAAGCAGGGTTTTTTCAATTAATGTCTTGAGAGACTATTTTTTAACATATGTAATTATTTTTTTCAATTGACATCTATTATAGTTATTATTCTATTAATGTTTGTACTGAATATGTTTTTATCATCCACGTCAATTTTTTTTTTATAAATAATACTTTTGGATTATTCTCTTAATAATAAATAGGAAAACTTTCTGCCAACATTAACTATGATTGTTTTTTTGTTAATGTAGTTTGCATAATTTTTCAATTGACATCAATCGAAAAGTCAGAAAAAAATCCAACCAATATCATAAAATTAATTCTAAACAATATCAACATAAATAATTATAGTCGATATTAATAGAAAACAATTTCAACCAAGAGAAAATTTTGTCAAAACCACTTAAAAAATATGATTGTCTTTTGTTAATGTAGTTTGTAGAATTTTTCAATTGACATAAATCGAAAAGTAAAAAAAAAAAATCCAACCAATATCATAATATTAATTCTAAGCAATATCAACATAAATAAATAGCCAACATTAACAGAAAAGAATTTCAACCAACATTGAGAAAACTTTGTCAGAATCACTTAAAAAATATTGACGAATCCTGACAAATGACATCAAACAAGATGCATTAAAAAAATATAATTAATATTGATGTTTCTTAATTATTAACAATTATTTGATATCAAATATTTTTTATATTTGGTGATTAAAAATATTTTATTCAAATAAGAAAAACTAAAAAAAACAAATAAAAAATTTGAACAATAATTTTTTTTTAAAATTAGATAAATTTAAATATAATGTACACGAATAAATTTCTTGTTCAAGGTTAATCTTTTGAATTGTAAGTTATATTAAAGATTGTTAATTTATAATTATGAATAGGAGGATAAAGTTAAACAAATTCACATTGTCTTTTATGACTTGTGAATATTTATGCGTATTTTTACATATTTAACATGTTGTTGACAATTATAAATCAAGAAAATAGAATAACAAAATAATATATGTCAACTACAAAATCATATAATTAAAGAGGAGGATGTGTGCATCAAAATATATATATATATATATATATATATACATATATATATACATATATATACATATATATATATATATACATATATATATATACATATATATATATGTTAGATGAAAGAGAGAGAAACAGAAAGTCTTAAAAAGTTAATATAAAATCGGATGAAAAAAAATACATTAATAAAATAAAATAACAAAGTTTTTAAATAAAGCTTTAGGGCTCTAAAAGACAATTTAAACCTTGAAATATCAAACAAGATTCTCATTTATCATCCTAAATCTGACTCTGCTTTCACATAAACAAGAAAATAGCAAAATCACATTTTTCTTAAAAAAAAGTTTATTTGACACTATTTTTTCATCTCACTTCCACTTTATAATATTTTTAATAATAAAGAAAAAACAATTTTAAAAAAAAGAATAATATATTTAATTTTTAAATGAATGTGGATATGTCTAAAGTGTTTTTGGTTGGTAAAGTGTGAATGAGAAGTATAGGTAGATAACATAATTGTTGGGCATATATGAAATGCAACTCTTTTGTAAAAAAAAAAAACAAGGTAGGTGTCATGGTGGTTTGGAGGATAGTAGTACTCATTATTTTTCTGTAACATTACTTTATGATCATTATTTACTTTCATTTCCTAGGAAGAGGTGTGAATATATGTTGTTGGTCCTCTTTCTATTCAACTAAGTGTATAATCCTAAAATAAAACACAGCCAAATTCTACATATGAAGATAAATTGGACAACAAATAAAGTAGGAGAGATGAGCTAGAAGAAAATGAAATTAACCTTATAACACATATTTCATATTTAATAACATTGCATTAAGACATTCTCCTAATTATGAGAGACTTATTATAATAGGTTATAAATTAACTAGAATATTAGTAACTCACAAATGTAATGAGTTGCTTCCTTTAAAAATATCCAAAATTATTATATGTATTAAATCTTAATAATTATATTATTAGTTTAGGTATGTACTTATGAAATTCGAATACTCCTCTTAATTGACGTGTCAGATATATGTATCGGACACCCACACTTGTGCGATACTTGTAAGTCACATATCGATGAAGTATCCAATTCAAAAAATATTTATTAAATTCTTGAACATTCTAACACGGTTCTAACACAATTTAAAAATTGAGAAATACATTAATTTTTTTAAAACTTAAATTTATTGTATAAACTTTTATTATGATTATAAAAATAAGGAATAAATCCTTTTGAACCAACGATTAAAAACATCTTTCTGCTTCAAAGAAAATGTGAAATATATTTATACATATAAATTTTTACTATCAACTTGTATAATTCATAATTATATAATATATAGATTTGTGTCACATGTCTTATATTTTAGAGATTATATATATCTTCATGTTGTATAAATGTATATGCTACCTAGGTAATACTCTCAATAATTATGCTATGTATTATCACGAATAAAATATTTGTCCTTTTCTTCCCACTTTATAAATATTTTCGTATTATTTTGGAATGTGATGATACTCAGATAATATGTAGATGGAGAGAAAAAATAAATTAAGAAAATAATTAATTTTTATGCTGTTACAGAGGAGAGACGTGTTTTTTTAAAATTAAAAAATCTGTTATTTAAAAGTACATGAAACTTTCTCAATTTAATTTAAATAAACTAGTAGTTTAAGTTTCTATATACTATCCTTTAATTATATATTTATCTTATGCTTAGAAATATCAATTTGCATAAAACTTATTTAAAGTTTGTATTAGAATATTGTTTTATTAACTGACAATAAGAATATATATAAAAAAAAACTCTATGTTGCTACTTTAAAGAAATAAATCCATATTTAAGTAAAAATTGGAATAGCAACAACCCATGTGAAACATGTACACGCAGAGACCAGTCACCACCTTTTAGTCAACCACTGCATTACCTTAGGGAAGCCAATAAAAACGTTGAGCCAAGCATATATTATAAATGTAAAACGTGACAAACGATAATTTTTTCAATTAGTAACAAACAATTGTTGTTAATTTTTTTTCTATTTTATCCTCCATATTAACTTTTATATTAGAAATGGGTAAAAGTAAATTTGAATCATATTAATCATCAATAATTTGCATTAATTTTTTAAAATATATTATAACTTAAAAATAACATAATTTTGTTTATAAGACCTACGTGTTTTATTTTATTTTTTAATTTTGACAATCCATTTACTAATAATATTTACCTATCTCACACTTATATAAAAAAAATATTCTCTCACTTCTATTTTTGCTATTATTTAAAATAAACAGTAATGTTATAATTAATTATTCTTTTTATTTTAAGGTTTATATATTTCTCATGAAAAATATGATATACTATAACTAGTCAATGTTTCTTTTTTTACTTTTAATTACAAATAGTAACATGTTGTACCAAGTAAAAATACATAAAGAACAAACGAGGATAAATACTAACAAGAATCAAAATATGTTTTGTGTGATGATTATTGGGCAAGTAATAAAACACCTAAAATCAGAAAAAGGTGATAAATAATAGTTAAGTGAAACAACATAATAAAAAGAACTTAGTGAATCTATATCTCAAATATTACATGTACACTTGGTACAATGTATAGATTTTTTTTTATGGATTCAATTTATTTTATCTCCAACACACTCCTCACGTCAAGAGTGATAGTTCGTGGGACAACATATTATGGGTGATCCGATAACAGTCCGATAGCGGGTGACCTAATAAGCCTACCAAATACTCACTAAGATAAACTTGAAATGACTTTGATACCGTATTAAGAAGTGAACTTTAAACCTAACTCAACCTCATAAAACTGACTTATAAGGTGAGGTTTGCACCTACTTATATACAATGAAATGTCTTCATCTCTAGTCGATGTGAGATCTCTAAATTTTTTTTTTTCTCAATGTCTATAATGAAAAAATTTCTATTATTTTTCTTTTTCTATGTATGTTACTTTGATAGCCTTCTTTACCATTACAACAGATTTCATATTAAAAAATAAGATATACATAGATTTCATTATTATACGTCTTGTAAGGATGGTAAAATACGTTGAGTTTGGCAGGTTAGATCGCCAACCGTCATTATTTAAATAGGACAAGTCAATACTTTTACTTGTCAACCTGTTGGGTCACAAGCGGGACGGACACCCTCCTTTGATTTTTGTACTTTTAAATAGGAAAGTCATGTTTTTGGAATAAATATTGGTGATTGTTAATAATCTATATTAAACTTTATTTACATTAATATTTTTATAATATTTTTTAATATTGTTGATATTTAATTTGTTTTGTTAAGTATTAAATATTATTTGATTAGAATATTCAAGTTTAATTTAATTTTATTGATTTCTATTGTACTTGTTGTCTAAAAAATAATATTAATGACTACAACTAAATAAATAGGTAAAAAACAAATTACAAGTTACCAATTCCAAATTGTATAATTTAGATGCACCAATTATATTTATCTAACTTTTGACAGACCAATAACGAGTTAATGGGTTTAGCCCAAACAAATGGAATTATTCATTTTTTCCCTATTATCTATTGATGAATTTGTTTTTTTTTTACATAATACACATTTAAATCCCTCCAGTAAATCTAATTTGGATATATAAAGGTTGAAATCTTAATTTTGTATCACTCATATTCCACTTTCCTCCCCAAGTTATTATCTTTGACCATTAATAAAAATTATTTTGCAAAATAAAATTTGTTTTTGCACATGAAAAACAATAATATTGTTTTCATTGTGTATTTGCGTATAACAAACAAGCAATTAATTATTGTTATTATTAAAAATGTAAGCAAAAAGCAGAGGAGGAAGTGGTGTGGTGGACGGAGAAGAAACGACACCGTCCAATGCATACATGCGGCTGCGAAGATCTCTTAAAGGAAGTCCACATTCTGGGGGCCCCACGACGAAACGACCATATAAAACACATTCCCATCCACGACGCTTTCAGAAACGGACAAAAAAAAGCGTTATCTCTTTCAAAGCCCCAAAATCCTCTCTTGTGAGCTCAGATTAATCTGTGCTCACAATGGCTTGCACGCTCGCTGATTCATTGCTCCTATTCAAGGTTTTCCTTTCTCTCTCTCTCGAGCGTGTTTCAACTTTCAAGCAAATGTTAACCTTATCTTGGTTCCATTTTTCAGGGCTCTTTTCAGAAACCACTTCGCAAGAGAGACGTTGCTGCACACTACTCCCCAGGTATGCACCCTCTTCCCTTACCGTAATTCAATTTACTGTTCCTTGTCTCAATTTAAGCTCAAGATATTGGAAATGGACGTATTCGATGATGAAATATTAACAATTATCACAAATATTTCACTCGAATAAGATTCTCTCCGGTGAATTGTTACCATTACCTGGTGGTATCAGTCATCAGTATCACTTAGTCATGAAATTTGAGAGTTATCCTTTGATAAGCTGGCCTGGAGTCTTTAAGGTGCCATTATGTTTAACTTTTAATAGGCACGAACATGAATGGTGTGTGGAATGGGTTTGTTTTAGCTAACTACTTGGCATTCTTCTTCCACAGGCGTATTTAGTTCAAACAGTGATGGACTTATCCGGAAAGGGTTCAGGCGTCAAAGGAGTTTTGTTAATAGGAATAAGGTTACTCTCATACGTGCTGTGGCAGTTCCTGTACAACAACCAGCTCCTGTGGAAAGTGTGGAGTATAGAAAACAACTGGCTGAAGACTACGGTTTCAGGCAAATTGCAGAGCCGCTTCCATCTAATGTTACTTTAAAGGATGTCATCAATTCCCTTCCTAAGGAGGTGCTTTATTTTATTTTTATTATTATTATTTAGATCGATGTAATGCTTCATAGCAGCATCATTGAACATGAATTTTGGTTTAATTGTAGTATGCGGAGTCACCTCTTAAATACTTTGTTTTTTTGTGAAATATTTGTTCATGCGCTTAAAATAGCATTCATTGTGGCATGTAAGTTTATAATAAAACATAAATAACAGCAGTGATGTTTTCTGCACATTATGAGAAAGATAAAATGTCTTACCTTTTTTTGCAGGTCTTTGAGATTGATGATGTGAAAGCATGGAAATCTGTTTTGATATCTGCCACTTCTTATGCATTGGGGATCTTCATGATTTCCAAAGCTCCCTGGTTTCTTCTTCCTCTGGCTTGGGCATGGACTGGGACTGCAGTAACTGGGGTTAGTTATAATTGTATTTCTTTCTGGTATCTCAGATCCTTCTCAATCATATCTCTTTAGAACTTGGCCAACATGTTTGTTTATGTTTTGTAACCCTCTTTCCTCTTTTGTCATACAGTTCTTTGTTATAGGGCATGATTGTGCTCACAAATCATTTTCATCCAACAAATTGGTAGAAGACATAGTTGGAACCCTGGCTTTTTTGCCACTGATTTATCCATATGAGCCGTGGCGATTCAAGCATGACAGACATCATGCAAAAACAAACATGTAAGCAGTTTGTCTTTCCTTCTATTTTGTATTCTTTTTATTTTCTAAGTGCATCCTGTATGTATACTGTAGAGGAACTCAATAATATTTTTATTTAACATGCAGTGGAAAACATGTTTTTAAGTCCTCAAATCCGCCCTTGTAAATTTATATATGAGTAGGTCAGTGAAGGAAAACAATATTTTCTGCTTAAAACTGATAGTGGGATAATGCATCATTCTGTTGTATATAGTTATTTTTGCAGTATACATTCACACTCTCTGCCCCAGATTAACTCAAAGTCAGATGACACCAATACTGAAAGGATAAAATACAGGCTTTATATGACATGCATAATGCACTGTAAGAGACATAATGGTGACACCGTGTTATGGATAAAATCTTGCACCTTGGTTTATTTACAGGATGCACACGTATGCTTTTTTTAAATTCCTTTGTCTCTGACAGATAGACCTTGGAAAGTTTATATCTGCAAGGGATAAGAAGCAAAACGAGATTCAGTAGGCCAGAATTATTAGTGTATGTGTTGTAATTGTGTCTTCAGGCATTTCTGTCTTAATGCGGTTGAATGGTTTGATAGTTAGTGTGTGATACCTTAATGTTAGTTGTATGGGACTTGGGGTGGTTATATTCATAGGATAGTTTTACTAATTGCTGTATGTCGAAGGAGGAAACTCCTTGCTGAAGGAAAACCATCTGTTGTCTCTCCTGTACGGTGATGCTGGCCTAAAACTGGAAAGTTTCCAGTAATAAATACATAATTCAGTATGCTTATTTCCGAGTTTAACTGTCTCATAGATTCAGTAGCTTCACTGTTTCATTACTTTCATTTAACTGCAAGCCATTTATTATGCTACAGGCTGTCCGAAGATACTGCTTGGAACCCTGTATCGAAGGACGAGTTTGAATCTTCTCCCCTTTTGAGGAAAGCAATAATATATGGATATGGTCCATTTCGATGTTGGATGTCTATAGCTCATTGGTATAAGCTTATAATGAAATCATTTATCATTTAATCTCTTAGGTCAACTATGGCTTGAAATATCTTTGTGCAGTTCCTAAAGTACTGCTTCATTAGCTAAAAGTGCCTTGATTTCATATTTAATTACCTTTAGCTTCAAATTAAATCTTGATATGCGGGTGCATTCTAACTCAGGTTGCTTTTGCACTTTGATTTGAAGAAGTTCAGACCAAGTGAAGTAAAGAGGGTGAAGATAAGCTTAGCGTGTGTTTTTTCCTTTATAGCGATTGGGTGGCCATTAATTATTTACAAGACAGGAATCATGGGATGGATAAAATTCTGGTTGATGCCATGGTTGGGCTATCACTTCTGGGTAATTTCAATTCTATATTGTAAATTCTTTCTTTGTTCACCACTGTTTGCTCCAATATTTTTGTTTTTTTTTTGTTTTTGTTGGGATGGGTAGTAATGACTTACGCATATTTATCCAGGGTATTGTTGAAGCCATTTTTAATAATTTGGAAGTGGGTTAAACTTTTCCATTTATGTTCTGCATTGGTGTTAGTTAAGCAAACTCCTCCTATGGTCTTATTGTCAGCCCGAAGCCTCAAGATGAAAGGCTTTTAGGCCTTTGGCAGCCAATGTAAAACTTGTTGAATCTTTAACGTTGGTCTCTCTTGATAGATTATAATAGAGTCCGATCATGTCATATAATGGATTTAGCTAGCCTGACTTATGTATGATAAGCTTTTTGTTGTAGTTCTGCTGGTGGTAGTTGGCAGTTTGTGCTAAACTTGAATTCAGATATAAAACAGCTCGTAACCTTATGTTTGGGGACTGAAAAAAACCAGACTATACCTGGTTGTAGTTGTATGCTGCCAGAAAACTGAGGCCAATGTCATAGTTTTAGTCTTATATTATAGCCAGGGATTGATGGGATTGTGGGAAGGGGTCCAGTAAGGACCTGGCCTTCTAACCATGGATCTACACTTATATTTTCTATTATATTGTACCTGGTATTATTTTATGCAAATGAAAAATTGCATGTGTGGTCTCTGACTTTGTATTTAATCGATTGGAATGTTAATTTACAAACTGGTTGTTATTCTTAAACTAAGAGATCTTAATGAAGTATAAGTTTTAAAAGAAGTCTGTAATATTCACATGAATGAAGAAGATAGATTTTCAGTATAAACTTGGATGAGCATGCAGTATAGTAAAATATTGAACAACCCACCACCAGTGCCTATTCGACCAAGTAAAGTGGAGGTTGGTTCCTGTTAAAAGTAGATTTGAGATTCAAGTATTGTGAATAAGAAAAAAGGGGGCACTAGGAGAGCTTTGTCCCCTTAAATGGTTCTACTTGGCTCAACTGAACTTGGTTAAGGTCCAGTGTCACTTTTGGATACTGAGGGTCTAAGACAAAAAGACGAAGGTATTACACAACTCAAGGCCAATGAATGATAATATTTAATTAATAGCCAGAGTATAAAATCAATTTCCCCCTTCAGTGAAATTTTTTACAACGATTTAATTGTGGCTGAATTTTCTTGATATAATCAATACTCTTGCCATGTCTCTTTAGAGTTAAAAGTTATAATTAGAAGAGTCACACTATCTATTTATTTTGCTGGCGATCACAGATGAGTACGTTTACCATGGTTCATCATACTGCACCGCATATTCCATTCAGAATCTCAGAAGAGTGGAATGCTGCACAAGCACAGCTTAATGGAACTGTTCATTGTGATTACCCTAAATGGTAATGGATTCTTTTTACTTCTTTCTTTAGTTATGTACGTTTTTCTGGCCTATAAATTTACACATGGAGGTGGAATATACTGCATAATTGATGAGTTACTGCCGAATGTTTTTATTTCATTACTCATCTGAAAAAGATTGTTCTTTGATTCTGTGAATAATTTTTAAGAATTTACCCATCTTGTCAATTTGTCTAAAATGCAGGTTTTCAAAATGAATTCGATAGCATTCGCATTAACTAACTGCTATTTATTGACTCTTTTTTTTCTGAACAGGATCGAGATCCTATGTCATGATATTAATGTCCACATTCCACACCACATATCCCCGAGGATACCAAGCTATAATTTAAGAGCAGCCCATAAGTCCATCGAAGAAAATTGGGGAAAGGTAAGATAGAAAATTGCCAATATATTGTTTTTTGTTCTTGTATTGGAATGAAGGCCACTGTTCTACTGTTCGCTTTCAAAATATATTATCAGCATTGTTATCATAATTAACAAGTAATGGCTTTTTTACTTCCTCTCTAAAGAAAATGAAATTGTTCGTATATTCTCTTTGCTACTGAAACTTATTATAGATGAAGTCCAAATAAAGATGTGGAAGTTTTGTTTATTCCAACACTACAGTTGTCTCGAATCCCGTACGTTTAAAATCTCTCAAATAAAAATCACCGTTGCTAATTCAATTTTGTTTTGTTTGTGTTGGATCGACAGTATCTGAATGAGGCTAGTTGGAATTGGAGATTGATGAAAACAATCATGACAGTGTGTCATGTGTACGATAAAGAGCAAAATTATGTTGCGTTCGACGATGTTGCCCCTGAAGATTCTGGTCCAATTGCATTTTTGAAGAAAAGCATGCCGGATTATGCTTAATTAGGTCCAACCTGCCTTTTATCCCATGAAATTTTGTATGTATCAAATTAGGTTCGTTTGCCATCGGTTTTCTTTTTACATTTTCGATCTTGTTTAAAATTGTTATATCTTCATATCTGGTTTAGTAAGAAAATTGCTTGTTGCTCTCAAAGTTCACACGTATTAGGGTAATCGTGTTACGAAGTTGCGGATTATCCAAGGCGAAGCCACCGAGATGCATTCATTAAGTTAAAGTAGGTGTTGTGGTAATCTGAACAGTGGGGTTCTTGTTATCACGTGGGAAGAATAATATATTATAAAGTTGTCTGACGGATAAAAAAGCACGTGAGTGGATTGAGCCTACTGAATTACTTGTGTACTGACAGTGTTTTGTTATTCATTATTGCTCTTTTGGTTGTATAATATTATATTGCTGAAATTCAAGCATACAGTTTCTTACTAAAAAATAATATACAGTGTCTTTTTATCTAATGAAAACTGCATATTTAACCATAAATTGTTTGCAAATTTAAAAGTGGAAGTGTGGAACGTTCTTCTAAACATAAACAAGTCCTTCCTCGTGGACACTCCAAGAGAGCCCGATCGATCTTGTCTTTTTTTTTTCCTGCTAAATAATGTTATAAAGTTTGACTAAATTATTATTTAGAACTTCGACAACGAAAGTGTCTGGTTGTTTATCGTGGTTTACCTCGTAGTAGCTAATATTTCGGATTTACGTGAGTATTTTATTATGTATACTATTTGTTGAGAAAGTGACCAGTGACGCTTTATCTGAAGCCATTCTTATTCAAAGCAAATCCTTAAGGTGCAGC
Organism: Phaseolus vulgaris; assembly: GCF_051622355.1. Classification (NCBI taxonomy): domain Eukaryota; kingdom Viridiplantae; phylum Streptophyta; class Magnoliopsida; order Fabales; family Fabaceae; genus Phaseolus; species Phaseolus vulgaris. The sequence continues at coordinate 38,704,475 of NC_143500.1, read as the reverse complement.
AGTTACAACTTACAACTACTCTCAAACAGGGGATGGGACTTCACTTAGCATGATTCCCTTTACCTTTTTTAAGTTCAGTGAAGTCACTTTACCAAATTGAAACAGCAATGTTGGCTGTGAAAGAAAAAGGTCAAAAAAGTGTTCGGTAGAGCTGGAAAAGGAAAAGAGACAGAATAAGGGGACTGGTTCGAAATTAGAATCTGCAAGAGATCTGAAGTGAAGTATGAAATCCGAGTCACAAAAAGAAACGGAAAATAAGCAGTCCATATATCATCTTTCTCTATAGATATTTACATATACCATGACACCTTTAGTATAGGTAAACCTACATGTATGACAAGTTATAAACTACTCAATCCCGTATATACATACAAGTTTCAAAACTCAATACTATCTAGAAACCCAGAAGCAGTCTGGTTATAGCAAAGCAAGGTAAGCTAAAAATAAACAAAAACTAATCATACAAGTGGTGGTGTTGGAGTCTCCCAAATATCAAACACATTCTCCTCACTGTGAAGGGCGAAAAGCCTGTCCCCTCCAATGGAAAAGTCACATATTGAACCCCCGTAGCTTCGTCTGAGCCTAGAGGTCAAAACCCATTCAGGGCCACAGAACACCGAAATGCAATCATTCATGGATGAAAAAAGCTGTCCCCCATGCAGTGCCAGTTTAGGGTAGCAGGGTTCCTCCGGCATCTTCCCCTTCATCAACCTACTTCTGGAGCTCCACCTAATGCTTGTGGCAGCAGAACTTCTCAAATCCATGAACCCCAAATCCTCAAACTCATTAACCACACAGATGGAACTATTATCCTCCATGGCAATAGCATCCCTCACCCGTTTCTCATCCACGGCAAAAGGAGCCCCCACATCAGACCAACACCACACCATCTTCTTCTCCCTGAAATCCAATAGACTAATGTAACAGTTGTCCTTCCTAGGAAACATAGTAGCCACCAACAAACAATTATTCCCTTCCAACCACTGAAGCTTATCAGCATCCCCAAGAGACCACCCCAAAGGCTCGTAGAAAAAATCAATCTGCTTCCCAGTAACCTGGTCCCAAATCCCTACCCCATACTCATTACTCCTCCCCTTACAACTAGAAAATATCTTGTAATCTGAACTAAAACTCAAGGCCCCTGCAGTGTAACTCTTCATCTGATTCTCATGGCAAACCTGAAACTTATACCTAAGCTCCCCGTTCTGAGAACTGAACAGCCCCATCCCCCCATCACCCCTCCCAAGCCGTTCGCTCACTCCGATCACAACCTTGTCGGAGTCAACCCATCCAACATCATTAACCCTCTGGTAATCGAGATTGAGAGGAGGGTGTTCATCCAACATCCAATCATACACATGAACCATGCTGCCATGAGCAACGCAACAGCCACCATCAGGGCCTGCCCGAATGGCTGTTCCGTCACCCGGGGCCTGGCCCTGCAGAGACCGCGACAACCTTAACCTGTTGCCGTCGAATGGGCCCCACCTGGCGGCGCGTACGTGGTCCAAGAGGCCGTAGTAGAGGGCCTCCCTGTAGAGGAGCTTCTCCGGGATGTTGGGTGGGATGTGGAGTTCCCCGGTTCGGAGCAGATCGAGGAGAATCCCGAAGCAATCCGGGTTGCGATCGAGGAATCTCTCGCCCTCCTTGTTTGACGATAGTATCAGATTCCAATTGTCGTCGAACATTGCACCGAACATCGAATTGCGCCCTGCATTGGCGAGGGTTGTTGCCGTTGTTTCCATCACCCTGCCACCCACGTTGAATTTCACCCTGTCTTTCTGAACCACCATCACTCGATTCCTCCCAAGATTGTGGCTTTTCCAGAAACCCAGGTGGGGAAGTAGGTGAATGTTCAGTTCAACAGCTCTGCGCTCTGCGGGTTTGAATTGGATGATGGATGAACAGGGAAAAGCAGAGAATGAGTGGGAATAAATAGGAATGGTTTGGTTGACGATAGGTGAGTGAATAATTACAGTTCAAGGATTGGAATTGAAGCAAATGGTGTATGTGTGTGTGTGAGAGAGAGAGAGAGAGATAGGGATCAGAGGACAGAGATTAAGCTACAGGAAAATGATGAGATTGTGTGAAAAACTGGACATGGGGATTGTTATTCTAAGAGACGACTGGTTTTAAAGAAGGGTTTTTTTCGAAACTCTGTGTGGAATTTGGTGAAGGAATCAAGAAGGGTTGAATTCAAAACAGAATTGACTCAGTTTCATCCCTCCCACTAAGTCACTCTGTTTTTCTTCTCTCTCTGTTTTCTTGCTTCTTCTTTTTCTTTCCTTTTCCTTTTGTCCCTTCGTCCTTGTTCTTCCATTTAAAATAAGAGAAAATATAGTATGCAACTACCATGTAAAACATTTTAAGACCTCCCCAATCCCAACTTTTACTGCACACAACTTTAGCCATAGTTATCTTCACACTCACTAATTGATTGTGTAAAACCTTTTATGCAGTATAGATATTAAACACTAAAAATGTAGTTTAATTTAGTATACTTGTGTTAATTTTTCGTATCAGTTCTGCATTTTAATTTCTGTATGTTTTAGTCCTTCTATTTCTCTTTTGTAATGATTTTACATTTTCAGAAACAAAAACAAAAAAGATAATTAATTAAACCAATTAATCTACATGCAATGGAATCCAATGATTCAATGATAGGAATCTGAATAAAGCAGGGGGTATCACACCCTCTTTTGTTTATAGTGAAGGTTGAGATTTTATGAGCAACTTCTTCTGTTTAGTCTTTCAAATTTTGTAACCAATTGGGTCCAATTCCACATTTATTGATTGGTAACGCGTCCTTATCACTCTTTAGTTCACCCCAATGGGCTTTTCCAACCCAAATTTCACCCTAAAAAGGGTTTTCTAATCCACTGGAATTGGAACCATAATCATCCACTCACTCACTTGATTAACACATAACAACTATTATTAAAACTTTCATTGGAATTAAAAAGGGAATTCATCGTATTGGAGTGCATTATTCTGTAATTTGTGAAAAGTCATTTCAACAAAAAAAAAGTTTTAATGTAGATTTATGTTGGTGGTTAAAATTACATGTTAATGTCATTAAATATTAGCATTAAAAGTAGTAAAACGAACTAAAAAGTAGGGATTACAAATTTCCTCTAAAATTAAGGTTTTTTTAATATTCATTAAACTTTAAGATATAAAAAAGTTAAATATGTTTTTTGTCCATATCAAACTTCAAACTTATTAAATACTTATAGTAACATAAACTATTAAAATGAGTTTTTACTAATGTTTTTTACATAACAAGTTAATTTATAACATTTATGTCACTCATCCCAGTTCATACTAAAAATATGTTTATCATGAAAAAAAAATTAACAAAAACTCATTTTAATAGTTTTCTTACTACAAATACAAGGAGGTTTAAAGTTCGGATTAGAGACGAACATCAATTTTAGTGAAAAACATAATTAACTCTTAAAAAATTGTCTAGTATATTGATTTTAAAAATTAATATATTTTATATTATGTAGACGGAATTATTCAAACTTTAAGTAGAAAACAGTATTGAATTAAATCATATTAATGCTAGGATAAATTTAACATATATTAGTTTAGTAAATATTTACAATTTAAAAGAAATTTAGTGACTATATATATATTTTATTTTTTTTATCGGTAAAAAATAAATAAAATAAAATGAGACATTTCAGGAGTGTTCTAATCTTTATACAAAACACCTAAAACAAGTTTTCTAACATCCTACAAAATATATATATATAAATCTACTCCAAACTTAATTATGAAACAAACATGAATTAAAAAATATCAATATTAATATAAATATCACGTATATTAATTTTAAAAATTATTGTATTTTATATTATTTTACATATAGTTGAGAAATTATTCTAATAAATTATTAAAAAATAAATTAGTGTTTGAGTTAAGAATAATGTTAGAGAACTAAAATAGAAATATCATAAGGAATTAAAACACATTATATTTTTTCCCTACTCTTACAAATTAAGATATGAAACAATTCATGGTTTTTCTGTTTCACGTATGATATTTAGGCACTACAACTAGTAAAATATGAATATCCTTTATATATTGCTTTTATTAATATAAATTTGAGATTTCTTTTTATGTTTGAGTTTGACTTAGTCACTCATAATTTATTTCCTTTTTTTTAGTAATATTTTTTCATATAATATTTATTTGATCAAACATAATTTTTTTTTTTAAATACTTCTTCAGCATAGGCCAATTATCGTCTTTGCATTCATAATTTTTATTTCTTTCATTGTTACACCTCTCCGCTTTTACTATCAAACAACCAATATGTAATTATAATACTATATTTGCTAATTTTTTTTTTCTAAATTTGCTATTTAAGTCGCGACTTTATTTTTTTAATAAAGTCATCACTTAAAGTCATAACTTCACTTTTTTAGTTATATTTTTAAATTATAGTAGTGTTGTTTTAAAAAATAATATATTTTTTTCAAAAATTAAGTTTATATTAATTATGTAGTGAAAGTGAGTCTTGTTCTTGTGAATTAAAAAAGAAAAAATAAATGAAATCAATTATACTAAATATTTTAAAGTATGTTATAAATGCAGATGATATTTTAAAATATACATGAATCGAAAATAATGTAGAAGTAACTATTAATTTTTAACATTGTAGGAATAACCATTTTACTTATTTTTATGTCATTTTTATTTAAAAAATTGTATCTTTTAATAAATACAAAATAATTTATATATTTATTTAATAAAATAATTAATTAAATAATTGCTTCTATTTTAAAATAAGTAAATAACTTTTTTTTTTCTAAAATAACAACCACATAATTCTTTTAATACTATTCTTACAAAATTATATATATTCGTTAAATTATAGTATCTTTGTATTTTTAATACTATTTTACAAATTTACATATATCCTTGAAATTATATTATTTAAATATTATACAAATATATGTATTTTCACTAGTATATATAGTTCAAACTTTGCAGTTTTAATATATCTAACTCAATTTTGTATTTTTAAGTTTTTTTATTTTGATTGTATGTTTTTTAGTATCATTAATTTCAACCTCACTTCTTAAGCATGTTTGTTTCGACATTACTCCTTAAGTTTCTTTAGTTTGACATTGTACTTTGATTATATGTGGCTCAACTTCATAGTTTTTTTAGCTTGATTTCACACTTGGAACATATTTAATTTGATAAAATTCTCAAACATCTAATAATGGAAGTATTTAATATAGTCTTAAATATTTTCTCTCAAATGATAAACTAGATTATCAAAAAACAAAGTATACAACACTTTTATATTGGTTTACATCAAACACATGAGTTACATCTAGTTCTAACTTAGACGACTTATTAAGACGTTCTACAAATATATTTTTTTATAAAACAAGTATACAAATTACTCTTATTTATAATAAATACACAAAACACTTCTAGTTAGTCTGTTTTGATCTTTTCTCAAGTCTACAACCTCAAATTTTTCACAAGAACAAACAATTTAAAATCCAATGCCCTCCCACATACACTTAAAACACTTAGACATAATTATTTAAGCTGAGAATTTAGTGTATGTCTCATGTGTTCTTCATGACCTACTTGAGTATTCTCATATAAGCATTATGATATTATTTTCGTTGCGTTCAAACTTCAAGTTATCCCATTGATATTGTGATCCTTATTTATTACACAAAACTAATGTTTCATGACTTGATTAGTGTTGATAAAAGACAAAATTGAAATGTTGATTTTCCTTTGAAATTGTAAAACTAAAATTCTATTTTCGTATATGAATTGCACTTAGTTAATTAATGCTATTTGAACATGTAGACTTATTAATTATACCTTTGTTTTAATTATAAAAAAACATTTATGTTATAGCTTATTACATATAGGTAATACATTACATGAATAAAGTTATGTATCATCTAACATTAATGGATGATGTATGATTATTGGTAGGTCTAATGAGCTACAACTTGCATGCATCACACATTAAAAAGTTCATAAGAATATAACATATATAAGTTACATTCAATATTTGTTATCATCAAAACACTTTAGAGGGTTACTTTAGTGGTCCTCAACAAGTTAGAGAGTTTAGGTCTCAATAATTTCTAACTTGGTTTCACTTTTTTTAGCCTCTCCTCACTTCACGACTTAAACATTTCTAGCCTCACTTTACACCTCTAGCCTTTTAACCAGCCTTTGCACCATGAACATATTTAGCCTAATTTTAAACCTTAAACATCTATAGTTTTGTTTCACATATTTATTACTCACGTTCGGGTTTTGGGCATATATAGCTTAGTTTCACACTTTGAACATATTTAAATTGATTTCATGCCTAGAGCAAATGTAGCTCAATTCACACGTATAACATCTTTGACTTTATTTTATACATATAACTTGACATTTTATCTTTATCATATTAAGTTGGACCCCATGGCTATAATATTTTTAACTCAACTTTGAACTTATAACATATTGACTCCATGCTTAGAGATATAAGTAGCTTAATCGACACCTAAAACATTTTCAATTCTGTGCATGTAATGTCTTGTAATTCAACATTGTGTCTTTGACATATTAAGCTAGAACTTGTGGTCATAACATTTTTAACTTGTTTTCAAACTTATAACACCTTTAGCAAACTTTATGCATTTAGTGTCTCTAGCTCAACTTCACAACTTCAAGATATTTAACTTAGTTTCATGCCTTAGACATGTCTAACTTGACTTTGTGCTTTGAGCAATGTTTTATTAACAAGTCACTCTACTTGAATTTCATAAGTTAAATATCGAGATTTTTTTAAACATAAGCATCAAGCTTCAACAATAAAGGCATAGAGTCACAACACCTATTTTTACCTAGTACAGATACCATGATATTAATTAAGAAAGATGCACAACACATTCTACCAAATGAAAACATTAAGTTACACTAATGTTCCAACCTCAAGTCCACTAAGATAATACTCTTAAGATCAATTAATCAATTACCATATTTAATGTATTGTCAACTTTGATAATTGTCCTTAAAACCACAAACTTCAACATCTAAAACTTTTAGTCAAGGTTAAGTTATACTAAACATGACTCCATATTATATTATAACACAACACAACATAATCTAAACATTACCTTGTAAGAAGATGGATGACAAATCAAGTTATTCACTTTAAAAGGTTTGCAATATCAAACTAAATATTTAAGATAATACCTTAATTTTTTTTTAAAAAAAGTTATTGAAATAAACATCTCACATTCAAATTGACTTATTCACATAGATTTAATCATTAAATTTAATTTTTATACTGTGTCAATTTCATACATATGTAACCATAACATTAAAATGAGTTTTACACAAGCTTCAAATCTTAGAATTTAGTTTTCATGATGGATGCTTTTAGTTTTTAAGTTATTGATTATTTATTATTCAATTTATTAGTTTGTTGCTGTTTTTCTTTATTAAAATAATCACCAAACAACGTAATGTTTCAATACAAGTCTAATTATTTTAAGAATTCAAGAAGTAACTACAAAAATATAATTTAAAAATTTATATAAAGGAGTAACTGAAATATAAGGTTATCTGTATTTATACTTTAAAGAATAACTATTTTTTTCTCAGGAGCACACTATTAAAACAAGAAATCAATGTAATCTGAAATTAAAAATTTAAAACTAATTTTAGTTTATAAAAAAGTAAAACTTTAAAACTAAGAATCACCCTGGACTTGACCTTATTATTCAAGTTAAGTGCTTTGGTACTAATAAATAATTTATGTGTTTTTTTCATTATTATAAAGATAATAGTGCAATAATATTTTAAAATAAGAACTAAATTAAATTATTTTTTTAATATTTTTAAAATAGGTTTTTCTAATTTTCTTAAATTCAACCTCTATCAACATGTTATAATCCCAAGGAGTAAGTTGTTTAAAATAAATCATCTTTGTGGATAATGTTTTCTGATTTTTGTAAGAAAATGGTACAATTTGTTTTATTAGATAATGAATAATTTTTTTTATTTAGTTATGTAGGTAAGTTGTGTCTTATTAATACATGTATATTTTTTAAATAAATCATGTTTATTATAGTTTTTTTTGATCTTTTAACACAATATTTCAGTAAATTACACCTTGAAATAAATGTTTTAAATCCATACTATTAAATTAACACAAATTATTTACAAATATCAACATTGTTTATTTATTTGCGTGATATCCAAAAATATAGAATCATAACATAAAACAAATATTCCTAAAATACAGGCTATTGAATTCAAGCTATTTAATTTATATTTTTTCACAAATTTTAACTTATTTCTTAATACCATCAACTTATCTATCTAAATATTCTTAATGAGGTGAAGAAAAAATATATAATAACTTCAAATGTAAAATGAAAATGTTTTTTAAAATTCTATTGAATAATTCAAAATTATTATATAACAAATGTAACATCTAAAATGTTGATGGATAATTTTTTAACCCATCAGTTTTATTTAATATTAAACAATTAAGAGAAGGAAAAATATTAAATTTATAATATATTTTACTTAAATAACGCCTTTTTACCATTAATACAAGTTAAATAGTAAAATAAGTAATATAATTAAATATCCTTACATGATAGTATATTCGTGTGTACACATATGTTAAACTCGAATACATTTATTAGATTGGGTGACATTTATTTTCTATTTGTAAATTGAAAAAAAAAACTCAATACATATTTTCATAAAGAACCTGTAATATTATAAAATTTTAACTTAGAACAAAAATACAAATGTATTTTTTTTCAGTAACATTATCTGAAAACTGATTTCATGAATTCAAACTTATACTGTATATTTTAGTTATGAAAATAATAATAAAATAAAGATAATGAATTTTGATTTCAATAATCACATATTTTTATTCTCTTTTTGGTGAGAATGATTTAGTTTCCGTAATGGAAGATAAGAAAAAGTCAAAATAGATCAGAACTTTGACCACGCGGTTTAGATAGAGTGACTCAATTAAATTAACACGACCCAAAATTTTAACGACTATATACTCAGTTTTGGGCCCAAGCCCAGACCCTACCACCCATAATTGTGGTGATATACATAGAGAGAGAATTTAAATTAATAAAGGAAATATAAGAAAAAAGAAAAGGCAAAACAGTGGTGTAGGGTTTTAGTAGACACAAGGTTCAGCTATTACTCCTCTCTCCAGAAGCCGAACCCCTCTGCAGCTTCTTTTCTCTTTCTCTTCTCTTCTTCGCTGTTTCAGTTCTTTCTCTTCCAAATTGAAGCTTCTAGAAGTACATCAATGACGGAAACATCATTGATCGAAATAGAACCTCCGAATCCGTTGGATCCTTCAACCAGTGCCATCACTCCCTTACCGAGAAAAATTGTCTTTATTCCTGTCAAGAAGCCATTTAAGGGTTTCTCCCATGATTTTCACATAGAAACCCTAAATCCTTCCTCTTCCGAACCTGGAATATCCGGTTCCACTCCCAAGAAACGCGACTCTTCGGAATTTGAGATTGGCTTGGATCCGGAACTTACCTTTGGAATTACCTTCCGCAGAATAGTGAGTTCAATTTCGTTTCAGAATTTGAGATTATACTTTTGTATGTAATTAGGAACTTTTGTTCTTGCCAGGGATTTTTTTTTTTTTATTTCTTGTAGCGAATCCCTTGAACTACGAAAAAAAAACATAATAGTTTTGTATTATGGGTATTGAATGGCTTCTGCATGTTTTAGTTTTTATAATTTTTTAGTACTGAGATGCTGTTCATAATTTTCAGGGTGCTGGATTGCGCAATTTGGGGAACACTTGTTTTCTCAATTCAGTACTACAGTGTTTGACATACACAGAGCCTTTAGCAGCGTATCTTCAAAGTGGGAAGCATAAAACTTCATGTGAGCAACTTTACACTTAGTGTGATTATTTCGATGAGAATTCTTTGTTAACTGTTATTTGTGTTTTGGTGTGCTAGAGCTTGATAAAATTAGTACAGTTGAACAATGTAATGTTTTATTTAGATTTTTCAATTTTTTTCTTTTAGTTGGCTGTTATGCATATGTATGAAAAAACTGAGTTTCTCATTATATTGTGCAATTACTGTAGGTCGCGTTGCCGGATTTTGTGCTTTGTGTGCCATACAGAATCATGTTAGTCGGGCACTGCAGTCAACTGGGAGAATATTATCCCCAGAGGATCTGGTTGGAAATCTACGATGTATCCTTATGATTCATTGTTTGATTTATGGGTAGAAAGTATTTTTTTTATTTATGAATGGAAAATTATGATTCATTTCTTCTATTTCATCATCATTATCATCATCATCCTAGACACTTGATAAGAGGTAGATCACCGTTGCTCAATGAGCAGAAGAGAATGTTGCCATGGAGATTTTAAACAGTGAAACTTAACATCTCTCCATATAAATGTATCAGAAAATAACTTGGCTGCTTACTCTAGAGTAATACGAGGATTGATTTTTTGACATTTATTTAAAAGAAATATTTGTCCTTATGCTTATTCTTAGAAGTTTCTCTATTACATTACCTTTATCATATTTTGAAAGTGAAAGAATAATTTAACAGTATTAGAGAGTTTATCATTCTTTAGCTGATAAGGTGATAAGGTTAGACAAGTTATACTTTACTATATCTAAATTTAAGAACTAGATTTTATGTGCTTCTCTGTTAGATGAGGCATAATACTGTTAGCTAGAGTGGTTGTTATATTTTTTAGACAATAATCACTATTTACTGTCTCCTATTTTTATTAGCTTGAAATTTGTAATTCTTAACATTAAATTAGGTATATCACGAAATTTTCGAAATGCAAGGCAGGAGGATGCACATGAGTATATGGTGAACTTACTTGAGTGTATGCATAAATGTTGTCTTCCTTCTGGAGTACCAAGTGAATCTCCTGGTGCTTATGAGAAAAGTTTTGTCCATAAAATCTTTGGTGGTCGTCTCAGGAGTCAGGTATTTGTTTCTTGCTTCATGGTGAAATTTCTGAGGAACGTCATTATTAATTGAGCTAGGATTCACAGAAATGCACAGAACAGAGATACGATATGACATGCACATTGGGATATGACCAATTTTAAAAAATCAAAGGGGATGGTACTCATATAAAATTAATCTAGTTTTAGGCTTAAATATATTTTCATATCCTGAAATATTGTCATGTTTTCCATTTTGTACCTAACCTTTTTTTGGTTGATTTTTATCACCATATGTATTTGTTGTTTTTTCTGTAGTTAATTTATTTTATTATCTGTAAAATATATATTTATTTGTTTTAGAATCTATAATGTATTGTTTATTTTGAATTAGTAAACTTGAAATATCTTGATAGGGACTTAAAGAAAATGATGTACATCTAACATGAACCAAAATAAAATAGTATTTTACCAGGATTGTTTCAAATAAAAGGTTGAAGTTAAAAAAATAAAATAAAATTCTAGAGGGGCTAAAGAGCAAACAAAGTTTTTAAGGACCAAAGATAAAATATGATTATAATTCAAGGACCAACTACATATTTAAGCCTCAATTTTACTAAATGAAGATTTTAGATTATATGAAAGTTCTTATTTTTAAATGTACCCTATAAATCAAATACTAGGAAAATGTTCAAAGTTGTCTTATTATTGTATAATTCCAAGTTGTATCAGTATACAAGTTTTAATATGAATACTTCATTACAATAATTGAAAAATTCCTTGGTTGCTTTTGCAGGTGAAATGTCACCAGTGTTCTTATTGCTCTAACAAATTTGATCCTTTCTTAGATTTAAGTCTTGAAATATTCAAGGCAGATTCATTGCAAAAAGCACTTGCAAATTTCACCGCTGCAGAATGGTTGGATGGAGGGGAGAGAGAATACCATTGTCAACGATGCAAACAGAAAGTTAGGGCTCTTAAACAGCTAACAATTCATAAGGCACCTTATGTGCTTACTATTCACTTAAAGCGGTTCCATGCACATGATCCTGGACAAAAGATTAAAAAGAAGGTTAATTTTGGCTGTGCACTGGACTTGAAACCTTTTGTCAGTGGCTCATATGTAAGTACAATAAAGTATATTTTTTAAATTGATATGAATTATCTTATTTTCTGTGCTAGTACCTCTATTTTCTTTTTGGTGTGATAAATTCATAAATATATATGTAATATTTGTTTTTGCATGGGTTTACTATGCTCAAAAGGACATACACAGTAGAATTCATGTGTTTCTTGTTTTGAAATAAGTGACATGCAGTTTGACTGTTATGTGTTTCTAACTTATTGTGTATTAATGTTAGGTTTCTTACTTTCAATCTTCTTCCATTTGGCAGGATGGAGATGTGAAGTACTCTCTATATGGGGTTCTGGTTCATTCCGGTTCCAGCACTCATTCTGGACACTATTACTGTTATGTTCGCACTTCAAATAACATGTGGTATACTTTGGATGATAACCGGGTACTGAAAATGTGCTTTATAGTTTTTTTTTTTTTCTGTTCACGATTCCTGCATAACTTGTTAAATAATTGTTCAATGAATGAAATCTTTCTAGGATTGGGGTTAATAAAGCAAGACACAATTTTTTTTTTATTGAAGTCAATTATTTTTATCATTTTAACTAAATTTGCACTGTTGCAACAGGTAAGTCATGTCAGTGAACGGGAAGTTTTAAATCAGCAAGCATACATGTTGTTTTATGTTCGTGACAGAAAAAGTATTGTTCCAAGAAAGCCTGTTGACATTGCTAAGAAGGAAAATGTGAAGAGTAATGTGAATGGAAATAAAGAATCTTCAACTTCAAGCCATGTATTGATGGAGTATCCAAATGTTCCTGCTGAAAACAAATTTTGTACTGAACCATTTTTGACTGAAGAGGAAAAAAAGAAAATGTCAAATGTTGACTCATCAACTTCTGTGAAGGACGCTCTTGTTCATCATAGTGTCATATTAGAAGAAAACCTGATGCAAAGTAAAAAACATGGATCTGAGCTTCCTTCCAATACACAGGCACATGATTTACCAGATGGGCTCTCTGTGGCTAAAGCAGAACTTGGATGCCTGTCATCATTAGGCCACTCTGGAAAGGATTATAGTCTCCATCATAATTTGAAAGGTTTAGCTGCTCCAGTTGGAGAAAAAGTTTATTTGTGTAAGGAGAATATAATTTCAAAAGAGGACATTATGGATTCTCCTTCATTAGTGCCATTATCCACTAATTCACATACTTGTGAACTTGCTACTGATGGAAAATCTCAGTCTACGAAGGTAAATAATTTCAGTATTTTCCAATATTTTACTTGTTTCTATTTCAGTTTTGTAGATTACTGAACTATCTTCACTTAGATTGTTAATAAAGTTAATGACGATGCATCTCAAGATTCAAGCACAAATATTACTATATGTATCTATTGTTCTGAGCCTGAATTATTTATGTGTTGACTTTTATTTTTTTTAGCCTGGAACTTCTGCAACTGGTTTGGTGTGTGAGCAAACAAGTAGTAAGGTGAATGGAGATCTGGTTGGTTCTCAGGGACTGCATCCTAACGAGTCAGTAAATAGATCATTGAATTCAGAAGAACGTGATCAAAAGTCTGTGAAAAAATTGAAAAAGAAGTTCCTTAAGTATCAGGTATCTGGTATGCATCTTCGTCCAATATTCCTATACATGACATACTTGGGCCCACGGAAGAGGAATAAAAAAAAACATAAACGCCTCACTTTGAGTAAGAAAAATCCAAACAAGGACAAATTGGATAAGCTTGCTTTCTCATCAGAAGATTGCAAACCATCTACACGTGGAAAAACTGATGAATATGTTTGTGTGTCAAGTTGTTCTGAAAGTAAAGCAACAAAGGCTGGCTATAGATCTGGTGATAATGTTAAATCTAATGATGAATCTCTGACAGAAAATAGTGTTGAAGGAGAATTTCGGAAGAGAGTTGATCGGAACTGTGCTGTGCTTGCATCAATGACACAAATTGAAAGTATATCTGGGAGTGGTTCAGTAGTAAATCAACTTAAAGCTAGACAGGCTACTAATATACAAGATAGTAGAAGAGATCAAATGCATAATGGTTTAATGAGTATGCTCACCCGAGGTCTGGAGGAGACAGTTGGTAAGCTTTCATAAATATTTCCCTTTAAGTTCTGTCTGGCAAGATACGGAAAATATTTGTTCCACACCCTTTGGTTTTGTTCTTATTCTAGTACTGTGTAAGAGGAAATTGCTTAATTGTTTGTGCTGTCTTTGGATAATAATATATTTTTTTATGGTCAATTATATATGTCTGCTTGTACATTTTAGCATATAGAAATATACTACACAAGTTGATTTTTGTGTTAATACTAGTCCACCTGTTCATGCTCTGTTAGTGTTGATTGTTTGACCTGGTGCCTTAATATCCACTATTGCTTTTTGAAAAAAAAGGAATCTTGTGGTTTATCAGATTTCTAGAATTGATTAATTTAAAATTTTGAAGTACCCTTTTTTGGCTCGAGAATTCATAGAGTGGTATAGTTTTTTTTTATAATTTTCCTGTCAATAAAATCTCAGTCATATTGAGGAATGACAAACTTGCTCACTTGTTTCAAATCTCACCTTCATTCACTTCTCTCTATTCATGAAACCCATTCACTGCTGAGTGGTTTTTTCTATGCTGTGGGGGCAATAGCAGCTGTGTCAATATTCACATGTTCCTAAATTATAGTATTAGTTATATGTAGGTAATGTGGGATGAAAGTGCTTAGTTTCGAGGATTTTATACATAATAAATGTTATGATTAGATATCAATGAATGCTGAATGCTTCAAGTAAACCAATCAAATGTTTTCTGTATTTGTGTAATCAAAATGTTACTTTGAAGATGATCTAGATTGTTCTGCATGTATTTAATGTTTATCCATAGTAAAACTAGCCACTTCAATTAATAATAGTCAATTTGTTATCTAATGGTTTTGTAAAGTTGAATTAGTCCCTGCTCTCTCTTTCTCTGCACCTATGAAAGTCTGGCACCTTTTTGTTTGGTATATAACAACATCCCTATTCTTTATCTGGATACAGTTGCACGTTGGGATGATATAGAATTACCATCATCACGGCCCTTGGAGTCAAAGAATGACAAGTTTGTCAGCATTGGATATATTGGGGATGAATGGTGAGCTCAGCTATACATTGTTTCTTTCTTGGTTATTATTTGTAGTAACGTGGACTGTTATTAATTTGCATTTTTCGAAGGCTTTACCTTTTCACTATCTGTTAAGATTTATCTTTTCCAAGATTTATGTGTTTAGAAAACATTTTCTATTTAATAGGATGCGATGTATGCTTTTAAATAGTTGAGATGCACGTGATCCATTCCTTTTGCTAATAATAATTTGTACATTGAGTTCAAGTGTACAAAATATGGTTTCCATGGCTTTGAAACAGGAGCTGTTACCCGCCACAATATTTTGAGTTTTGATGGGGGATGGGGCTTAGGATTTGTTATTGCTGTGTTGCTGGAACCATTTTGATCCAAAACTTTTGCATATATTTACAAATTTGTATCTTTCTGCCCCAAAAATTGCAGGGATGAAGAATATGATAAAGGGAAGAGGAAGAAGATAAGGGGCATCAAACATAGCTTTGGTGGGCCAAATCTTTTCCAAGAAATTGCTATTGAGAAGTCGAAGTCCAAAAGGGCAAAGTTGGACCAATCTTGTTCAGGGAATCCTCCATTTAGGATATGATGTCCTAACTATTTGCCTGCTATTGTCTGCGGGCATCTTTTGTAGCAATTTTGTCAAACGCTGAAAGTGTAACGAAGAGAGCACCTACCTACCTTATTCTTTTCCCCGGTACAAATTTTTTAGCTGGATCGCATGTCTTTGTGACAGAGGCGCAGAGGGTTGGGGTTTTATGCACTTGTGTTCATGTTCAAATTATCTCATTTTCAAACTGTATTTCTGTTGTATTAGCTGCATGCCGTAGCTCTGAAATTTTGTTCATGGATTTAAATTTGTTAACACATTCTGTACTTCAAATTTATTACTAAGTGTGTAACGTCTACTGAACTTGTACTTTGCTTTTGGTTTAAGTTTGGATTGGGTACTAGAATGGCATGTACAATTAATTTATAGGAAGATTTGTTTAATAAATTATACACTAATTCATAAATGTAAGGGCTTTCGTTTGGATTACGCAGAATAAATTGCTTATCGATTAATAAATTAAATTTTAATACAGAAAATGGGATGATTGAAAAAGGTAGTATAAAGTTTAAAAAATAATGCGAAAATTTATAATGGTTTATTAATTATAAAGGCTAAAGTAATATGAGAATAACAGAAAGTACTCCGTGAATCATCGGTAGAAATATATATGCATTTGTTTTTTTTCTTTTTTCCCCATAAGGTTGTGCTTAATTTGAAAACTTTTCTAAAATAAAAGGAATATTCAGTTTTGAATTAATGAATTAAAAGAGGAATTTTGTTTAACTGATTCTCGTTCATAAATGTAATCACAACTTAACAGTGCCGGTTAGTTTTTTATAGTAATTTTTTTATTCCTAAAATACAATATTAGAGTTTATTTTGAAAGGTTTTGGTCAAATCTCAATTATTTTCATGAGGAATGTAGAAATTTAACTTTCCTTTATTAAAATAAAAATTTTACTTTAAAAAAATACTCGTTAAATTTATTTTCACGAGTAATGTAGAAATTTAGCTTCCTTAGCTAAAATATTTGTTTTACTAAATAAACACTACAACACTCTTGTTAAAAATTTTAATTTAATGTGACAATAAATTGAATATTTTTATTTCAAGAAATTACAGAACATTTCCAGAAATATTTTGACTAATCAAACAAAGAAACTCCAAATTTACTTTCCATGACACGTGATTTTTTTATATGAAAACAAAAATTCTTCAATGCTCAATATGATTTAGAATCAATCATTACATGTTTTATATCTATTTTTCTTTTATTTTCATCAAACGATTTTAGAAAGATTTTTTTTTCACTTAATTTTTTTAATTTTCCTTTCTAACAAAAAAATGAGACAGAAGTTCAATTGTGTTCGGTTATCATTGATTTACCCTTCATGCTGTGCTCGACAAACTAAAGTTGTGAGACGATGAATCAACCACCATACACATGTTCTTCCTCCCATTTTTAAACCCCTTCCCCAATTTTTAGGAATGATCCATAGGATGCTAACTATTACCCTAAAATAATAACAAGATCCCTAAAATAATGAATGTGATAAGCCCAAGAGCCTAGGTCCAAGAGGACTAGTAAGAAACTTACTCACCTCAATGATTTTGTCAGAAAGATCTGGGTTGAAGCTTCTTCCTCCACCTCCATCAAGAAGCTCAAGAACAAGAAGAACTGATAGAGAATAATGGAAGACTGTGACAGCAGAGTTTGCTATAATTACCATTTTTTTTATTTTCCCTTATTTTTTTATTTTCCGTTACTTAGAACTATAGATTGTCAAAGATTGGTGATTGTATAATCTGGATCATGAATTAAAGAAAAGCAAAAAAAAAAAGGTTACATTTTATTAATTCTTAGCTGTTAGTTTTTGGGAGTTTCATTGTCCTCCAATTCAAGGAATTTTAATTTGTTTTTTTGAGAAAATGGAAATTTTAATTTGATCTCTAACTTGGTAAAAAAATAATAATTCATTTAATCTTTTGAAATCTTTAGTTTCCTTTTTTTTTTCATTTTAAATGGTTTTTATGTGTGGTTTTCATGTATCTGAGATTTAAACTCCTGGATGTATATTAGTCTACATTGATATGCTCAATTTGCAAACAAGGTATATGGATAACTCTTTTTAGGAGTAACTCAACTTTTCAAAAAATTTATAATTTTGAATTTTTTTTCTAAAAAAACATAATATAAAAAGCGACTTAAATTGTTAAGTTATTTTGAGAGAACAAAATATTGTATATATAATATTTATAATTTCGTGTTGAATCGAATCTTCAATTAGATGCTTATTATTGAATTAATGATATTATTTATTTTGACCAGTTTTTTAAGGAATATTATAGAAAGAGATGCTGTAGTGATGAAATAGAGATTATACAAGTATATATATATATATATATATATATATATTTTTTTTTTTATATATATATTTTTTTAAAATATATATATATATATATATATATATATAAGGTTTATATAAATGTTTTAAAGTTGAGATAAATTGTGTGTACGTGATATACATAATTTAATAATAAACCTTTAAAAAATTATTTTTATTACTTTAAACATATCTTGTATTGTTTGATTATGTTTGAAAATTCGTTATTGTGAGAATAATATGAGTATTTGAATATTTTGATTGGAATGAAATAAAGTTGTGTGTCGGTTGAAAAAGATTGAATGTTTGATTAAAATTGAATTTAAAGTGGTATATTTTAATTTACATTGAAGATAAGACGATTAAAATAAAAAATTTCCCCTCTTAATTTTTCGTAACTTTCTTTTTATTTGATTTCTTGAATTTAAATGAGATTATATGATATTATAATTAATTGTATACTATGTTTAGCAAAGTATGTGTTATGAATTATGTGAATTTTATTTTATATTGAGATTCTGGAAATAATTGTATTTAGATATTAAAAATAATATGGATTATATGAATTGATTAGGTGTATGTATAAAGTTTATGAATTGATATATATTTATAATTAAGGAATAAGTGTATATGATGATATGCTACATGAACCATTATTATAAAGAAAATATCTTTATTTTATTTTCTATTATTTAAATTTACATATATTAGGATACTATGTGGTAGGTGGTGAATGAAATAAGAGTGATTTAGATTCGTAGAACACGTATGGATGAAATGTTAAATTTAAAAAATATTTGTTGGATTTCTAACCATTCTAACACGATTCTAACCTAATTTTTAAAAGAAAAAATACATTAATTCTTTAAAAATTCAAACTTATTGTACAAATTTTTAGTATGATTATAAAAATAAGAAACAAATCCTTTTGAACCAGCCATGAAAAACATATTTCTGCTAAAAAAAATTGAAATATACTTATGTACATAAATTTTTATTGTCAATTTATATAATTTATAAATTATATAATATATAAATTTGTGTCATCATATCCTACATTTTAAATTATACATATTTCTGTTTTCATATCCATATCATATTAATGTTCGAGTTAATGTGTACTGCATAGTTCTTGCACTATTGTTTTATGAGATTTTGTGCATAAAAAAATTACTCTAATCATGAGATTAAAATTACGAAAAGAATATACTAGATATATGTTAATATATAGTGAAACATGCTTAATATAATTATTGATGATATATTTATGAAAATAGATGGTCTTAAAGTTGATTTTGATTTTAAGTATTAAGTAAAAAAATCTATTAATATAAATGAGATATTTTTGCTTCACTAGTTATTTAAATTACATATATTAAGGTTTTAAGTAATGAAAACTTTTATACCATTTATTATGATACTTTATAAGAAAGACTTACTACCTTCATGTTAATATAAAAAAAAAAAAAAACTTAGAATGAATACGCATTAAGTCATCTTAATATCATTGGAGATAAAATTGAGAATTTTATGTTAATGTTAAATTATGAGTGAGGTTTAATTTATACTTATTAAGAATTTTTTATATTAATAATATATTATGATAAGAATTATGTTATTAAATAGAATAATTTTATTTAATAATTTATAATTATTCATAATGAAAAGCTATTAATGTTATAAATAGTTGAAATTAGTTTATTTCTATGACTGTCATAACAATTCGCATCATAGGAAATCAGATATTATTATTTGTAGCATAAAAATCTTTATAATTTTATTATTTCTAAACTAATTTAAAACTTCTAATGTTTCAAAGTACTTAAATTTTAAGAATTTTTTTATGATGTATTAAGATTAAAAATAAAAAACTATTAAATTGTAATTATTATTTTTACATCAAAATCAATAAACTCTTATATTACACCAAAAATTTATTTTTCAAATTTCACTAAAAAAAATCATTAAATATAAACTAATTTTAAAAATAAAATAATAATTAGTTACTATATTAAATAAATTAAACACTATAAAGTATTAAAAAATTGATATTTAAAGTAATTTTTATTATTAATAAATAATTTTTAAATTGATATTTTACAAACTATTTATTAATAATAAAAACTATTTTAAATATTAATAATTTTTTTAATTTTCAAAATAGTATATAATTTAGTTAATATAGTGATTAATTATTTTTAATTTTTAAATTAGTTTTTATTTATAATTTTTTTTAGTTTTTCTTAAAAAAATTATATAACTAAAACGAGTTTAGACTTTAGTGACAATGATTGAAAAAAACAACTATGTTTAATAAATTAAATTGAGATCTTTGATCATTAAAAATGTTTCTTTATAAGAAAAAAAAAGTAAAAAAAAAACTGTTTATATTATGAATTAGATTTTTATTATTAAATGTAGATATATTTATTATCAGGCTCTTACATATGTGTGACTCTAATAACTTAATATTTTATAAAAAAAATTAAATACCAACCTTTTTATATTAAACTGAAACACAATTTGTGTTCTCATCTTGTGAATAATATCCTTCACTTTCACTATATTTTTAATATTAAAAAATTATTTTTATCTCAAAATGTGTTCTATACATAATTTAAAATTAGCCATTTTAATTTAGTTATTTTCTAAATTTGAATTACTTTTATTTTATTTTAATTAAAAAGTTAATAAATATACAAAATACCTACAAATTTAGCTATCAATGTTAAAGGGACAAGACAAAACTTATGATATCATCACGACATTCATTTATATTTCTTAAACTGTGTTTCATGAATTATTAAGTTAATTTGATTCTTCGCAACTTTATCAAAGGCAATTGTCATTTTACCTTAATCTTTTAGGTCTTTCTAGTAATATTATACGGGCCCTTACAAATATACATAACTATAAAAAATAAAAATTCATAAATAATTATTTTAAATAAAAAATTAACGTAAAATACAAAATTAAATGTATTTAATTTTCTATATTTAAATAGTTTTGTTAACTGATTAATTACTGTTGATTTGTAAACGTCCCATTATGCTAAAAGCAGGTATAGAAACTAAAAAAACCCATAAAATAAATAAATAAAAACTAATTTAATTTGGTATGAAAATTGGTAATACAAGTATTAAGAAAATAAATTTTAGAAAGACACCTGACTTTAATTGAAATTCACACAAGTTAGCATGGTTTTATGAATTGAGAAACATTTTGTAGAAGATCAAATAATGACTTCTCCTATCTTTAATCATGAACTGTACTATGATGTTTGAAAATAGTGTAAGAATGCTCTCAAGTATTTCAACCTTCTTATATACTCCTTCATCTCTGCCATGCATCATTTCTTTTTCTACCAAACACAAACTTTGACCACATATTCATCTTTACATGGAATATTTCATAACACTCTCTTTTTTATCTTTATTAATAAAATAAAATAAAATACATTTTTCCTCTTGTAATATAGATTTTTGTTTCTAATACTTCAAACTTAGATTTTCTGGATGTTTATATTAAAGAAATTATTAAAATATGTTATTATTCTTTTTTACTTAACAAATGAATTTTCAACATTAATTATATTATAACATTCACGTCACTAATAAAATATGAAATATTTTAATATCTTAGTTTATATTTATATTTGAAATTCACCTAACACATAAAATAATTTGAAAACGATTTACTCTAATAATTTTTTTATTATATGTATCATATATTTATATATATTTATATTGTCTAAAGAACATAAAAATCAATTTTACGTAAAAATATATAAACGAAAAATATATTTAACTCAGTATAAAGTTAGAACTAAATTACTATAATTCATATTTGTTAAAAAGGTATTGAAATTTAAAGATAAAAAGGCTTGTAAGATAATATAGATTTGGATTAGTTGATAGTAAGATGGAAGTGATGAGTAGATGAAGTGGTCCCTGTTTTGCAGGAAGATTGTTTATTTGACGTGGTTTGAAATATAAGTATGGTGGCATGATTAAGGAAAAAAGATGGAATACATAATGAGAGTAGAACAGTAATGTCCACATTAAAATATTAGTGGGGGATGGTATGATTATTCAAATTAATTTTGTGGGTTGATTTCATGTTACTCACCCTTAATCAATGCAAATCATTACCTTCTTCTCTCTTTCACCACTCAAACATTTTATGCTCATTGCCCCAACTTGGACCTTTCTTTATCAACTTTGACCTTTATCATCAACACCCCAACTTCTCCTCTCAAAACATCAATGAAGCATCTTATGTTCTTCCTTCTTCTCATCCATCACTCTTTTTTACTCTAATCATCTTTCTCTAATCATCTTTCTCAACATCCCTCATTATGTTAATCAATATTTACGTGAACTTTCAGATTTTATATACTCAAATAATCATGTTTCACAAAAAAAATTATAAATATATATAATGATTAGTAAAATACCGTCACTACAAGAAAATCATTAAATAGAAATCAAATTTAGAGACAAAAAATAATTAGTTACTCTTCTCGTACGGGGGGTTGAGACCTAGACAACTATTGATAGGATTCTTCTTTTTCCTTCTATCGGTCGGTCGTACTGTCCTTTAGTTCCTTACCTTGCAAACTTTTCGCTTTTCCTTTCTAGTCTTGACTCTCGGTTTTCTCGTAATTCAAACTCGGAGGGTACCTGCAGAAGGCAGTTCGACGCTCAAGTCAGCAAAGATGTTCGGTACTCAGTTCTTAGAGCACGATATATGATAGTGTACCTGATTCTTGGAATATGTGCTATTTATATTATCTTTGCTGGGTTTTCCTTATTGGGTCAGGTTAAGGAGTTAGACCGTATCTAGGGCTGCATTACCTAGTTCTTAATCATGGATTAGCTTCGCTAACCTTGATTGAACGTAATTGGACTTGTGTTGTCGGTCGGCCTTATGGATATGAGCCTTTACCTCAGTCGGCCTAGTGATGGAGATCGAGACGTGACATCAATCATACAACCCTTATCGGTTCAGTTGCTATATTGACTAAATTAGATACTATTTTAGAAAAAAAAATGATTTCTAAATTAGTTTTATTATTGATAAATAATTTCTAAATTGGTATCTAGTTATAAAATTGATTTCTATTTAATAATTTTTTAGTATGGAATGTTACATATTTCAAATTCATAATATACATGTCTACAAAACTTATCACATAAAACAATTTTATAATTTTAAATTCAACTTAAAATTTATCTTTTAATAATAAATGAAACTAATATAATAAGTAAAAACAATTGACAAGAATTAACCCTTTATTTGTCCAATAAAAATATCATCGCAGCATTCTAAAAGAATGTTAATCATTTTCCAAATTTATTTCTCCTTATCACGTATTTTCTTTTGGTGTTCCCTCTCAACAGTAACAATGGTAGAAATAAAAGTTACATATAAATTTTATTTATTTTGTAACGTTAACATTCTTTCTATAGAATAAAATAAGAACTTTTTTTATAACATATCATATTAATTTTAAAATCTTTAATAATTAAGAATACAATATTATTTTATATATTTCGAATAATCATATGCATGATTACAGAAAATAAATTAATTCTCTATCCACCAATAAAAAAAATAAAACACTCTAAATAATTCTTTAAAAATATTTATATGAAATGTGGTATTGAATGAAGTAAATAATCGAAGTGTAAAATTTCTAAAAGATAACTTTCGAATTAATAATATAATAAAAAAAAATTATTTACAATGTTATTTAATTATAAATTTGTTATCTCATATAATGAACTTATTGAATTTTACAACATTGTATTAAAAATAATTAAAGATAATAGTTTCAATTGTTTCATAGTCATGTCATATCCATTAAAAATTTAATGAGTAGTTTTGATATTATTATAGTAAAAAGAGAAAGAATTAAAAAGTAGAAATCAATAAAATCTCACACAATATATTTACAAATAAAAAGTATATATTTACATGTTATAATGTCTCGCTTAACTAGTATGGTAATATAAGACATCATAGTTATATAAAACTCTACTATAAATATACAATATAGGTTCTTTAATCATAATACATTATCATCAAAGCTTCTAAGATAATAATATTTAATGCTTCCATTATAACTATTATTATAGTTAGATAGTACAAAGATAACATGCAAGGAAACAATAAATGTAGAAATATATCATCACTCATAAATATTATGATTAAGTATCTATAATGTGTATATCAAGATTATGAATGTGAATCATTTAGTCACTTACCATGTCATAGTAAACATAATGTATTCTATAAAAGACTTTAACTTATAAACAAGTTTTACTAAATAATAATCATTTTTATTTAAACGACGTATTTGCTTGCATCTACAATTGTGTTTACCAAATTGTGTTTACCAAGTTATATGATTTAGAACAATTCTTAAAGAAATACACTTCAAGTAAATAAAGCTTACTATACATTTTTTACAATAAATAAAAAATCAAAATTGTCAAAAAATTTAGTCTAGCCTGAAAGAAGAAAGCAAGTATATATTGACGTGAGATTTCAATTAGTTTGTTATTAAAATTCTTTATGAATATGTATAATCTACCTATATATCGTTTCTGTTAACATATGAGTTTTGGTCTAGTCCTTCATATTTTTGTATTTTTTTTCTTTTTTTGTAATAATACTGTTTTCATGTGATGACAAATTATTGTTGTTACTTGAGGTATAAGCCTAGCTAAGATCTCAAGTTGCATAGTGATACCTAACATGAAAATTTTTATTTAATAAAAATGTATTATACTTAAAGTTACAATATTTTGTGTTTTGTGTATTTTTTTAGCCAATGATTAATTACCTTAAAATGCTTAAAAAATATAAACTATAGCATTTTAAATAATAAAAAGAAAAAGAGGGAAATTTCTAACAACAAAAAGATAATTTTTCACATTAATAATTCAATAAACAAGCCTTTATTAATATTATATCCCGAAAATACATTTAACTATTATAATACAAGTTCTACATATTTTTATACAATAACTTAGAGTTTTAAAAACATTCCTATTACATGATTAAGACTTGTAAAAATATAAATATTTACAAATTCATAGCTAAAAAAAAACTCTACAGCCTTTCAGCCTTTCTTGTACCTGTATGATCATATGCTCGTGTATATAATACAATTTTCTCAGTTCATACACAAACAAATACATGCAAGGGTAAATTATCGAAATAAAGTTTTGACACACAACATACAATTAAAATAATTAACTTGATTAGTAATTCATAATTAATTTAGTTTCCTTTTTACTCAAACACGGTCATACAAAATCCAAATATCAATCATAATAATTCGATTTCATTTCAATCCAGAGTACTTTGATTTCATTTCAATCATACTGAGTTGACATAGATTCATTTGCCTCACAGTACCTTGATTGCATATGAATCTATCATCTTCCGTAAGACTCATTAATCAAATTGTGGCCACATAAATCCATTTGTCTCATGGTACCTTGATTTCCTTTCAATCCCTAGTACCCTTTTCATTTCATTTCAATCACTGATAACATATAGATTTATTATCTTCCATAAGACTCATTAAGTATGCCTCTACCAAAGACTAACATCTAATTCACTCCAATCGGATCATGGTAAGTCCAAACATCCATACCGTGTGACTACAAGCGGTAACGGTGCATATAAACTCCCTCTTCAACTTCTCACCAATTGAAACCTTAGTCTATGTGACTTAAATCATCGGTGAAGTCAGAGGATATCTGTTAGTAGGTTTTTCATACTTAATGTACGAAAACACAACATCTCATACATTACCCCAAATGTATGACATCAAGTTCATGCAACTTTCATCAATCACATACAACATATATCATTCACATACAATGCATATCAATCACTTATACCTACATCATTTAAGATTTCTCAAATGACTTATACATGTATATTTGAAATTCATACCCATATAAACTCATAATCAAATTCAGTTTAACTAATTTTATAACCTAACATGCATACAATTATTATATTAACTTGTTATTTAAATCAACTATCTAAGATCCTATTAAAAAACATAGATAACTTCCTTTACCTGTAATTTCTTATCCCGAGGAAATTCCTGTTCAAGTAGGACAACCACTCTAAAATATAGGGACCTAAAATAAATTATTCAAACATTACCAAATTTTAGTATATTGTAAAACAAGTTAAGAGGAACACTTTAGAGTAAAAAAATAAATTTACTCTATTTGAAAATATGATCGAATAGAAATGTAGTCTGACTCCTAAGCTACTGCAGGATGTGATCAGATTTTGAAATATATGAGTTGTGGAGGAGAGATCGAAAAGAGAAGGGATAGAAAGAGAATGGGAGAGAGGTAGGATATGTGGTTTTTTCTTTCTTTCTTTTTTACAATTTCTTACAATTACAATTTTATTTAATTATAATTATATTATCTATACAATAAATCTATTGACTTCATAATATTATATTAATAAAATAAGTTAATTTTAATTGATTTATAGTCATATTATATCTATTAAAATTTTAATGACTAGTTTCAATAAAAAGGAAAAGGATTAAAAGTTATAAATCCAATATGTTTCCCATATAAAAAAAATCACATTGCATGTCATTTTATTAATAGTATATACTTTTGTTGGTGATTTTTTTATTCTTATTATAAAAATATCATCGCTTCATTTAAAACAATGTCAAAATTAGTTTTAATTTTATTTTTGTTATCTCGTATATGTTCTTTTCTAACACTCTCTACAATAACTATGGGAGAAATATATATATATATATATATATATATATAATTTTATTTTATTTATAAAATTTTTATGTTATGTATCAATATGCGTATCAATATGCAATTTGATATCTCAGTTAGGCTGACACCTTAGCTGACAATAATCATTTGTCACCACATGAAAAAATATTATTAAAAAAATAAAAAAAAGAAAGAAAATACAAGAATATGGGGGACTAGACCAAAACTCACATGCTAACAAAAACGATACATAAGTAGATTAAAGAATTCTAAGAACAAATTAATGAAAATGAAAAGGTTCCCTATGAATAAATTCTAAATTTAACCAATTTATTAGCACATGCATTTCCTTCACGAAAAATATGAGGAACCCTAAACCTGATTTTCCTAAAGTAATTAAAATAAGTTATATATATATATATATGAAAAGAACTTTATATTCCTTAGTACCAACAATGGAGTTTATTCTAAAGATTTAATAATTAAAAAAAAATCATGTAAACGTTAAATCTCTATCGATCAACAATAAAATAAAAACACTAGAAAATTCTTCAAAAAATTCATAAAAAAAATCTAATTTTTGCCTTAGTAATTCATTAAAAACATCTTTATTCAAAATATTTAAGTATAATTATATTATCTCATATAATAAATTTATTGACTTCTATAATATTATATTGATAAAATTAAAGATAAGTTTAATTTATTGATAATCACATCATATTTATTACTACTTTAATAATTGGTTCTATATTCATATCATAAAAAGAAAAAGAATATCAAAATATAAATTAATAAAATATCATAAGATATGTTTGTAACATCCCTATATTTTCCCATATCTAATAACCATAATTTGTATGAAATATTAAAATAAATAAAAATAATAATACAAATATATTTGCAACTCTTTCATATAATGTTTCAAATTATCTCTCTCTTTATAAGACTTGAAACATTTACATAAAATTAAAAACAAAATTTCAAAAGAAAATAAACATTTTCCATCATCCATCTTCTCACCGAGAAATTTTATCACTTGTAATATCATCTGCTCCCGTGTAAAATACACAATCATCACAGATCAAAGAAAAACAACCACAAAACAAAGCAAAGGGTAAGCTAGGTATTTTTAAAACTTATAACATAATATAACTTTAAACATCCACATAAATTCATCCTTTCTCATGCATTCCACATAACCATCAAGTGTCTATCAACAATTTCAATATTCATCTTTCTCATATCAGTTTCTACTGACTCATAACACATAGACACTTGACTCATACTTCCGGAAGATTCGTGCGTTGACCTAGACTCAGACCTGCACCTGTCATACTACATCACTGTCAAATCCACACAGCTATGCGCATAATTAATCTCAATATCATATCTCTCCCAGTATGACAGGGTTAACTCATATAACAGGTCAAGTTAGTTATCTTTCAAACAACTTACCCATTCATATGAACCTCCTTCGACTCTCACCACCTGAATAACTTCATCTATATGATTCCATTATCTCAGTAGAGTCAGGATATCTCCTTCTAGATGAATCCCTAGTCAATGCACATCCTAAACAATCTTAACACGGTATTTTCTTTCCTGAAAATATTATGTCTTGATTAAAATTCATATTTTGAACCTCATAATATCCAACATCA
This sequence comes from Phaseolus vulgaris, assembly GCF_051622355.1. Lineage (NCBI taxonomy): Eukaryota > Viridiplantae > Streptophyta > Magnoliopsida > Fabales > Fabaceae > Phaseolus > Phaseolus vulgaris. The sequence continues at coordinate 38,675,905 of NC_143500.1, read as the reverse complement.
AACAATTAAATCATACCAATGTTTAGAATATTCAAAATACACAACAATTCATTGACTAATCATATAAATGTCTAATTAAAGAGATTTTCAATTAACTATACATGAAATAAAAGTTTACATACTTTATAAGAAAAACTATATAGAAATAAATAAATCAATCTTTTAAAAGAAAATAAAAATTAGTTTAATATTTTTATTTTCATTTATTTATTTATTATTATTATTTTAAAACTCTAGCTTGAGCTAGAAATTCGCCAGAGAGCAACCAAAATTTTAGCTTGAGCAAGAATTCGCTAGCTTGAGCTAAAATCCACCAGAGAGCACCCAAAATTTTAGCTTGAGCTAAAATTCGCTAGCTTCGGCTAAAATCCTCTAGAGAGCACCCAAAATTTTAGCTTAACACCCATAATTCTTTAGCTTGAGCTAGAACTTGGTAGCTTGAGCGAAATCTGCAGAAAAATTCTGCATAACTTAATATACTTATTAGATTATAAATCAATATCTCATTCAATTCATAAATTATAAATCTACACATTACATTGACAGTTACTGTTCAGCATGATACAATCACTCTCATTGAATCATTGAGTTATTATGTCCATCTATACATATATATGATTTCTAATTCCAAAACCATTTAAATCAAATAACCAATTCTCAATCACAACACTTTCAATTTCAATCAAACTACAATCTACTCAAAACAAGAAATCTTGCAACAAAATTTGGAATTGGTGATCACATCACACTCACATTCAAATCTTCTAACCTAGGGTTCTTTTGAAGATTTTAAACTAGCTTCCCTTACCTGGACTTTAGCAGATGCTCACTAAGAGCTCCAAACCCACCAAAAGCTTAAGGATACCTTAACTTGCACCACAGAGTCCTGATCACAAATCCAACTATATCACTAAGACCCTGAGCTAACAGAGACTAATTCTGAAGATAAAAACCTCACATGCGAACTTAAACTAAAAGGCAACCTAATCAGGTCAAAACTAACTCAAATGAAAAGGAGCCAAGAAAGAACTTACTCTATCTAAGATTTTGATCGGTCAATCTTGTAGAGTTCACTGCCAAGAGTCCAATGGCAGACTCCGATCGTTGATCTGATGAACGAGGAGGTCGAAATTTTAGTGAGAAGGTAGAGGAAAGGAAAATGAGTTTTTAGAGAGATGATGGTTCTTTTAAAATGAAACCTGAATAACTAAATTTCTATTTATATAGCTTTTTCACTTTAATAATAAAATATTCAGGTACCATTTTAATTGTACCATTTATACTCTAAGATTATTTTTCTCGGTCCTTACAATGTTTATTAAATAAAATAATCACATTTACATATCATTTTATAAATAGTATATAATTTGGTCGTTGCCCATTCTTCTTCTTATAAAAGTACTGTTGCATTATTTTAAAAGAATGTCAAATTACTTCTCAATTTTATTTGTCATTGTTCCATGTACTTGTTGATCTCTCTCTACAATAGTTAACATAATTCTCATTGGCACATAATGTTGATTATAAAACTGATATAGTAAATAAAAAATTAATTAATATACAAAATATTTATCAAATAATGGAAGTAGAGATAAAAAAGATTAAAAAACACACTAGAAACATGTATTCTTTATGCAAGATAAACTAATTATAGAGTTATTGTAAATTTTTTTTCTTTTTATGTGTTAACATAATTGTATAACATGATTTTGAATTTAAAACTATTTACTAAATTTAGAAAACACGTGAATTGATTTATATGTTCCAAGATTCATGGCACATGGCCTTTCTTCTAATTTGTTCTCTTTTCTTTATTTTTATTTCATTTCTTCATTTTTATTTAACTCTCCAAGTCTAAACTCCTATTATTTCTTTAAGTTTCTCATACTAATTCTTAACTCCTTCAACCTAGTCCTGTAGTGTAGTTGACAAGTCCATGATTACTTTTATTTGAATAAATTTTAATTTATAGTAAGTGTCTTTTTATTTTTAAAAATCTCTCAATTCTTTTACCGATAGTATTTTAGTTCAATATTGGTTAGGTTATTTGAGAAAAATAATTTGCTTAACTAGTTATATTCTTGATTGAAATTTGGTGTATTTCGTTTATATGGATTATAATGGAAGTTATTTAAAACTTTATTTAATTATTGATTTGAGTATGTATTGTTGAATTGCTGGTTTATGTATTAAAATTGAATTGGATGGATGTTGATCATTACATTACATGAATTTTTTTAACTGGGTAATGATTTATAAGGGTTAAAATGAGTATTTTTAACCATTTTTACATAATTTATGCTTTCTAATATTAGGTATAAAAAAAGAGAGTATATTTTGAACCTACTAGATGCTTTTTTTATTAAAATTGATTTTAGGTAAATTTTAAGTTTTATGTAAAAAATATTGTTTTATGTAATTTTCGTTTTAAGTGAATATTGTCGAACAATACTCAAGCGATAATTTTAACCTTATGAACAAAGGATTATTGCTCAAGTGAAATAGTGATGGTGATAATCCCTTCTTTTTATAAGTTCTTTATTGGAGTGATGATTGATCACTTAAATTATGATAAAAGAATTTTAGGTGAGTCCATGTATAATCAAGTTCAAATGACACATTGTAACTTGAGTTTGGAGTAACATGAGATAAATTCATGTTTTATTTGAATTTATTGTTCAAATATTGGCAAGGCACTTGCAAGAGACTCAAATGATATATATATATATATATATATATATATATATATATATATATATATATATATATATATAAAGTTTTTACCTCAACAACACTATCTCAACAATGAAATTCTAGTGCATTCATTTATACTATAAATCGCTCAAACAATATTTTTGGAGTCTAAGTTTTTGTTAGTTAAATAATAAAATATAATAATAATATACTACTATGTTGTATTGATGTGAATAATTATTTATTGTAAACACTTATGATGTAATTGAGATATTAGATAATGAAAATGATGAAAAGTCCTTACGCACCCAAATATTTGTAGATGTAATGAACTTCATATTTTATTTTGTGATATTTTTGAAACCAAATTCTTCAATTAAGTTATATATATATATAATACATAATTTTAGAAAGACAAATGTTTATTATTATTATTTTTTTGTTCTTTTGTGCTTAAGTCCATTGTAAATTCATTGTGCATAAAAATGTATAAAAAATATAACATGTCATTTATATGAAATGGTGCATTATTAATTATTTTTAATAGCTTATCCTTTCTATGGTCATGTTTTAAAATTATTGTGTCTACTTACACAAAGAGACAATATAGATACATGTGTAATATAATATCTAGTTAGAATAACGTCAACATAATTTGTAGTTTTTAATAAAATATTATTTCTAGCTTATTTTAAAACTAAATATATTTACTGTTGTTCTTAATCCATATTAAAAATCTTTAATTGTGATGATACAAATAAATAAATAAATGTAATAAAATATAATATTTATAGAAATAGAAAAGATTATGTGAGTAACATAAAGTGGAGCTTGTTACGAACAAAATTAGAACTTGGCATTGGTTCACGTGATGCGACAAAGAAGCCGCAGGGCTCAAAACCCGAAATTGAAATTGAAATCGAAAATAGTTTTAAAGTGAGAATGGTGGCGAAAGAGAGGGTCCACATGGTAGATTCTAGGTTACTGCCACTATGCATTAAGGTGGGAAAATGGGGGTAGAAATAAACCATTTTCCAAGTTTGAAAGTCAAACATATGCACTATATTCTACCAAGAACCCTAACTAACCCATTCAAATAATATTAATCATAACACAATTATTTAAGTTTTTTGGGGGACTGAAGGAAGGGTGGGTTGTGAAACCACCAATATAAAGTAAAGATGCTGGTAACAACTACCCAACCAAAGCTCTTTTCTGCTTTTCTAGTACCAAAACAACATTGATTTCACCACATCATAACTTTCATAAAACACACTCATACATATTCGACCACACCAAGACAACATATTATGGAGCAGAAAAGGAACTGTTCTGTTGGTGATAAATTCATGTTTTACATTTTATTCTCTTTTTAATCGGTTGCATTGTTTTTTCAACATCTAATTTATTTTAATCTTGTTTTTCATAAAGATATCACTTGATTGACAACTCTACAAATGCAAACACATGGCACTCACAATTTTATAAACTAATTACACGTTATTGGAGCAGAACAAGAAAAGTATCTACCATTATTTGATATTGTTTTGAAAAATTGTATTAATACACAATTTGATATCATGTATATAATGCATTTAATTGGTAATCATTATATGATACATGCATGTTTACTTGAATGATATCTTCTTTTCGATTACAAATGAAGTATTTTACATGTGTTTATAAGTATTTGTATTATATCTCTTATGTAAGATGTAGAAAATAATTTTAGAATCAAATGATATAAAATTAAAATAATATTTAATATTTTATTATTAATATAAAAAATGATGTAATAAAATTTAATTATTTAAATTTTATTTTAAAATAATCATCATCTTTTTAAATGAGTTTTTATCTTTCTTTATTTTATTTTTTCTTTGTATTTTTTTTATCTTATCAATCTTACGTCATGTTTGAACTCCTAACAGTTATTAGAATAAAATTGTATAATTAAAATTTTGATTAAAGTAAGTTCAATTCTGCTCATTTTTTTTAAACAATTTTGAATTTTGTTGTGTAGTAGGTACACGTGTCTTGCATTTGAGGTATTTTGTCCTAGTATTAGTCTTTATTGGTTCAAGATTATAATTATGTGATTAGATAATAAATCAAGGTCTTGTAGTGCAAGTTAGGTTATCCTTATTTTTAGGAGTTGAAACTCTTTGTGAGTATTTATCATTTGTAAGAAAATATAGTTTTATCTTTCGATAAAACTTTATGTTAAATGATATGGATGTAAAAGTACATTGTCACAAGTTCTAAATTTTCTGTTGGAGGGTTTGTTTTGTTATTGTTAAGTGACATTATTTTATGAAAATTGTTTGAAGTTTAAACAATTTGATAAATGGTTGATTGTTTAAATTGATTACGGGATGTATTTCAAAATTTAAATCTTTGATTTATTTATCAAATTATGATTTAAATGAGAATACTTGTATATATAAATCAAGACATTATGGATTTAGGATAAATTTTACTTTTGGGATTGTTCTATCTGGTTAAGTGAAATTTAAAAAACAATTGTTTTTAAAAGATTGTTTGATGATTGTTTATTATTTTAATTAAATTATATATAAATTTTAATTATACATGTATTTTGAAATATTGATTTTATGTATTTATGTGATTATTTTTACATTTTTAAATTGTTATTAAAAAATTAAATTTATGTGTGATTAAATAATATATTGATGTGTAATATAAATTGTGTGAAAATGTGATCAAGACATTTTATTTTCAATAAAGTAAATATTTTATTGAGATGTGTAGGTGAGATTTTAATCATTTTAATTAATAAATATTGGTTGTAAATAAAAAAAATCAGAATTTTTCTATTACGAATATAGTTAAGATTACTCTTCGCTACGAGATAAAGAATAATTTTTTTTACTGATTATACTATGGTATACATTGTAAAAGAAAAGATAGTTTAAAAGTTTAAGATAAATTGAATTAGAAACAAATAATCCTGTGACTCGTAAGAAAGGCTCTCCATATTTGAATAAATTATTAATGTAATTAATATTTTAAAGCATAATATCATAAAAAGTTTACGCGTGCAAATTTATCGAGTGAATTTTTTTATATGTGGTCCCATGTAAACATTTTAAGTAGAACTGATTTTTTATTTATTTATTTGCTATTGGTACGGATTTCAAAACCCTAAATGATTTGATTAAATCACACAATTCATTGCTGTTTATGTGAATTAACTTTGTAATTAAAATTGATATAGTTTTAAATAATCCTTTCTTTAAAATTTTAATTATTAATCATTTTAAAAATGAACACATGTTAATTTAAGCAGTGAATAAATGTAGTATGGCAGAGGTTTGTGTAAAAACGAGAATAAGAAATCATTTATTTTCCTCATATAATAATGATATCAGTTTGAAAAGAGACTTTTCTTTGTTTCTTTTTTTTCTTTTCTTTTCTCGAAATGGTGATAAACACCCTCCCTCCCTCAACATAGAATCATTGAATTCACACCAATAAATCTGATATATTCACACCATAACCAACCGTCTCCTCAATGAGTTCAGTTACTTCCCATTTATGAAGAGGAAGCACTGCACTGTTCACATTTGTTTCCCAGTAAACACTGCACTGCATGTTGCGCTGTCTCTGCCTCTTTTGAAGGGGGAAAAGGCCCTCTTGAAAACTAAGTCTCTACACAAAAAGTGCTGCCACAGAACCAAAGCATCACAGCTTTTCCGCAACCTTGAGTCTAGACAAAGCCAATAGTTTGCTTCTTGCATCGGTTGTTTCTTTATTTATCCTTCTTTTTGTTGGCTTTTGGGGGATCCTCGCATCCAGACAAACTTGTTCACATTCTCTTGTTTATAGTCCACAATCTTCCTGTTATCTCAGTGGCTTTGTTTTTCTTAAAAAGTACCATTAGTTTTATAGGCTCGTGCTGTGTACTTTTACTCTTTCAACTACCGTGTCCTTTAGCCTGTGTTGTGTCCTTCTATGCTATATTATGCTGTAAAAAAGTTGTTTCCCTGGCTCAGATTTTTCTTACTGTAAACAATCCACACTGGATGATATGTTTTGAATCTGTTCTGGTGCTTTGCATCTTTTGCAAGTAGCAGACATCACTCCTTGATGGGGTTGGGAGTGTTTGGTTCTGTTCTGGTTTTGGCACTCTTATTCAAGCATTTGGCATCTCAGCAACCAAATACCGATGGGTTCTTTGTATCGGAGTTCTTGAAAAATATGAGTTTAACATCCTCAAAAGCCTACGATTTCTCTGCTTCTGTCTGTTCATGGCAAGGGGTTTCTTGTGATGCCGATAGAGAACATGTTGTTGACTTGGTCTTTTCCGGTATGGACCTCTCTGGCACTATACCTGATAACACCATAGGCAAGCTAGGCAAACTTCAATTTTTGGATCTTAGCCACAACAAAATCACTGGCTTGCCTTCAGATTTTTGGAGCTTAAGCTCCCTCAAGAACCTTAACCTCTCCTCGAATCATATTTCTGGTTCATTGACTAGCAACATTGCCAACTTTGGTTTGCTAGAAAGCATTGACTTGTCCAGCAACAATTTCTCTGAGGAAATTCCTGAAGCTGTCTGCTCACTGCCGAGTCTACGGGTCTTCAAACTCGACCACAACAGGTTTGCACACAACATACCTTCTGGGATTCTCAAGTGCCAGTCTCTAGTTTCAATTGATCTTTCATCAAATCAGCTCAATGGAACACTACCAGAAGGTTTTGGTGCTGCTTTTCCTAAGCTTAGGATATTGAACCTTGCTGGGAATAATTTGTACGGTCGTGTTTCAGATATTTCTGGGTTGAAGTCCATTGCTAATCTCAACATATCAGGGAATTCGTTTCAGGGTTCCATTGTGGACGTGTTTCAGGGAAGGTTGGAGGTTCTGGACATTAGCAGAAACCAATTTCAAGGCCACATTCCACAGGTACTGTACAACTTTAGTGGTTACAATTGGTCTCATTTAGTTTACCTGGATTTGTCAGAGAATAAGCTTAGTGGGGAGTTTTTTCAAAATTTGAACGAGTCCTTGTTGAATTTAAAGCACATTAATCTTGCTCAGAATAGATTTACCATACAGAAATTGCCCCAAATTGAAATGCTACTGAATTTGGAATATCTGAACTTGTCCAAAACTAGCCTTGTCGGTGAAATTCCTGGTAAAATCTCACAATTAAGCAATTTGAATGCACTTGATCTTTCTTTGAATCATCTGAGTGGGAAAATTCCTTCACTGAGGAATGAAAAGCTCCAAGTCCTAGACCTCTCAAACAACAATTTGACCGGAGCAGTCCCTCAATCTGTCTTGGACAAACTCCCACGGATGGAGAAATACAACTTCTCTTATAATAACCTAACCCTTTGTGCTTCTGAAATCAAACCTGAGATCCTGCAAACAGCATTCTTTGGATCATTGAACAGTTGTCCAATTGCTGTAAACCCGCGACTCTTCAAAAGAAGAGACACTGGACACACGGGAATGAAGCTAGCTCTGGCACTGACCTTCTCAATGATCTTTGTGCTTGCTGGGCTTTTGTTTCTAGCATTTGGCTGCAGAAGGAAAACAAAAATGTGGGAATTCAAGCAATCTTCGTACAAAGAGGAACAAAACATTTCAGGTCCCTTTTCATTCCAGACTGATTCAACGACATGGGTGGCTGATGTTAAGCAAGCAACATCAGTCCCAGTAGTAATCTTTGAGAAGCCATTGTTGAATATCACATTTGCAGACCTCTTGGCTGCAACTTCCAACTTTGACAGGGGCACCCTTTTGGCTGAGGGGAAATTTGGGCCAGTCTATAGAGGATTTCTACCTGGTGGTATTCATGTGGCAGTTAAAGTTTTGGTTGTTGGTTCTACATTAACAGATGAGGAGGCTGCAAGAGAGCTAGAGTTTCTTGGTAGAATCAAGCACCCGAATCTTGTTCCTTTAACTGGATATTGTGTAGCTGGGGACCAAAGAATTGCCATATATGATTACATGGAGAATGGTAACTTGCAAAACCTGCTTTACGACCTGCCACTTGGGGTACAAAGCACAGATGATTGGAGCACAGACACATGGGAAGAAGCTGACAACAATGGAATTCAAAATGCTGGCTCTGAAGGGCTACTCACATCTTGGAGATTTCGCCACAAGATAGCCCTTGGCACGGCTCGAGCATTGGCATTTTTGCATCACGGTTGCTCCCCTCCAATAATCCACAGAGCAGTTAAGGCTAGCAGTGTTTATTTGGACTATGACTTGGAGCCAAGGTTGTCTGATTTTGGACTGGCCAAGATTTTTGGAAGTGGCTTGGATGATGAAATTGCGCGTGGCTCACCTGGTTATGTTCCACCAGAGTTTACTCAACCAGAATTGGACACCCCAACCCCAAAATCTGATGTGTACTGTTTTGGGGTGGTGCTCTTTGAGCTAGTAACTGGAAAGAAGCCAGTTGGAGATGAGTACCCTGATGATAAAGAGGCAACTTTGGTGAGTTGGGTGAGAGGACTTGTGAGAAAGAACCAAGCTTCAAGAGCTATTGATCCAAAAATTCGTGACACAGGACCAGATGAACAAATGGAAGAGGCTCTTAAGATTGCTTATCTTTGCACTGCTGACCATCCCTTCAAACGACCAAGCATGCAACAGATAGTTGGACTTCTAAAGGATATTGAACCTACTGCTGATTAGTTAGCATGATGAGAATGAGTTAGGTCCTTTTCTTTCATTGCATTTTCCTTTTCATTTTTTTCTTTCTTGAGAGCTTTTCTCGTGCTTCCTCGGAGAAAATGTAAAGCAGTTATGAGTTCTTCAATGTTGATCTCTTTTCATTTACCCCCACCACTTCTGCTAAATGAACAAAACTTTGATGATGAATATACATTCAACTATAACTTGTCATTTTCCTAATATTGTTTTGATGTTGTTTTTATGTCAGATTTTAGCTGCAGTTGACGTTATTATATAATAAGTATCATAACATTAAGAAACCATTCTCTGTTTATGTTTTAAAACATTCAATCAAATGTTAGACAAAAATAAGGATATATAGTCAGAATTAATTGATAAAACAATTACATTTGTAAATGTTGAGAGAAACACATGCTGATTTGATAAGTAAATGATTTTCTATAAAAGGTTTGTCAGAGATAAGTAGAGTTGAAGGCAAGGCAGATGCAAGAACCCCCAACTGGCAAAACCATCACAGAGAAAGTCTACACAAATTTGTTATTTTAAAGATTAAAGGAATATCAATGTCATTTTATTAAAAACGATAAAGAAAATTAATGTGTATTTTAAAATTTGAATGGATGTGACTGTCATATAGAATAATTATGGGATAATTTAGTGCATTTTTCTCATAAATGAACATAAATTCTAATGACCATTTTAAAATACCTCTTTCTATATCATGTATCATATTACAACCCATGCAGAATGGTAATTTTTTTGCATCAATTACAAAAACACTCGTTGGGAGAAATTTATAAAATATTACAAATTTATCAGTTTGTTTCAATTTACATTGGTTATTTTCCATGTATAAAGTTGTATAAAATACTTTTTTAGTATTGAAATATACGAATTTTTAACTCTTAACTAATTATTTTTAAATAGTTGTTATAATTAAACATAATTAACCTTAATTTTTTATTGATTAATTTTACTAATATAAATTTCTTCATTATTTATTTATTTGACATATTCTAAAAAATATTTATTTTTTTAAGAAACCAAAGTGAAAAAGTAAAATCTCTTCCCACTTTTATTTTAAGTTACAATTGAAAACATTTCTTATATAGTTCACTTTTTATTTTATTTCAAATAAATAATAATTTTTCCATTATTTCTCTATGTTTAATACTCTTATAAATAACATGTAAAGTATATACAATAAAATTTGCACAGTAATAGGAGATTTTAATAGTTTACACAAAACATTAAACTTATACCTTGTTATATTGTCAAACATAAGAAAAAAAACAGTGAAGTTAACACTTATAACTAATTATAATTTTATAAACATTATTTTATCATTGGATTATAACTGATTTGATTTTATTTTATGAACCGTTATCAGTGCCACAAATATATGTTTGTTATTGTTGAAAATGGGGGTAAAAGACAAGCTGTGTGAATGAGAAAAGTCACAAGATATTGACATTTGAATAAATGGAAGTGGAGTACAACTGGAACTATTTTTGTCAACAAATAAACCAGTCAAAACCAAATAAATTATTCTCTGCCATCAAATTTGTCATATATATAAATAAATAATGTACAAGCAAAATTAATGTGCTAAAAAGAATATGTTAAATTTAAATTAAAAAACAATAAAAATATTTAATATTAAAATTGAATTTTAAGTATAATTTCAATATTACAAATTTTTTAGAAATCAACTTTAATCATGATCTGATAAAACTAATAAATTATCATATGAATTTAAATATTATGAATTAAACTTTAACTCTAACTTAATATTAATTAACAAGTTCGTTCATAAAATAAATTTATACCATTTATATGCTATATACTATAAAATATTTTTAATAAATATCTAACATTAAAAAATATTATACTTTAATAAAATAAATTAAAACGTGCAAGTGTCACTATTATTTTTTAATTTTAAATTTTGGCATTGAAATTAGTTAAGTATATACTTCCAAGTAAGTGATGCATCTTCATTCTACAAGATGCATGATTATATATATATATATATATATATATATATATATATATTAACGATTAATTTTAAACTAATAACTAGAATGAAGTATATCCATCATTAAAATGTATTTTTATTTTATAGCCGTTAAACATATTTTTTTGAATACTTGTTATTATGCTTTGTTCCTTTGTTGTTAACATTGCAATTATTTTGTTTTAGTTTTAAATTAAATGTGTTTGGAAGACATGTTAACTAGAATACTTTATCCCTTTGGGTAATGATAAAAAAAGAGAAGATGAGATTATTGAAATTTCTGTGTAGTCTTCTTCCAACAGTTAAAAAATCCCTTTGGGTTTATACATGTTTTACTGCAGCAAAAAAGATGATATCAAAAGTATAGTATTTGCTTATCTGCCAGAGAATTTTATGGGCTTTGGCCCTTTTGTCACCTAATGACACTACACGGTCACATTCACACCACTTTAAAACTCTTTTCTCAAATAATATTTCTATTGTTCCATAACATTATCATCCCACCTTCAAACCCATTCACATAAACATTAAAGTTAAACATAATTAAGGATTTCGTTTAACTTTTTTAATTATTTAAACTATTTTTTAAAATGATTTTGCACTACTCCACAATAAGTTTTCATTTAAAATTTATCAAAATTCTTTTTTCCAAAGCAAGTTTTCTATAAACCACAAAAAACAACTAAGAAATAATTTCTTATCTCCTTCTCTTCTGTGGTCCTAGTTCAAGGATTGAAATAATGCTAGATAGTAAACTTAATATGAATATGTGTTTTCTTTATTTTATTCAAAGAGTAAAAATAATTTTTTGAAAATACAAATCAAGTACATACTCAATAATCATAGTCAAATTTGAACTTTCATCATTCACCTTCCTTTTAGGGAATTGATTTTTTTTTTTAAATTGATTGTGAGTTTAAAATGAAAATGGGTTGAGATGGTTACTATTAATACTTAGTGTTATTCTTTACTAGGTATCCAAAAAGAAAATACTATGAACTTTTTTATATCAAATATTGTTTATTTTCATTTTTTAAATTTTAATTTAAATTATTTGAAAATATAAACCTAAATAAAATATTAATTTTATTTAAAATTATATAATAAATTTTTTGAAAATAAAGCTGATCTTTCTACTAAAACATAAATTTAAATAAGTTGCAAGTATAAATTTTACAAAGTTCACCTTTTTAAAAAAAATCATAAATCTAAATAAAAAACATAAATATATAAAATTAAATTCTAAAAAATTCTTTGATAATTAATATTTTTTTATCACTTAATTTTTAAAATATTTAAAGAAAATTAACTTACAATAGGTAATATATATCCACATACCATTATGTTTATACCTGCTCAATAAGAAGTATTTAATTAAATTACCCATACTCACCATCCATAAATATCTATTTAATATTAATTTCTAATCTTGCCCAAACATGTTATCTAATATTCATTTGGATTATTGAGTTTCTATACTTTCAGCAAATGTTTGTTGTCTCTTTTCTTTGTCGATTTCTTTTATTGGGCTTGGCCCAATTGAAAATAAGAAAATGTTGTTTTTACTTTATCATCAATCCAATTACAGATTGTCAATCCAATAATGCATGTTTTGATTTGATGCTGACTGGACTAAATATTGTGCATTCTTCAAGTTTTTTTTAATTAGCATAAAATATAAAAATTATAAATTAAAATTTATCAACTATAAATTCAAATTATAAAAATCATATGAATTCAAATAAAAATATATAAATCATCTTTAATTAATACTGTGCTTTATATATGTTTTTTTAAATTGTTAATATCAGCTTAGTTGTTCATTTACCACAAACGTTCAAAATTTAGAACTAAATAAAAACAAGTTCATAATTTAAAATAAATAAAAAATAAAAATTGTTGAGTAACAAATACGAAGCAACTGCTAACAGAAGGGTTAGCTTGAGGAGAGAATTAAGGGAGAGAATATTATGCAAACAAATCCTAATTAAGTTAGGATTTATGAATGATAATGAACGGCTACGATTGGATGTAAAAAAGTGAATTAGGTGAGGGTAATCTGGGGATTAGCATAAAAACACGGGACCACACTACCGGGTGAGTAGTAGTGACTCTTCTTCTTCACTTCTTCTTCTTCATTTTGTGTAGTTTTTATTCTCTGCGCAGAGAAAAAAGAGAGAGAAGCGTGAATATGTCTGACGAAGAACATCACTTCGATTCTCACGCAGATGCAGGAGCATCCAAGACCTATCCTCAGCAGGCTGGTACCATTCGCAAGAATGGTTACATCGTCATTAAATCTAGGCCTTGCAAGGTTTTCTATTTTTCTTCGTTTCTTTTTTCATTTACACGATTTTGTTTGCACGTGGATTCTCTGACTGTGATTTTCACTCTGATCTCATCTATTGCATCGAGCAGGAACTCAACTCACTTTTTTTCTGAGAAATATCGATGTAGAGTCTGTTTGTTTGTTTTAGATTCGATGAGTTATTTATTTCCTTAGATAGATTTTGTTTTGTTTAAAGGAATAAATAATTTGGATAGGAAGGAAGTGATTTGAGAATAGTAGGTTTTTAGATTGATTTGTATTAAAATATTATGAAAGGAAGTTCAGAGTTTCTGTTGCTAAGAAGGAAGTAGAAAGTGGAAAGAACCGAGAAGCTTGGAACGTGAGATGAATTGTTTTTATTTGATCTCGTCTTTAGTGGAGAGATGATGTGTTGTGAGTGACGATAGATGCGAATAGCGTGCACTTCGCATGATTCACGTATAGGATTGTGGATAACAGATATTAAGGAATAAAGAAGGAGAAAGTATGAACAAAAGATGAATGGATGATGCAGATGAAGATTTAACGAGAGTTTTTTATGTGGAAATATCCTATTGGTGTTTTATGGTGTGAGTATACCATTTAGTGTGGGAGGGCACACTGATTGCTTTGCTTGATCTTTTGTCCTTACTCAAAATAAAATATAGAATGTGTCCTATTTCAATTTTGTAATGTCTAAATATGGTTGCTTTGTGCCTTTACATTGCTCCACTCTCCTCCTGATTGATGGCATGTCTTTTCAATATTTTTGTTGGCGCATACAAGTATGCCTTTTCAGGTATATTAATGTATAATGATCTCAAGGGCTACTGAACAATTTGCACCTTTTTATCAAATTGTTGATACCAAATGAAACTCAAGAAATTGCGGCGTCTCACCCATAATCCTAACACACAAATGTAAATATGCTTCAGAAATATGTTCTTTAATATAATAGCAACCTATCCTGCATAGGTGCTCATTGATAGTTGCTTTATCCTTATTGGATGTGTTCGGTTCCATTACTTAGTACAAATGAGTCTGATAGGAACTACAGTACTGTGGGATGCCCAAGTCCTACATCGAACTGTATTGGATGTTCGTTTGAGTATTTAAGTGTTAAAGTTCTCACCAGATGTTCGTTGGAGTATTTAAGTGTTGAAGTTCTCACCCTTTAATAGTTAGCCTGTGAGGGTGGGTTTCCTAAGTGATTGGTAACTTATCAGAGCCCATTCATGACACCCAGTTTTCTTGTTTAGTTCTTTAGTTTGTCACTAAATACTATGAACTTCAGTTTCTCTCCTTTCAAAACTTGCCTTTTCTTTAAATAATTTTGCTACTTCAGTTGGAACATTATGATTTATCAACAATGTATTTATGTTATAAATTTAATATTTTATTATTTTTGTTGTTATTTTTCTATATATATGATCTAGTTCCCTCCCACGCTTTGGTTCTAGCAAATTTGTCATTCTATATAAAATATTTTAAGTATTGCTGTTATTTGTCTGTGATTGTTGAGCTCATCTAATGTGATATGATTTTGGTCGTTGTTGAATGTTATTTGTCTGTTATTTTGATCTGAGTTTGAGATAGCCAGTTAAGTAAACAACACTTTTGTTCATCTGTTGGTTTTCAATTTATCTTAACAGGTTGTAGAAGTTTCTACATCAAAAACAGGCAAGCATGGACATGCTAAATGCCACTTTGTTGCAATTGATATTTTTAATGGGAAAAAGCTTGAAGATATCGTTCCATCATCCCACAACTGTGATGTAATAATACTGCATTCACTTATGTATTTAATATTTGCTAGTGATGCATTTCAATCATAATTGCCCTTTTTTGCTAGTGATGCATTTCAATCATAATTGCTCTTTTTGCAGGTTCCACACGTGAACCGCACTGACTATCAGCTGATTGATATATCTGAAGATGGCTTTGTAAGTTTTCTTTTACTTCAAACTCCAGGTGACGTGGAATTGTTTTGTGGTTTGTAAAATGAGAAAGAGAACGAGAGAAATTTTTATCAACTACATTGCTGGGATACCATCTTCTAAGATTTTAGATTATCTTTTCTTGAAGGTTGCTTAGAAGATAAATACTTCCGTCACATGGAGAAACTTGAACCTCACATTGATTCCACGTGTTTTTATTATAATTTTTTTTTATTTGAAATCTTTACATTCAATTCAAGATAAGATCCGATACCTAATCCAAGATGCCTTTGGGTGCACTTCCAAGTTGATGTATTTCTTAAGTCCAATAATTTAGCTTGGTTAAATTAAACAAGTAAAAGGATGCTAAATGATTACCCTCACTGTTAGCTTAAAAGCAAGAATGTCACCCGCAAGAAAAAGCAGTTGGATTATTATGATTTTTCTCAGAGTAGCAAAGCATTCTTAACCAATTGCTGTGGATTTCTTTTAGGTGAGTCTGTTGACTGAGAACGGAAATACCAAGGATGATCTTAGACTTCCCACCGATGATTCGCTGCTTTCTCAGGTGTCTTGCTAAAATCATTTTATTTTAAGACATGGTTTTATGCCGAATAAGAACTATGTCTCATTAATTGATTTATTTTGCTTTTGTATGTAGATTAAAGATGGTTTTGCTGAAGGAAAAGATCTTGTGGTTTCTGTCATGTCTGCTATGGGAGAAGAGCAGATCTGTGCCTTGAAGGACATCGGTCCCAAAAATTAAAATGATGCTATGGCTCTAGCTATAGCTGATAGCATGCTTTTTATTTTTATGTTGCTAACAGGTAGTATTATATTTCCGTTGCATGTGTGCAAAATAAATTTCATCAGATGGAAATTTGCCTGTGCTTGAAAAACTTAAATCCTTGCACAACAACGGTCTTGGATTGGATGAAATTCTCATAAATGTCCCATGCTTATTTGTTTTTATTGAGTTTAATATATAATCCTATTGCTACTCTCTGCACTTGTCAGATGATACACATAAATTTAGGATAGTGACTGTAGTGAATTTTCTGGATAGCCATCTTCGTTTTGGGATTAGTGGTAAAGTTAACATCGATTTTTAACTATAATTCTACTTCCTATCCTTTTTATAATAAAAGGTGATAGTATTCATAATTTTCCCTCCATTTTCTGCGTCACATTTATTATCTCATCTCGTTTGTTTCTGGCCTTCTAATTGTAGAAGTTGTACAAACCATGAGTAGGAATAAAGTTTTTTCTAATATATTAATTTAGGTGATGTCTACGATGAACACCTGCTGCTGCTAAAATGGTGCACAATTGGAATTACCTTGTACAGCTGGTAATTGAAGTTATCATCATATTTGCCTTTAACATACCTTCGGACATGTTACAAGACTCAAGTTACTGCATATTTTGAACAGGTCTTGCACTTATCAAATGATAAAGTGCATTTTTCTTCTTCAAGAGGTTTCGTAATTTACGTCTACCTTTTAGACATATAATTCTTCACCAATTTGTAGCAATTTCCATTTCTGGAATACCCGTAATAGAGATGTGACCTCATGTTGCAACGTTTGATCTAAATCATAATCCTGACCAACACAATAATGTATCCAACGGAATTCATTAGCAATTCCATACTTTGAATTTTTAAACTACAATATTAGCATTTCCTGTTCTAAACATATGGATCATGATAGCACAAACTTGGCAATGCTCAAAATGTTGGAGATCATATTCTAATACTTGGGCCAAGTTTATCACGATTTGAAAATCATGTCTAACTTGGGTCACCAAAGTTGTTTGCCTTTTTATTTTTTCTTGATTTTTTATTCTCATTATTTAATTATTATAAATGATGCTATAAGATAGTGTGTCGGGAAGGAAGTTTTTTTGGTCGGCAAAACAATATATATTATATATACCAAAGTTATGGAGACTAATGTTATATTATATTTAAATTTGTTAGAGATATAAATATTATTACGGTCTGGTGAAAAAGTTGTTCAAGATATATATAAATATTATAATGTCAATGTTAATGAGATTGCAAAATCCTTAACTTACTTCACACATCATAGTACATTGCGTGCGAATTCAATTTGGTGTATGTGTATATTGTTATGTAGATGCCCAATCATCAAACAATTTTTATGGAGAGAAATATGAAAAAAAAAATCATTAGGTAAAAGAAATATTATTATACATGCAATTATTTTTATTTCATATTATATTTACTATTTTTTTAAACAATCTATTTAGATATAAATCATTTTTAAAAAAGAAACCCAACTTTTTTTCTAAAGTAAACAAATTTTCTTAACAAATTAACTACAAAACTCTATTTTATTGAGAACATAATTTGGTGACGGAAAATCTAGCTTATATTTTGAAAGATTGGATCATCCAAACATTTATTATTGTTCTTGAAATGTGTGTGCATTTCTTAAAATTAGATTTTTCGTTTCAACCAGGCATAAAATCTTCATTTTCCAACACGATGGTTGACATAGGAATTAATATATGCGTCTTCCATAATAAGATAGGAAAATAATAGTTTGATAATTGTTAGAGTTGTATATAATTTGTAATGTGGTAGAATTAAAAATAAATATATATAATAAAAAATAAATTTATAATTAAATAATATGAAAAAATATTAAAATAATAATACTGAGAATCGTAATATTGTGGTATAAAAAGTAAAAATTATCAATATATCAGTACCTTAACTTCATTTTTGAAGCTTGACGACTTTGCTTTACCAGTTGTTACAAAATTGGTGAAGACTATCATTACTCTTCTTAGATCACCTAAATTTTTCTTTGTTTATTGATCGATTTCTGATGAAGGAATGATTAGATATTTGAATCCGCTTGCTATTTCATTTAGCTTTGAAATCATGTATGAATTTGAGTTAAGAAAAAATATAATAATAATTCTGTGTTTAGTGTGTGATAGGAATAAGGTTCAAATAAATTCTTATAGAGCAGTTATTTCACAACTCTTTTTTATTGAATAAAGTTGAACGTTTCTGTTTCCTACAAGTTGGCCAAACTATGCCTCTTCACTGCAATTAATTTGACTGCTATACTATTCACATCTAATCAACATTTAATAATAACGATAATGAAATTGGTCTGAAACTGCTGCTTCTTTTGGATTTGGCTGCTAATGATAACACACTTGATAGCACGAAATAAAATGAAAATCATAAGCATTTGATTAAAAAACAAAGACATAGATACATGTGAAAATGAATAAATTAGTGAAATTTATTTACTTTTAATTTTATTTTTCTTTTTTATAATTAAAAAAACTAACAAAATCTATTAATTTTATTTTGGTTTACATTCCTCAACTACACAAGTCATATAAGCTAAAATCATAGTTATGGATGATCATATTGGTTAATCCAATATAAGTTAAAGATTTGGATGGACCCAATAAATTGAATTGAGTTGATAATCAAACCGATTACACAATTAACCAACTGTATTTTAAGGAGCAATCAAATTTTGGATTAATAGTTTTTTCAATCTTTTTTTTTAAATTTATATGTATCTTTTAAATTTGGTTATGAAACTATGTTATTCATTTTTCATTTATGAAAATAATTTGCTATTAATAACTTCATTTTGGATATTATTATTTTTCTTGTGTTTTGAAATTGAAACCAACGAATTACGTTGTTTTAAACCTAATTTACTATTTTCTATAACAGTATTTTATTATGATAAAAAATTTAATTAAGTTACTTTTGTCAATTTAAAATTACTGTCTTAGACGGAAATACATAATTAGTTTTTTATGTATATTTATTAATTTGTTTAATATATTTTGTAAAATTTATATGAACAACATCATAGAAACACAACACATATACATACACATAACAAAATTATATAAATTTAAAAAATAAAAAGGTAAATAAAGTATAAATCTCAATTAGAACATGATAAATAATAACATGTTAAAATTTGTAATTACATTATATTTATAATGTATGGTAAAATTATCATAAAATATTTTTTAAAAACGTACAAGTATCAAGTATGTCTCCATCGTAAACTTCTCACAACTTATGTCTTAGTCTACGTGAGAAGATCATCAATAAATTCATAACATCTCTTTTACTCAATGATTGTTAAACACTCTATTGCATAGATTGCTTACCACAGAGACTACTCATTACATTGACTCTATTTGTTACATAGACTGTGTCGGATTATGATTCCTCAATCATATAATGAAACGAGAATAATGATGATTAAATAATACCTGGTAGACCCGTGATCGTATGGCTGAGGGACGAAGACATGATCTTGATCGGGTTCCCCTTTAGGGTGTATCGCTTAGAATGGAATTATGTGAGTAGAGAGACAAAGAGATGAGAGGCTCGAAAATCCCTTTAGGGAATGAGTTTCGGCCGTGTGATGTTAGAATATGAGAGTGTCTTCTTTAGTTGTCTGGTAATCTCTATTTATAATACACCCAAGGGGAAACCCTAATTATTTATGGTAATAGTAATTACGTCCATCAAGTAATTACCAATAATATAATAGAATAATTATGGTAATTGATCAATTAATAAGATAAATAATCGTGAGGTGCCACATAATATTCTTACATTCTCCCACTTGGCCAAAGGATTATTTATTATGAGCATTAGATAAGTCTGGCCAGATTTTAATACTCATTTTAGTCCTAAACTGTAATTGTAGCAGAGAAATACAGTCTTTGAATCAATATTCAACTCAAGACCCCCATTAATCATACTATAATACAAATTTAAAACTTAAGTAAATTTTAGGATCAATTGATAAGTAAGCCCTTTAGACTTTGATTTGTACAGTTAGTGTCTATGTATTTTTAGGCATGCATAAACATATTTAAGGACACACAAATAAAGGTAAATGAGGAAATTTTATTAAACATAAGTAAGTATAAATATGCTAAATAAGGTCTTTAGATAATCCCATCTTCGAAACATGTTCTTCGAATACTTTAGGTGGGAGACCTTTAGTCATCAGATCCGCAAGCATATTTTTAGTACTAATATACTCAACACAAAGCTTATTTTCCTCAACTCGCTCACGTACGAACAAGTACTTTGTATCAAGATATAATCCAGCGCCACTCGAACTGTTATTGTTCGAAAAACTAACGGCAGCTGAGTTATCACAATAAAGCTTCAATGGCCTGGAAATGGAGTTAATGACTTTGAGTCCAGCGATAAGATTTCGCAACAACATTCCATGACAAGTTGCATTGTACACTGCAACATATTCTGCCATCATTGTTGAGGTTGTTGTTAATTGCTGCTTATGACTCTTCCATGAGATAGACCCGCCTGCTAACATAAAGATATACCCAGAAGTGGATTTCTTGTCATCTTTGCATTTTGCAAAATCAGAGTCAGAATAACCCACCACTTCTAAACTGTCACTTCTCCTATAGGTCAACTTATAGTCTTTTGTGCCTTGTAGATATCGAAGTACTTTCTTAGCTGCTTTCCAGTGATCTAGACCAGGATTAGATTGATACCGGCCTAGCATTCCAGCAATGTACGCGATATCCGGACGAGTACAGACTTGAGCATACATAATGCTTCCAACTACAGATGCATAAGGTATCATCGCCATATGCTCTTTTTCAACCTCTGTTTTCGGACATTGAAAAGAACCGAAAACATCTCCCTTAATTACTGGAGCCACAAAAGGAGAGCAATGCTGCATGTTATAATGAGTGAGGACACGGTCAAGGTAGGCCCTTTGGGATAATCCCAAAATCCCCTTAGCTCTATCTCGGTATATTTCGATGCCAATAACATAAGCGGCCTCTCCGAGATCCTTCATGTCAAAATTATGCGAAAGTATGCGCTTTGACTCATGCAACATGTCTATACTATTACTTGTCAATAGAATGTCATCTACGTAAAGGACAAGTATAGTAAAGTTGCTCCCACTCATCTTGAGGTAGGTGCATTGATCCACTTGATTCTTAAGGAAACCTTGTTTCTTCATAACTTCATCAAACTTTATGTACCATTGCCGTGAGGCTTGCTTCAGCCCGTAAATGGATTTCTTCAGCTTGCTAGGTGTTCTTGACCTTCAGGTTTAAAACCTTCTGGTTGTTGCATGTACACGTCTTCATACAAGTCGCCGTTAAGGAAAGCGGTCTTGACGTCCTTCTGATGTAGCTCTAGATCAAAGTGAGCTACGAGGGCCATTACGATCCTTAAGGAATCTTTTCGAGAGACAGGTGAAAAGGTCTCTTGATAATCAATTCCCTCTTTTTGAGTGAACCCTTTTGCAACCAATCTTGTTTTGAAGCGTTCAATGTTTCCATTCTGATCTAGCTTGGTTTTGAACACCCATTTAGATCCTACGGGTTTTACTCCGTCGGGTAATTCTACCAGATCCCAAACATTGTTTTTCTTCATGGAGTCAAGCTCATCGAGCATGGCATTATTCCATTCAGAAGACTGATCACTAGTAATGTCTTCATTGTAAGAGGTAGGATCAGTATACCTTCCGGGATCCATTTCTGCTTCAGTCAGGTAGGTTACATAATCATCAAAATTAGTAGCAGTTTTAGTTCTAGATGACCTCCTGAGCTGATTAGCGGGTTCTGCATTGTACTGATGTTTGTCGTTCAGGGTGCCTTCATTCTCGGATGGATTCAGAGTAGCATCAGGTTCTGAGCGTGGAGTAGATGGTGCAGTGACGCGCGAAGTGGGTACAAGAGGAGTGATCAGAGGCAAATTAGTAGTTGATGTAGATCTTCCCCCGCCTCTTGTACTTCTAGTAAATCCAGGTAAGGATTGTCACTGCTCCCACTGATCTTGAAATCCTCAGGAAATGAGCATGCTTGGTTTCTACAATGCAGGTGACGTGGGAAGGACAATAAAATCTATAACCCTTTGAGTGATCGGGATACCCGATGAAGTGACAAGTTATTGTTTTCATGTCAAGCTTCTTTAAGAAAGAGTTATAAACTTTAGCTTCAGCAAGGCAGCCCCATACTTTCATATATCTAAGACTCGGTTTCCTTTCAGTCCAAAGTTCATAAGGAGTTTTAGGGATAGATTTGGAAGGAACTCTATTGAGTATATGAACTGCTGCTTTTAATGCCTCGGTCCAGAGGAATAAGGGCAAATTGGAGTTGGCTAACATACTACGTACCATGTTCATTAGGGTCTTGTTTCTCCTTTCAGCAACACCGTTTTGTTGAGGAGTACCGGGCATGGTGTATTGGTTCACAATCCCCTGGCTTTTACAAAACTCATAAAATGGACCAGGGGCTTGTCCCAAATCAGTATGTCTACCATAGTATTCAC
The DNA here is from genome assembly GCF_051622355.1 of Phaseolus vulgaris. Lineage (NCBI taxonomy): Eukaryota > Viridiplantae > Streptophyta > Magnoliopsida > Fabales > Fabaceae > Phaseolus > Phaseolus vulgaris. Next base: position 38,652,917 of record NC_143500.1, on the reverse strand, counting down.
TTCATCTATCTGATCGCACAACTTTTATTTGAAGATCAAGTTGTTTTTCAACTTCAGTTTTATAATCTATAAAAGTTGTAAGTGATTCAGATTTTTCCTTAATGAGATACAAGTACATGTAACGAGAATAATCATCTATAAAAATGATAAATGAATTATGTCCTGTTATTCCAACGATGTTGTAAGGGCCACTAATGTCAGTATGAATAAGTTCTAATAATTTTGAACTCCTAGTGGCACCTTTCTTAGTCGTGGATGTCATTTTGCCTTTGAGGCATTTGACACATGTTCCAAAATCAGTGAAATCGAGAGATGGTAAGACTTCATCCTTCACAAGTCGAGATAAGAGATCTCGTGAAATATGGCCTAAACGTTGATGGCACAACATGGATGAAGTTTCTAAGTCTCGTTTTCTCTTGGTCTTTGTTAAGTTCTCATTAATATTATATGATAACAAAGATTTAGAGAAGCTATCATCTAGTTCTAACTTATAGAGACCGTTATCCAGAAAACCAGTACCAAAACAATTGAGAATTTAAAGAAATAGTAAGTTTGCCATGACCATGGGAAACATAAAAACCATCAATGTCTAACTTTGGTCCTGATACAAGATTTCGAGTAATTTCGGGAATATATAAGGTATCAAAAAGTTTAATACATTTTACAGTTTTCATAAGTAATTCTAAGGTTCCCACAGCTTCGACAAATAGTTCTTGTCCATTCCCCATCTTAAGTGTTCTTTGGTTTCTTTCCAGCTTCCGGATTGTAAGGAATCCCTGGATTGAATTGGTCACATGAACCATAGAACCAGAGTCAAACCACCAAGTATTAGTTGGAACATTTAAATTAAAGGACTCAATTATCATATTTAGATGATTACCTTTCTTAGCTAGTCACTCCTTAAAGCTTGAGCACTTAGACTGCTTATGTCCTACCTTGCGGCAGAACTTGCAGTAGGACTTGCTAGTGGATTTGTTAGAGCTGGAGGGTGCACTTACATCAGTTTTAGGGACCTTATTAGATTCCTTTTCAATGGAATTTGCCCTTCCGCTTCTTTGATTCAGTAGCCACGAGGTAAGCAACATCTGGTTTCTCCAGCTTCAGGCGCTCTTCTTCTTGAACAGTCATAGCAATCAACTCACTCATGGACTATTTGTCCTTCTGAGTATTATAGTTGACTTTGAAGGCTTCAAACGCAAAAGGAAGAGAAGTCATAATGAAGTGGACTAGGAAACCTTCACTGATTTTCACCAGTCAAGGTCTTAATTTCCATATTAGGGGTTGGTTAGACGATGAATTAAGATACTTAGGCTAAGGAAAAAGTTAAAGTGACATAGGGAAACTTATATCTAAAGCAGACATAAGTAAGAACCATTATGATAATGAAGTTGTGATAAAATCTATTATAACATCAAAATAATAGACTAGATTAGGTTCTACTTAAATAATCAGCTTTCACTTTGGTTAATTACCAATTATTTAAGCATAATGAACAATTATAAGTAAGGTATGTGCAATAAGAATGTGACACATCATCTTTGGACAGAAGTGAACATTTAAGCTTATGCACATATTAAGTTTGCAAAACACAAGTTCCACAAACATCGTTGGACAGAATAGAAGTAATTGTGTTTTTAGGCAAATGTCATGTGAATATTTAATAATTAAGTGTACTCACAAGTAAGTGAAGGTGCTTAATTAGACTCAAATAACAAGACATAACCCATCATCGTTGGACAAAAGGGAGACTCCTGTTATTAAGTTTAAGCAAAAAATTTAATTTTAATTTTGTCAAACTTAATATATATATATATATATATATATATTTAAGAGTTTAACAAAATAAGTATTTTTTTTAAACATAATTACAGTATCATGAGATTTACCATATTTAATTCGATAAATAAAAGGAAACGCGTAAATATGTTACTCGTAAATCTGATAAGGTGAGTAGCGGAATATTAAGGATTTGATTTTAGATTTGGTCTTCAAAATTTTAATTAGATTGATATGTTTCCAAGTTTGACACGACTGCTATTTTCGAAAATAGTAATAATAATAATAATACCCGAAAATTAATAAGCAAGAATATACTATTCTAAATAAGGAAAAACTTGGAGACTAAGATATCAATTTTTATTTATTTTTTTAGGAAAACACAATCAAATCAAATCCATTCCTAATTAAGGGAATCAATTGTATTTCGAAAATTTGAATTAAGGAAAAATATTATTTTTGAAATTTCCTAATTAAGGGAATAATTAATTTCCGAAAATTCTTTATTCCTAATTTTTGAAAATTCATACAAACAACAAATAATGATGATGAACATAGAATCAAAATTAATTTCATTCCAAATAAGAGAATACTCACGAAAATTACGAAGAACACATAACATTCATATTAAATTTTAATTTTCAAAATCTTAAAATAATTATGGATCTCGAAAAAATTAAAATTTATTTTTATGATATCAAGGTGGATTTTCGAAAATAAGTGGTTCAATAATATACCAAAATAAAAACATCGAAAATCAATAGGTTGAATCAAAATCTTCGTTTCTTCCAAATTTAGGGAAAACGAAAGAAGAATCGATTAAGCAACATAAACGCTCTGATACCACATGTTGGATTAGGATTCCTCAATCATATAATGAAACGAGAATAATGATGATTAAATAATACCTGGTAGACCCGTGATCGTATGGTTGAGGGACAAAGACATGATCTTGATCGGGTTCCCTGGTAGACCCGTGATTGTATGGCTGAGGGACGAAGACATGATCTTGATCGGGTTCCCCTTTAGGGTGTATCGCTTAGAATGGAATTATGTGAGTAGAGAGACAAAGAGATGAGAGGCTCGAAAATCCCTTTAGGGAATGAGTTTCGGCCGTGTGATGTTAGAATATGAGAGTGTCTTCTTTAGTTGTCTGGTAATCTCTATTTATAATACACCCAAGGGGAAACCCTAATTATTTATGGTAATAGTAATTACGTCCATCAAGTAATTACCAATAATATAATAGGATAATTATGGTAATTGATCAATTAATAAGATAAATAATCGTGAGGTGCCACATAATATTCTTACTGATGTCACCCCAAATATCCACAACATGTCATAAATATATCATTGTCCATATACATCACATCTTTACTCACACATAAGTAAATGATCTCACCTTTATCATTTTCGGTCATATACATATCCTACATTAATCACATGCCTAAAGCATATACTATTAATTCATCAATGTATACATCATGATGATTATTCATTCTCATAACAACACACATATAAACACATGAAAACATGTTGTTTGAGGAGACTCTCGTTCCATAACTAGGAACAAGCTTCCTTACTTGAGCGGTCACTCACCATTTAGGTGAGATTTATCTAGAGGGCATAAATTAATTATGTACTCCCCTCACCTAATTTATCGCTTGAGTGCACTGTTAATGTTCGAGCAATATACACATACTGATATTCTTCCAACATGTTCCAAAACTTTTATCATTGTTCGACTAATGCTAAAGTTACCATGATACCACTTGAGTACCCCAAACGTAGCTGCATGATTCTCCAAGAATATAAAACTCATGCTTATCGACCTCCTGCACCTCACTCAAACTTGTAACAAAAATACTTGGTATCTACCATACCTTGAGAGTCGAACACAATAATTGAGCGATATGCTTCAAGAAGGGAAAAAGTTTCATCTACATCTTCCTCACTCAAGTCACAAGTCTTTGTTTCAACTACAATGTCATGGTTTAAACACCCGTATTGTAACTCAAGTAAGAATGAACGATATTGAACAATGAGTGTAATCATTACACACCATTTATGCATCACTTCAATGATGATACATCAGTTGAACAATATTTAGTTTGAAAATTAAAAAAAAACCAGAAAATTAGTAATAATTCATCCAAATCATCATTCTAATGCATCAAGCACCTTGTCTACATTGTTTTCAACTTTCAATTGATTCATAAAAACATGCATTCTTCATTTCATTCCAAATAATGTTTTTAAATGTACATATATCAATTTTTATAGGCATATATTTAGTATTTTAGTTATCACACATTCTACACTTCTAAACAACCAAACCCTCAAATAAAAGAAACTATTATTTTCTCTTGCTTTAATTTAATTGATGTGTGTCTATAGATAAAACTTCACTTAGACATTTTCAAAAATCTCAAAACAATTCATATAAGCTTGAAAAAATGAATCCTACTTTAAGAACATTTTTTCTTAACAGAATACACAATAAAAAACAATGAAATATAAACCATAAATGTTTTACTTACGAAACACATTTGATTGGTACATTGAAATGTTTTATTTTTCTATCTCTTTTTAGCTATAATTTGGTAGAATAACCGTAATCTTAATTTTTTTCTATGTTTAACGAGAGTTTAGAGATAAGAGACGTAAAAACAATTATAATAAAATAAGAAATAAACCTTTTATCTATCGAATTTTAAATATTTATCTATTTAAAATTCATCTTAATAAAAACTAAAATTTTACATTATTTTTTAAAAATTAATTTACATATTATAAGTGTCGTTGTTCCTATTTTAGTGTTGAAATGTGATTTCTTATTTTAATTATAAATTCATTTTACATTTTCAAAAGGTTAAAAATTATTTATTATATTGTCTAAACATTATATTAAAATAATAAATATGTTCAAAAACATCTAGAGACAACATTAAAAACAATTAAACATGACCTTGAGTTATTTAAATGCAAGTCATAACTTAATAACATTATAAACACAATATTCTTAAATTTAAATTATACAATATAATTACTTGTAGATTATAACGAATTTTTTGCCAAGATATTTCGGGAAAAAAATTGTAGTTATGTACAACAATTATTTTACCAATATTTACAATAAACTTATTCCATTGATCATTTTTATTATTATTCAAATGACACAACCCATTTGAAAATAAAATAATAATTTTATTAAGTTCAAATATCAATGAAACTAATTTACAAGAATAAATAATAAAATAGATATAAAAAAACATAAAAAAAATGGAGAATTGTATAAAAATAGTTTAAAACTCAGAAAAATATTAAAAAACTTTAATTATTATACGTGTAACATCCATATTTTTTTCAATTTTTGATAAAATAAAAAGTAAACAATATATAATTAATATATAAATATATACAATTATCTTATATTGTATTTTCAAAAATATATTCTTCTTATTGGGGATTTTAATATATACAAAGTTTTAAAAACAAACAAAACATTTAAAGTAAAGTCATCTCATATTCGAACTGCTCGCTGAGTAACTCTATTACTTGCAACCTCATCTGCTCCCGTGTAAAAACAAGATCATAAAGAAAACAAAACACAATAAACAATAGGGTAAGTTAACTAAATAGAAAAAGTCTATATAATTTCAATTTCACTTTAACAAAACATAAGTCTCATAAAATTTCTCAAACCATCAAGTATCTATCATAAATCATCATTCGCATTTCCCTCACGTCAGATCTCTATTCTCCAACATATTCGGACACTTGACTCTACTTCCGGAAGACTCGTGCATTGACTTAGACTCATAGATTTGAACATGTCATACTATCTCACTGTGAAATTCACACAACTATGCACATAAATCATCTTAATATCATCTCTCCTAGTACAACCGGGTTAACTCATATAACAGATCAAATTAGTTATATTTCAAATAACTTACCCATTCATATGAAACTCATTTGAATCTCACCACCTGAATAACTTCATCTATATGATTTCATTATTCCAGGAGAGTCGGGATATCTCCTTCTAGACGAATCCCTACTCAATACACATCCTAAACAATCTTAACACGATATTTTCTTTCCTGAAAATAATATGTCTTGATTAAGTTCATATCCAAATTTTAAAATATCCAAAATCACACAATCAAGTCATACCAAAGCTTAGAATTTCAAAACACACAAAATTTCATCCAATACTCACGTAATTATCTAATTAAAGAATTTTTAATTAAATATAAATAAAGCAAAATTTCACATAATTTATAATTAAAAATTATGAATTAGAAATAATCAACCTTTTAAAAGTGAGTACAAAGTTCCAGTTTAAGTTTTTTTTATTATAAATTTTGTTTGGCTTGAGCAAAAATGCACTCGCGAGCAACCTAAAAAATTTGGTTTGACTAAAATTTTAGTTTGAACGAAATTAACTAGTGAACATTCCAGAGTTAATCCCATCTCGTTTGAGAAAAAATGGACTCAAGAGCACATAATATTTTCATTCAAATTGTTTTTTATCACATATATTAAACCAAAGTAACAAAGTCCCTACTAGAGTTGAATAATTAATCTAAATCAGAATAAAAAGCCAATACTAAAAATCATTATCATTTAAGTGATTCATCAAACTATTTAAATACATTCATTTACTTATTCAAATAAAAAACTAATATAATTTTATAACATCTACCATATATAAAATTTCACATTCTAATTTCAATCAACTTCTAATATACCAAAACAATCAATCTTGTAAGAAATTTTGAGACTGGTGACCATGTCACCCTCCACATCCAGATCTTCTAGCCTAGAGTTTTATTGAAAATTTAAAATTAGTTTTCCCTACCTGAACTTAAGCATATACTCACTAAGAGTTCCAAATCTACCAAAAGTTCAAGGGTAGCTTAACCTGCACCATAGAGTTCTGATAAAAAAATCTAACTATAACACTAAGACTCTGAGCTAACAAAGACTAATCCTGAAGTTAAAAGAGTCACATGCAAAAATCTAGATTGAGACAAATCTAATAAGACTACCTTGTAGTATTCACTCTCAGAATCTAATGGCGGACTCCGATCGTCAAACTGATAAGTGAGGAGGTCAGAATCTTAGAAAGAAGGAAGATGAAAGTTAAATGAAACTTTTAGAGAAAGTGTGGTTCTTTTATAATGAAATTTGAATAACTAAATTTTCTATTTATATGCTCTTTTATTTTAAAAATAAAATATTCAAGTGTCATTTTAATTGTATCATTTTTAATCTAAGACTAATCTTATCCTCCTTACAATACGCACATACTTATAATTAAATATTATGTTTTACATAAATATAAATATAAAGTCAGTAATACGTACTATTTATACATATAATTATATTATTTTTGTAATTTTTTTTTATATTATAAGTGTTAAGGAATTACAAAAAAGAGTTAAAAGAATTATGAAAAACATATAGCATTCAATATTATAATGGTCTCTCAACACATTTCATTATTTTTAATAAATAAATATTTTTCTGATGCCTTAGCAAAAGTTACATTACTATCTCCTTTTAATTACGGAACTTCTGTAGAAAATTGGTTATTCATTGACTATAAAATTCATTTTCCCCCTAATTTAATATTTCCAATTCAGAACTGAATGTAAATATTTAGTTTATTGATGAAAACAATTAAGGGATAAGAAATTAAAAAAAAAACTTGGCATTTATATAAACCTTTTTATATGTATAATTAAATTAAATTTTTTTCTAACAAATTTAGATGTATGATTTAGAAGTGTTCATTAGTTCATGTTACTTAATAATTCCACGTTCTTATAGGAATTGAGTGATGTGTTTAATATGAGTAGCCTGATATCAAATTTATTATTCACTTTTATACTAGTCTTACATTTAATTTGATATTGGCATGACTATGCAACTTGACATCTTAGGTATACTAACACCTAAATAACAACAATCATTTGTCATCACATGAAAAAAAATATTATTAAAAAGAAAAAAAAGAAAAAAAATACAAAAATATGGGGATTAGACCAAAACCCACATGTTAACAAAAAAGACACATATGTAGACTATATCTATTCATAAAGAATTCTAAGAACAAACTAAATGATAGCCTATTATACCCATGAAAAGATTATCTATGAATAAATCCTAAATTAGCCAACTTATGAGCACACGCATTTTCTTCACGAAAAATATGAGTAACCCTAAACCTGATTTTCCCACACCACAGTAATTAAGACAAATATTTCATCGATTATGAAACATCCAAGGAACATTAGTCCTAGGAGCAAACGCAATACAAACCAAAGCAGAATCACATTCCAGCCAAACATTAGTAAGCCCCATCTTTTGAGCTTCCGCCGTAGCATGTATAACCTCATAAAACTCAGCAACAAGAGCAGTCTGAACTTAAAGAAATGCAGAAAAAGCTCGAATAAATTCCTCCATACTCCCACAGAAAATACCTCCACAAGTAGCAAGACTAGGATATCCCGTAGCAGCCCCATCAATGTTAATTTTAACTTAGCCTGGTGAAGGAAACTCTCATCTAACAGGAAGAGAACAAAGAACTTTACTTTACCAGTACAAGTATTAATACAAAAAAACTTACGTTGAAATCTAACATATCATTCTTCATTGAAGTTTTAGATGAATTTCCCACTAGATAAGTTAAATATTTAATAACCGAAATAACCCTAGAAACCTCAATCTTATCCTGAAAACGAGCATAATTCCTCATATGCAATATCATCCAAATAGAAAAAGTTATAACAACAAGCTTAATCAAATTAACCAAAGGATTACCATCACTCTTAATAAAAGAGAGAAGATCATCCTTATTAGAGAATAGGAAAAATCTGCCAAACCCAACTCCAAATACGCAAAGCATTAGAACATTAAAAAATTAAATGTTGAATAGATTCCTCGTGTTTTGTACAAAGTGTACACATAGAACAAATATGCAGACCTTTATTTTGAATGTGTTGATTTGTAGGAAGTTGTCCATGAAAAACTTTCCAAAGGACGAGAGTTTTGGAAGTATGAAGACCAAATAATTTTATCCCAACCACAGGAAACTCCTGGATCCAATAAAAAGTCATAACCGATTTAAGAGTGAAACAACCAGACTCATCTTACATTCTCATTTTCGTTGTTCGTCTTTGATTCGTTTCCATCACATCTTAACCCGAATATCAAATAAACAAACATCTTATCTTATTTTATTTTAATTTTAGTTGTGTCGACACTTTAAAAATATAACTCGTAATTGTAATAACAAAAGGAAAAATCTCAAAATCTTAACTCAACTTAATCCAACCCGTTAAAAAAAAACTCAACCCAATATTTCTATTTAGTGAGTTAGATAATTGATTTCCTAGAATTGTATCCAACTCTAAATTTTGTAAATTTATTACAATTTTAAACTTCTAAATTTGAAGTTATGAAATAATAGAAGTTACACAATCTTATGCTTGGGATTTCCATTCCCCTTATCGACACTGGTTCCTAGTGGATGCCCCTTTTCCTTTTATTTATTGGTTTAACATTATGCTTCCACTATTATTATAAATCAAATAACAAAATGCAACTATAAACATAATATTAATACTTATTTAGGTCAGATTCGTCATCAACTTTGGCATGAGCCACCTATGAACTTTATTGACTTGATCGTACTACTTCTATTCCTATTATATTCCTTCCCAAACCTCATTTATGTCAAATCCAACTTTTATTCAACTCTAGTATAAGTGCCATAGCCATTAACTATAAAAGTTGCTCCAAAAATATCAAATCAAAATACATAATTCAATTTATTTGAAAACATTTTCAATTTAGAACTACTATTACACAAATTTTAATATCCCTACAATAAATATGTTTTTTTTTATTCTTTTATAAAGTGAATACATTTTAATTTTCATATGTATGCAATGTCTTTCTTTCTTTCAATCACTCATTGTTGAAGTTGATATTTTTTGTCTCTATAATTTACTTTAAAAATCTAATTTTATTTATTGATATGGTATCTTATCTTTTATATGAAATAATTGGTTAGTATTTATTAAAATTCTATATCGACAAAGATAAATTTATTTCTTAAAATATATTAAAAAATTAACTTTAATTTTAATTTAATCTTATAACACTAATTGATAAGATGAAATTTGTATTTATTGTGAAATGTAATTATTTATATTTCTGAAATCCTTAATACTGTGAAATATAAAAGAATTTAACAAGTGTTGTGAGTTAACATAAATAAAACTTAAATATTTTTAATAAAAAATAAGAAATATAATAATCTTAATGATACTTAAAAATATATTTAATATTAAATATTTGACATGACTAAATCTTATGGGACGACGATTAAACCGTTGAAAGTAAAGAAAGGCAGAGAAAGTGTCCACGTAGGATTCAAGAGTGATTAATGCTCCAAAAAGCAAAAGCAAAAGAAAAGGTAGCTAGTCAAAGAATCAGGAACATTACATTACAGAATTGACGGCGTCAACTAACAAACAGTGCTATTAACGGAGGAACGGACGGCGTGTGTTACCTTCTGTCATAGCATAACAGAAAGAAAATGAATTAGCATGTTCTTATTTTCTGATTATATTAGAAGTAAAAAATAAAAAAATATAACCCATATAAAAAGAACTAAAAATTTATAATAATTTGTTTATTCTTAATGTGAGTTCCGTTAGTTTCATTTCTATAATTTTTAGAAATTGACATTTTCTTGGTGATGAAGGATAATGCAAAATGATATTTTATGAATATTTGATAAAAATAATAAATAAATCATTAATGTATTTATAATTTTAATAAAAAATATGTTGACTGGCATATTTTTAATTTATATATATCATTATAAGAGTAATATTGAAGTTGACAACTAAAATTTGTCATTAAAAGTCAAAATAAGGTTACGTTAAATGTTATATAAGCTATTTTATATCATTAATAGATCCTTTTATTGTTGATACAAGTATCTTTATTAATAAAGTAGTTGAAAAATTAGTTTCATCATGATGTTATTTTTCAAATAATTACTAGATTTTTCCAGTTGAATGAGAATATTAATTTGTTAATGCATTTAAAACCATTTAAATAATATAATATACCCACTGATAATGTAAAGTTGTTGTAAATTTACAAGTTTTTCATAAACAAAAGAGAATCTTTTAATTAAATCAATCATCTCTTTTAATCTCTTAAAGATATAAAAAGTAACACGTAGGTCATTGAATATTTTTTGTGAAATTTATCTCTTAATAATTAGCCTATGTTAAAGTCTATTATTAATATTTTCGTGTATAATATTAATTTCGTTGGTGTACTAGTTAAAAACTCTGTGTATTTATAAAATTTATGGGACCTGATTTCCTCATTTAATAATAAAATGTTAACAATAATATTTTCATGTATAATATTGTTTGTTATTTATTAACTTACAGATATTCTCATATATCATTGGTTTTATTTTTAATTTCTTAAGAACCAATTCAATATTTGAAAGTCATGTAAATATTACCATCATATATTATTGGAGTTTACATATTAACACCTATTTATTCAATTAGGTGAAATTGACAAAATTGCAATAAATATTATTTTCAGAAAGATATTTATTTTCTTAACACAATAAATCAATGACTATAATTAATTTTTAAAAGAAATTGAAATGACTGATATTTTACTTTTTAATGAAGTATATTATTTTTTACTAATTTATAATTAAAGTAAAAAAAAAAAATGTTTCAGTCAAAATAACGTCTTTATTGAAAGAATAAAAAATTGAATAAAATAATTTAAAAATATTGATAGTATTGACATTGAATTGAATGAGGTTGGAATGTGATTAAGAAGACCCTAATTATTAAATATATGTATTAAAGTGTAGTATTAATATTTGAGTTTTGATAAATGAAACATTGATTAAGTATTGTTGGTGAGGAAAAGAGGCACCTGAGTCAATGCAGGTCAGAGACACGCACCCACACACCCTCTCCCCCGCAAACTCTCTCTCACACTAACTGTGGCGTTTCTTGAAACCCGAAACGTTTCGCTTTTCCACACCATAAAACCAGCAACCGCTCCAAACCTTCACTCTCTCTCAATACTCCGCTACTGCGCCATGGCTGAGCGCCGCAGCCCCCAAGCTCTCCCAGAGCCACACCCCAAGCCAAACGATTCTGACCGAGAACCGCACGACGCCAACCAAACACAACGACTCACCGAATCGCCCTCCGCCGCCGAGTCGCAGCGCGTCGAGTTACGGAGTTCTGACGAGCGTCGTACGGAGTCCAATTTAGAAACCCTAGGCGGTGCTGTTACCTCTTCGGTTCAAACCCTTGCTGTGCAGCACCATCGCAGTGACGGTAATTATTTCGTTCAGTGTGTGGCCTTCTTTTCCACACACGCATATTCGAAATGAATATTTATATTTCAGTGAATTGTTTGGTTGATGTGACAGATTTGCAAGGGAGCTCTGCTGCGTCGAATTCCAGTGGCAAAGCCGAAAGTAAGGTTAGATAGCATTTATCTTAGGGAATTTGATTTAATTATTTTGAACGAGATTTTAAGTGTTGTTTTGGTGCGATCGTTTGTTTGAAGGGTTTTCTAGTAGTTGTTCTCTGGTTGGTTAGGGATTTGGTATGTAGTGTAAGTGTAACCCGTTTGAAGAGTTTTGCTCAGTTGCAATTCTTACCAGTTGCTACCTATAGGTTAACTGGATCTTTGAATATTGTTTTAAAGAACCTAGTGTTTGGGAAGTGTTACTTTAGCTTTAAAATCTTTAACTTCCTGAAAGGTAGTATGAATTCTGGTGTTCCTCTGTTTCTTTCTTTCATTTTCGTCTTTGTTTCATAGGTGTTCAGGATGATGATGGTTGGTTTTGAATGAGTAGTCTGAGGATAATATGGATAAATCATTTCATCCTGAGATTAGATATTATGAAACTTATTCTTGGAGAATACTTATCAGGCTTCTTGATTTCCCTAGTGTAAGTAAATGCTTAGTAGTTTCAACATAAAAAAGAGTTCACATCTACCTTTTGAAGTATACTAATGATGGATCCCACATAAGGAGCTTGAAACTTTAAAAAAAAATCAAGAAACTAACTACGGGCTGCAATAATCCAAAATCCTATCAAGGGTACCTGCTGCAACTCATAATTGGCAAGTTCCAAAATTGAGACCTGAATCTGAATATTACTCGTGTAAGACGCTTGTGAAGATTTTTAGAATACTTTTCCTATCCCTGTGATTTACATTGCATTTTCCTCTCTGATGATGTATTTAGTACTAAAAAAATACTGTAGATATATAAACCATTCTTGAGCTTTTGTCTAACTTGAAGAATTTAGGTGAATTGATCCTTGACATTCTAGCTACTAAAGCCCCCACGAGTCTGTCTATCATGACTCTTTTTCCATAACTAAGTTGAATTTTAGTATGACTACTAGGTATGGTCAACGATGGACCGTGTTCTGTATGGCTTGTGTGTTAGTATGACTGGGGTATTTGTAAACCACTCTTGGGCTTCAATCAACTAAGGGATTTTTTTGGGGGGAGGTACTTAGTCCTTTTAATTTTGGAATTTGGCTTCCCAACCCAATTCAGCCTTGGAGCATTGATGAAGGGTTCAGAGTTGCATTTTGCTTTGTGTATCAATTTACAGGTGTACGGACAGTTCAGATTATGCAATACAACTTGAAAGTGAAGCGCACAACTAATCTCCTTAAATTGATTGTAAAAATTAACATAACCCACGTGAGAATTTAAGGTGCACCGAACAAACATTAACAAGTAGTCATTTGATTGCTTTTCTTGAATTAGTAATTCCTAAGATAAAGCAATCTTTATTGTGTTTTAATTAAGCATCAGAAAGTCACATATATTTTGCTTTTTTTGCACTAAAGTAGAAAATTTCTTACTCAGGAGACAGTTGCACCTCCTGAAAAAGAAATTATTCAAAGAGGAGCAGCCCAGCCACTTCCAACTCAGACAAATCGGCTTCAGCTGTCTGTGTGTTCAACTCCATTGTCTGAACTACCACCAGCTTCTGTTACACAATCTTTATCATCTGTTTCTAGTCCAACTGCACCAAAACAAAAATTATCTACTCCAAAGGTCAATAATGCACATTTGCCAGAAGTAGATAAGAAAAATCCTTCCGGTGGCAAAGCCTTATCTGCTGTTTCTGTTGCAAGGTCATCAGCATCTGATGGATATAACTGGCGGAAGTATGGTCAGAAGCAAGTGAAGAGTCCTACAGGTTCTCGAAGCTATTACAGGTGCACTCATTCAGACTGTTTTGCTAAGAAGATTGAATGCTGTGATCATTCTGGTCATGTGATAGAGATTGTTTATAAAAGTGAGCATAGTCATGATCCCCCACGGAAGACTAATTCTCTTAGGGAAAATAAGTTTCTGTCTGCCAGTGAACCTATTGTAGAAAACAGTGTTCCAGATCAGCCTGTCAGACTTCTGAAGGATCCCGATCCATCTATTTCTTCAAAAGAATCTCTACAAGGACCCTGCAGCTCTGATAAGAAACGGCCAAACTCATCTAGTATCAGTGGTAATGGTAAAGTTATTTTGAAAGAGGAACATGTAAATGAGCCAGAACCGAAAAAAAGGTAAGTTTGCATGTACTTTATAGAAAAAAAAAGATAAGACCATTTTCTTGTAACTGTGGCAGGATATAATATTTAACGTCTTCCATCTAATTTGATATCCAGAATGAAGAAAGGTGACTTAACAGACATGGATTCTCCTGTAAAACCTGGAAAGAAGCCCAAGTTTGTCATACATGCAGCAGGGGATGTGGGGATATCTGGTGATGGTTACCGATGGCGCAAGTATGGGCAGAAAATGGTGAAGGGAAATCCGCATCCCAGGTGAATGTCTATATCTTGCTTCCTTTTTGTTTTCTTTTCCTTTTAATTTGTCCAGTCCTTAGCATGTTTCTTTTTTTCTTTTGCATTGACAAGTTTATATCCTTACACAATGTGGGTGAAAAATAAGTTGTATTTAGATTTAATAGGTGTCCAATAAAAAAAATCTGATAAATTGTAGAATTCAATAAGAAATTGTATGTTGGGTTTATTTGCTTGCAAGGTCAATGGTGTGCAATGCAAATACATTATTTCTAGCCAGTGCTTTTTTTGCCATTTGGGTTAGTATTTAATAATTTTGCCCCCCTCTCTCTCTATATGCGCTTGCACACACACATATTTTCAACTTCCCTTTTCTGTGGTAGTTCTATTCTAACTGCTGAGCTTCATTAACAGTTTCTTATTGTGTAGGTTTAAACTTTATTTGAACAATAAATAACTAGTTATATTTAATGACCCAGGATGAAGGCACACACATGTATCCCGTGCATGTCTGTATAATTGTATTAGTATGAATAACTGAATAAAAAAATTGCTTAGAGAGCTTTAGTTTTTGTGGGAAAACTAAGCCAAAACCAACATGAACTGAGTGCTAAATTAATAAATGAAACAGTTCTAAAAAATATTGTATCTAATGCTAATGAAACAGGAGCTGTGGCTAACTGTTGAATTTTGTGTTAAACTAGGACTTGTCTGTCCCTTTCTTCTCTTGTTCCAAGAAATGATGAATCCATCATGGTAGCATGTATTATTTAAAACTGAAGTTATTGGTTCTTTAAGAGAATATGTATGGACTTCTCAGTAATACCATTTCAGACTGCTGTATGTCTGTGGCTTGTGTTTGCCAAAGAAACCAAAGCTCACAAATAAGGAGTAATAACCAGAAAACTGTAACTTCTATAACTTGAATTTTCTGATGAAAATATAGTAGTGGAACTCTTTTTTGTGATAATTGACACAGATTGTGTTTCGAAATTGAATGATGTTGCTCATTTGCATAAAGACAGGTTTTCTTTTTAGGTCGGCTTCCATTGAACATAGTAAAGTCAACCGTCATAAATTAAAAATTAGTTTAATTTTATTCTGTTGTTGATCTTTTGAGTTTTGACTACATTATTAGCAGTCACAGATTATTTTTTAGGTGATTTTTATAAAAATAAAATGTATTGGTTGATTTATCCAAAATATTAATGATTGGCTGAGTTTGTGCAATAAAAGAGTTAGAGTCTGTATATTTTCCTATCTGTTATGGATGCAAGCCTTCAATCAGTTGTAAATAGTAAGTCAAAGTTTGAGCCGGATACTGATATATTTTCCCTGCACAAAGAACAACCATTCATTCTGGAAATTTTATCAACAGCTCAAGTAATATATTGGGAAGGTCTATTTTCCAACTTGGATTGGAGTTTCAGATATTCTGTATTTTTTTTATATGCATATTTCTCTCTCCTTGGTGCAACAAGTAATGAAAGAAGAATCTTAATTACATAGAACGTTGATTTGCTATTCCCAAAGTCAACCAGAGTCAATAACTGGGGCATGCATGTGCTCTTTATTATCCAAAACCATTTGGATGCTAATATTCTCTAATTTTCTTTTTTGGTTTTGCATGTTAGTGCATGTCTGGTTTTCAGTTTGAAAACAGATAAGTATGTTTAAAAAGTAAAAAGGAAAATGCTGTCTTGTTTGTTTTTCAGTCAAACATGATTTTAAAATGAGTTTTAGCATAATTTTGCAAAACTATTTTTCTTTTTTGGTTTTGCATGCTTAGTGCATGTCTGGTTTTCAGTTTGAAAATAGAAAAGTATGTTTAAAAGGTAAACAGGAAAATACCGTCTTGTTTGTTTTTCAGTCAAACATGATTTTAAAATGAGTTTTAGCATAATTTTGCAAAAGTAATTTAATCGAAACTTGAGTTTACACAGACTTAGTTTGTGGTTATTTCATTTACTCTACGAATAACTATCAGTGCATTCCTTCCAAAACAGGGAGGATGAGATTCTTGTCTTAAGTAAAA
This sequence comes from Phaseolus vulgaris, assembly GCF_051622355.1. Taxonomy (NCBI): domain Eukaryota; kingdom Viridiplantae; phylum Streptophyta; class Magnoliopsida; order Fabales; family Fabaceae; genus Phaseolus; species Phaseolus vulgaris. Next base: position 38,636,187 of record NC_143500.1, on the reverse strand, counting down.
GATGTGTTGGTGGTGTAGATCTTTGACTTCTATTATTTCTTGATAAGTGCTGCTTCGAATGGGCAAATGGACAAGGACAGATGTCCAAGTGATGAAGTATGTAAAATACAATATGCTAGTCATTAGGGCTTGTTTGAAATTGCTTTTCTATTTTATTTTTAAGATTTGTTTTTTACCTTAATTTCAAAACTTGTTTAGGTCCTTTTAGAATAATTTCTTAAAATAATAGTCTGAAAAATATTGTCTGGATGCTGCTGAACTTCTAAAGCATTTCTTAAAAACCAAAAGTGAATGAAAAATGTTCCAAATAACATTCTGACATTCATCTCCTAAAAATCTTCACACCAACATGTCTACGCCACTGGAACTGTGATGCTAGGTGCGGGCAGTTTTTCAGCGAGACTACTTTGGGATGTAAATGAAACGGTGGGTGCGAGCTGTGGTGCCTCCTCCTATGCTTAAAAGTGACTGACTTGGAATGTAGGGTGGGGTATTGCCATGCCACGGACAGCTTGGTATAGAGAAATCCAAACCATTGAGATCTTCACAACTTACTCCATGGGAACAAAAGCAGGATTTTTCTGTTTGTCGATCTTTAACAATAATAACTTACTTTCTGAAACAGTAACCAAACAGCTGCTCTACTTGTCTTCTATATGCCACTGACTTCCTCTTTTTTGTTTTTATAATTTGACGATTGAAATTGTAATTTATTCCTTTTCTTCTGATCACCCCTTGATTTTTTTTTCAGGAACTACTACAGATGCACTTCTGCTGGATGTCCTGTTAGAAAGCACATTGAATCTGCCGTAGATAACTCAGATGCCGTCATTATAACATACAAGGGTGTACATGACCATGACATGCCTGTGCCCAAAAAACGACATGGGCCACCAAGTGCTCCTCTTGTGGCAGCTGCAGCACCCACCTCCATGAACAGTTTACAGGTGAAGAAACCCGATTCCCCACATAACAAGAAAGTTTCTACTCAATGGTCCGTGGACACCGAAGGAGAACTAACTGGGGAAGCCCTGGAGCTTGGGGGTGAGAAAGCAATGGAATCAGCTCGAACGCTTCTGAGCATAGGTTTTGAAATTAAGCCTTGCTGAATTCATGTTTCAGAAGCCATGCATGCAGTTGTAACTAAATTAATTGGCGGGTGTCTTGTAACTTCATTGCTTCCCATGTTTATCCTTTTTAATTTCTGTTTCTCCTCCCCACGTAGGCTTGTAGTGGAACAGTTGGTGTGTATTTTTGCTTGTACACCGCTTCAACTTGTCTGAAACAGTTTGCTAGTAGTGGAACAAATATAGAATTGATTGACATCATTTTATTCTCATGGTCGTGGAGGAGGGTAACACAAGCATTTTGTCATTTTCATTTCCCGTTTTCCACTCCATTGCTTAAATTATTCCATATGAAGATTATGACAGGAAATTCCCTTGTATGTGTTGCTCAATTTAACAAAAAGGAGCAGCAGACATAATGTCCTTTAATAATAGTTCAAAAGATTCATATAACTAAAAAAAGTTTATAGTGCCTTAGTTTAATTCAATTTTGATTAATCTGTAATAAAGTTGAGTTAGTGTCCTCCCCTGAGTAGTAGTTGTAATCATAAATGTACCTTGGAGGAAGATTTTTGCTTTCAAAAAAGTGCACGAGTTTGACGCCACCAAGGGTAGCAAGAACTTGATGTTTCCATGTGAGAAAGTTATCTCCCTTGAGACTGACTGGTGTGGTAAAATGTTGCAGAGTGAAGGAAGCCATGGTTGCATTACAGAGAGAGAAAGAAAGAAATGTATTATTATAACTCGTAGTCTACACATGCATGAGAATAGATTATATATATACACAGAAGAACGCAGCGAGCGCAGAGACCATGCATGGGTCTAGGTAGTTAGACGGTATGGTTAACATTTTCACAAGCTGCCATGTAAAAGTTTCTACCCTTTTGGATGAGACTAATGTTTATGTAAGGTTCTTCTTGAAGGGGTCCTTTTAAGATTCACACCCTTAACACCGTAAATAAAACAAATTTAGTATTTTTTCTAATATATTTTATTTATCCTTTTATTTCCGCTAGATTATGAATTGATTTTAAATTAAAATAATAAAATCTTAATTCTTCCGTTACATTATAAATCATGAATTTTTGTTTTATTTAGATGCAAGAGAAAAAGATTAAGATGAATAAAAGTAATGACATAAAATGTATATTTTGTTGATAAATGATATTATTTTTGGAATTATTTGTATGATAGATTTGTAATAACCAAAGTGATCAAATTTTTATATTTTATTTAATTCTTAATTACTGATGAATTTTATTTTGATTAATATATTATTTTTGGAATTATTTGTATGATAGATTTGTAATTATCAAAGTGATCAAATCTTTATATTTTATTTAATTCCTAATTATTGAAAAATTTTAGATCAAATAGAGGTGGTGAATATTATGGAAAGTATGATTGATGAAAGTGGACAACACCCTAATTCATTTGCTAAGTTCCTTAAGAAACGAGGTATTTGTACTCAATACACTAATCAAGCCTTAATGGATATGGTTAGGAACATGTTAAGTAATTCTTTTTTTTATCTTGTGGATGTATGTTTTTAAAAAAGCTGGCATGTATTTGTTGAACAAGGTTCCTAGTAAGGTAGTTCAAAAGACACATTTTGAATTGTTGACAGACATGTAATCCAGTTTAAGATGCCTGCGTGTTTGGGGTTGTCAGACAAAAATTAGAATATATAATCCACAAGAAAAAAAAAATTGTTTGCAAGAACAATTAGTGGATATTTCATTAGTTATCCAGCATAAACAAAATGGTATATGTTTATTGTCCTACCCATAGTACAAGAATTGTTGAAACTGGAAATGCTTGGTTCATTGAGAATGTTAAAACCAGTTGGAGTGAAGCTTCACAAAATGTGGACATTATGAAAGTTGGAGTACAAGTTCCTTTAACTGGTATCTCTACTTCAAGAATTGTTGTTCTTCATGTTGTTGAATCAGAACATGATGAAGAAGAACAAAAAATAAATGATCCTAAGATTAACAGTGAACCTGTAGTAACAACCACAAGAAATAGTGTTAAGATCTGTTATTTCAAATGATTATGTGGTTTATCTACAAGAATCAGAAAATGACTTAGGCATTGATAATAATTCAGTTTCATTTTCAGAAGGCATCAATGGTGATAGTTCTGATAAATGGTTAGACGCAATGAAAGATGAGTTTAAATCATTAATGCAAAATGATGTCGACCTTATGGAATTTCCAGAAGGAGGCGAGAGAGTTGGATGTAAATGGATCTTTAAGACTAAATGTGACTTTGGTGGTAATATCAAACATTACAATGCTCAACTTGTTGTCAAAGGTTTTACTCAAAAGAATGGCACTAACTATAAGGAAATATTTCTACATGTTTCTAAAAAAGATTCCTTTAGAATTATCATGACATTAGTAACTCATTATGATCTTTAGTTGGATAAAATGAATGTTAAAATCGCCTTTTTGAACAGAAATTTAGAAGATGATGTTTATATGGATCAACCAGTGGGGTTCATTGAAGAAGGAAAGGAACACATGATGTGTAAACTTAAGAATTCAATATATGAACTTAAACAAACTTCGAGACAATGGTATATTAAGTTCAATGATACCTATTATTTCCTTTGAATTTAAGGAAAACATTATTAATCAGTGTATATATACTTGAAGGTCAGTGGTTTGATTATGTATGTTGATGATATCTTGCTTGCAACTAATGATCTTGGTCTATTAAGTGAGACTAAGAAGTTTCTTTATAACAACTTTCAAATGAAAGAGGGTGAGACATAACATGTGATAGAAATAGAAATATTTTGTGATAGATCACAAGGATTGATAGGCTTATCTTAGAAAGTATGTATTAATAAAGTTTTAGAGAGATTTAGAATGGAAAAATGTTTAACATCTCCTGTTCCAATATAGAAGAAAGGAGATGATTTAGTCACATAATGTCCAAAGAATGATTTAGAACGGAAATAGATGGAGATATCCCTTTTGGGAGTTTGATGTATGTTCAAGCATGTACAAGGCCAAATATTAATTTTGCAGGTGGTATGCTTAGTAGATACTAGAGTAATCCAAAATTAGATTTTTGAAAAGTTGTAAAAAGTGTCTTAAAATACTTAAGGTACAAAGAATCACATGCTTACTTATAGGAGATCTGATTATCTTAAGGTGATTGAATATACAGGTTCAAACTTTGTTGGTTATAAGAAAGTATATATTTCATTATGTGTATCTTTTATTCGAATGGAAAAGTGTGAAACAATCATTATTGCATCCACTATGGAGGTTGAATTTGTGGCATGCTTTAATGCTACATTTCAAGCTAATTGGTTGCAGAATTTTATCTCAGGACATGGAGTGGTTAACATTATTGTCAAACCATTGAGAATTTATTGTTTGCAACTATTTTCTTTTCTAAGAACAACAAGTATTCCAAAGGTGTTAATAAGCATATGGAATTAGAATACTTTATCGTTAGGAAAGAGGTTCAGAAACATAGTGTTAATAAAACATATTAATACTAATCTTATGATTGATTGTTGATCCTTTAACAAAAGGGTTATCGCCCAAAACATTTACTGGTCATGTTGAGAATATGACTACTAATGGTTATTTGACACTCTTAACTTATTAGCTCATTGATATACATGTTTATGAAATATATGTTTTTCACTTTATATGCATGCATGCAAATTATGATGTGGAAAATCAATTATGTTATTGTTGATGAAAATGACATTATGTTTGAACTTATTATAAACTTTTAATTGTAAAGTCATATTAAGGAGAAAGAATGATATAGTAGTACATGGAAGAAAAATGTGTTGATTAAATGACATGTAAGTGTCATTACTCTTATTATTTTTTGTATCCTTAATTTAAATCCGCATTATGCTTTATATAATTATTAAATCCTGAAGTACTACAACTTCACATGAGTCAAGTGGGAGAATGTTAGAAAATCATGTAACATTATAATGTGACTAATGTGAAATAGATTTTGGGTCTTGAGCATGAATGTGATTTAATAATATAAAAGGGCTTATTGGTTAATATGGGAGGTTATATATATATATATATATATTTATATATTACGAAACCTGATGAAAATCTAATTTGATGGAGATTGTAAAACATAAAGGAAATAAGATTTTGTCTTTGCAAAGAAGGTTATCTCACTGTTGGTCATCAAGTAAGAGTGTGACAAGAACATAGTCAAAAGATAGATTGAGAAAAGAAGATTAAAGAAACTACTTATATAGGTACTCTCATGGGTAAATGTCTATCTTTATTATAATTGAATGTATGAGATGTGAGAATCATATATTGTAAGATCCATATGATGGGTATTATTGTTTATTGGTTCATTGTTATAAATTTTGATTTTACATTGACAATTGCATAATAAAATACTCCAACTTACAATTGTTGTGACACATTACAATTTCAAAATTGTTTTATCTCTTTATGTGTGATTCATATTTCAATAAAAAATTATTTCTTTTTCTAGTTGTAAATGCATGATTATCAACTTATCATCACTCAAATTATTGTAGCAAAGCAATTAAGTGTAAAGCAATTATCATGCTGTAAGTTGTAAATTATTTAGGAATATGTGTGAACAAACTTTTTTATAAAAAATTTTAAGAGAAACTGTGAAAATAAAATAAAATAAACTTTTTACAAATTAAATCCAATTGATGTATATATTAAAAATAAAAATAAAAATAAACTATACAAGAACTTTTATAGATTAATTTATTTTTGAAGAAGTCAATTTCACTTTTAGCATATCAAGGTAGAAGAACAATACTAAGTATTTCATGTATTCATAAAAAATAAAAGCATGTACTTTTTTGGCTTTTGTTATAGAAAAATACGTAATAGTTATCTCTTTTAAATACATGACAATTACAAATAATGAAAAAGAAATTGTGTAAGGATATTTTATTGAATTGGCTTTATTTACTAGATAATTTATTTTTAATATATGTGAGAAAATATTAAGTGATAGATAAAATAATATGGGGGCACTAGTTTTTTTTCTCTACTTTCAAGTCAAACTACTTACTTTTTCTTTAATATTTTGGTTGTTGATAAGATAAAATCTGGTTACTGTGATATTTCTTTAAAATAAATATTTATTTTTCTATATTTTTTAATAAAATTATATTTATATTTGCTTTTATGTTTTTAACAAAGTGTTACTCATTGTACTTGTTTTATTTAATAATAACATATCAACTATAACTTAATTAAAAATTATAAAAAAATTCAAAAAAGTTTTAAAATATAAGAATTGAATGATTTAATTATAAAATATTTGCACTCATTCTTCCTTATATTTTTTTTAATTAACATTCATACGCTTTTTCTATTTTTAAAATAAATATCCTCATTCCTTATGTTATTAATAAATCATTACTCATACTATACTTATATTTATATTTTTTAAGATATGTTTATACTTATATTGAAATATTATAATATGTTAATAATCTTAATCATACAGATTTTTCTCAAAAATATATGTTTATATCTTTTTATAAGACAATTTATAATTGGTTGACAATATAATTTATTTATATATTGTTAATATATAATAAATAAATTTTTTAATTTTTAATAAAAATATTTAATATCTAGTTTCGTAGTTTTTTTTAATTTAAAAATAAGTTTATATATTATTAATTTAAATAAAAATATATATAATTTTATTAAAAACATTAAAAAGGTAATGTCATTGTATTAATTAAAAATATAAAGATAATAAGTATCTTTTAAAAACTAAAGATGATGTGACTTAAAGGGGTGAATACGTATTCTAAAATCTTGGAAAAGGTAGGTGTAATTTTCCTTTTATCTATTTATTGCATGATTTTTATACAATAATACATTACTTATTTAAAAAATAGGTCAATAAATAGAATACAAAAAACAGACAGATGTAAGTCTCCATTGTCTAATTAATAATATAAATTTGTATTTTAAATTTTATCATTTGAAATATAAATTTTAGTTTATATTACGGATGATGGATGATAGAATTAAAAAAATATTATATTTTAAATTCTATAATCTAAAATATATTATATTTTGAATTTTAAAATTTAGAATATAAATTGTTGCTTTAAATATTTATGTTTAGATTGAATATTCAAGCAATTTTAAGTTAATTGGTTTGTTCTTAAATTTGATGATAGTCTCGTAATTAATATAATTATTTGAGTTATAATTTCAATGTTTAATGTCCTATAGCTTTTTGTCGTTTAATTATGATTGGATATGATAGAAATGATATATAAAAGTTTATGAGCATTCGTTGAAATGTTTATATACATGTTTTTAATTAATGAAAAATAATTTTAAATTTGTTGAGTTTAAGAGATAAGATTTTAGTTGATTGAAATTTTCTTTTAATAAACTAAAATCACAAACATTCTAAAGAGCGAGGTTGATGTTGTTTTATCCAATTAAAAAGTAACTTTAATTAACCAAAATCATCAAAACACAATTTTAAAGTCATCTTAGGTCAGTAAAGTGTCATTTTAACTAACTAAAATTTTTGTGAGATTTCACATAGTTTTGTTTTAGTTGATTTAAAGTTATTTTCATTAGCCAAAACTATCATAATTGCAAAGCTAATTTTACCTTTTTAAATACAAATAACAGAAAAATCTTTCAAAATTATCTGAGTGAGAGTTTTGCATTGTGGTAAACATATTATGGAATATTATATTATCTTAAAAATTATAGTTATCTCTTTTACCATTCTAAGCTAATTTTATTTTGGTGATTTTTTTTTCATATTTTTTGTACTGTTAGTTATTGTTCAGTGCGATAATTTTTTTTTTTTTGTAATGACAGCGTTTCACAAGTGATAATGATATTTCATTTGTTAATATTAAGAAATGGTAACTAATTAGTTAAAGTCAACGAATGAATCTATTTCAAAGAATAAAATACAGAATATATATTTTTAATTCTTACCAAACTTCTTTTAAACAATACTTCCTCTACTTCTATTTCTAAAATAAAATACATTCTAAGAAAAATGGTTGTTTTTTTAAAACATTTTATAATTTATATATACAATTTTTTAATTTGTTTTTTTTATCACATCGATCCGAATAATTTATTATATATAAGTGGATGTAAATTTCACCTTCTTAAATCGATTGTATAGAGTTGAGCAGGAGTTTATCTCTAACCAGTATTGGAATATTATGATTATTTATATATTGTATCAATGAATAATTAAAATGGAAATTCTAAAATTCAGAGAAATAATACAATTATTAATTTGATATATTAGTAATAGTTTTAAGAATTTAATTTGACGTTGTTGTTGCGTTGCGTCACTCATTCATTCACTCAACTCAAGAGGCCTTGTTCTTCCTCACTCTTCCCATTCTCTCACTTCTTCTCATCTCATCTTCCATAGTTTTTTTGTATCTTCCTTTCTCTCTCTCTCCAATCTTTTTCATTTCCGTTATTCTCACTCTCAAACCTCGCCCCTTTTCCCGGAAAATTTCTTTGCTTTTTCTCTGGGAAAGAATAGAAAATTGAAAAAACGTGAACTTTGCCGAGGAATGCGTGTAAGCGAGGTTGTAGTGCTGAGAGCAGCTTCCTTCTCCACAATGCAGAATGGAATCTCAACCTTTGCAGACTCTCTTAGCCTCATTTCCCAAACCACCACTGCTACACAGTGCAACTCAGCTTAAACCCTAGCTCAGCTCAAAAGGGTCAACACCTTGATCCTGTTGTGTCATCAGCTTCCGTCACCGGCTTCAACCTTTCTGGCTTTTGAGCTGATTTCGGAATCTGGTCTGAGAGGAAAGTGGGTTTCGTGTTTCAATGCCTCTCAAATTGCAGGTTTTGGATGTGATTTAAGTGGTACTCAGTTCAGTGCATATTTGGGGTGAAATTCTGAGATCTGTTTAGAAACCCTCGTCACTGTACGCCAGGTGTTCGCTAAAAGTTTCACATGCTCATGCTTTTTCTATTGGGTCTTAACCTTCCAAAAGTGGATTGTTAGAGCTTAAAGAGTCATCTGAAGGGTGAGTGGTGGAGTGAAGAATTTTTTTTGTGTGAATGTCAGGTCCCAGGTTGAGGTCTATGAATGTTGGTGACTCAGAGGCTGCAAGGCCTGTGTTTGGACCGGGTGGGAACAAGACAGGGTCATGGAGTTCTCGGAAGCCAGCTTCAAAGCCACTGAGGAAAGCTGAGAAATTGCACAATGAGGCCAAAGAGAAGAAATCCCATGAAGTGTCTACGGTTCTTACCTCTCCTCAGTCACATTCTGCGAGTGTTCTGCGCCGGCACGAGCAGTTACTGTACTGTAATTTGTCTCTCAATGCTTCATGTTCGTCTGATGCATCTACTGACTCGTTTCGTAGCCGTGCTTCTACTGGAAGATTAACTCGGTCTAATAGCCTGGGGTGCACAAGGAAGCGCTCTGTTTCCAAGCCTAGGAGTGTTGCTTCTGATGGTGTGTTGGAGTCTCCTCCTCATGGTTCACAATCCAAGAAGAGGTGTGCTTGGATCACTCCTAATACTGGTTCGTATTCTTTTCCATCTTCTTTCATTCCATCCAAATTTATAGTATGAAGATTTGTTATGCTGTGATGATAAATTCATTGTACCATAAGCCTTTCGACAGATATTTTCTGTTGTCTGGTCTTATTGGAGCTCATATTGATGTAGCGTGAATTGTGTGATTCCATTTGTATGTCATTGTATTATTTAGGATATGAATTAATGTGAAATGAGAGCGAAGTTGGGTTTATCAACACAGATATTTCAGTTGTCTTCATTTGCTTGAAATATAATGTACAACAAGCATGCGTGTGTAGCTGAAGGTCCAATGTATTTTGCCACGGAAATATGCCTTTGTTTTTAGATTTGGGTTGATATTTTTCAGCCATTGAAGAGAAAATTGGGAATCCTGGGTGAATGCATTATCTGAACCTGATATAGCTTGATAGCAGTAGAGTCTAATGCACAGAAGCCCTACCTTTCTTGGAAATTCCTTTATAATTATTGTTTTGAGTTTTCTGGACTACATAGCTTTTTTCAGAGTTATTTCCTGACCAAGTTTACTCATTCATATTAGAACCATGTTACGCTACCTTCCACGATGAAGAATGGGGAGTTCCAGTACATGATGACAAGTATGTGATGTGATCCACAAAAAGTAATCTTGTTATATTGGCCGGAAAAGGAATACACCTTGTATTATATTTTTGTTGACGCTCCTTATCTTGTGTAGGAAACTATTTGAGCTTCTTGTTCTCTCGAGTGCTCTGTCAGAACTCACTTGGCCAGCTATTCTAAGCCAAAGGCACATCTTTAGGTATTACCTTTGTAGATGTTCTTAATTTATTTAATTTTTAAAATTATTCATTATTGGCCTCAAACCTGTACTGGTTAGCTGCTACCTCAGCTGTAGCCCATTATTTTCTCTTTGACTGTTTACATTATTTTTGTTAACAAAGTTCTTTGCAGGGAAGTTTTTGCGGATTTTGATCCAGTTGCTGTCTCAAAATTTAATGAGAAGAAGATAATGGCTCCAGGAACCGCTGCAAGCTCCTTACTTTCTGACCTTAAACTGCGTGCCATAATTGAGAATGCACGTCAAATATCAAAGGTATATTAGTTTTCTCGTGACTTTTGCACCCTTCATTATGGAATATGCAAACTCTAGGGTTGGATCATGATTATTTGTTGATTGCTGGACCATTCAAAGACAAGATTACACCCTTGGTGTTATTGCACCGTCATACCTAAAATAAAATCATTCTATATTAGGTGTCTCTGGATTTAATAACATGTCCAGTGAACAAGTGATATAGGTGATACTTCGTACTTCCTTATTTATGATCAATGAAATAGAGGAGTATTGGGGTCTGCAAGTTTATCCTTATTAGGCATTCTAGTTAGGAATGTAATCAGCTACTTCATATTTCTCAAGTGTGAAAGCATTTTTTTTAATTAACAGCTTTCTTTATTTTCTGCAATTGATCTTTGGGAGAACTTCCTAAAACATGAATCAATTTTAATAAATTTTAAAAAGAAAAACGAAGGTATTTAATTTCTAAAGTATAAAAGTGATCATCCTTGCCCATTTATTTTTCACAAAGTATTAGATTCATAACAACCGGGCAAGCAGAATAATTTAATTCCATTTTAATAATTAAAACATTTTTTGTTTTATTTTTAAACAAGATTGGAGTTTCCTTTCTGTGATTCAGTTTAGTGTTTTTAACACATGTAATTTACCCATGAGATATCTTAAAATTTTCTGCAAAATTAATTGGAAAACTTTATATTTTCTTCCCATATCTCCATGCATTGATAAACTGAATGACTTAAATTGGTGTTTAATGGCCAGTTGATCAGGTAGGTTAGGTAATAAAGGTTTTGTGGTCCTGGCCCTTATTCAATTTCTATGACCCATATGGGACAAACCATGATATTAAGCCGCTGTACAGTCTGAGCTTCTTTTATTCTAAATTACAACAATGATATGCATCCTAATTATTTTTATTCTTTAACCAGCCAGCATGCTTAGCTGGTTTGTCCCTAGTCACCTATCAGTCTTCATACTTTTCTAAACGTACAACGCTACAATGCTTTATTTTCACTTGACTGCCATAATTACATTTTGCACAATTTGCACCATGGTTATGATTATCATTGCAACTAACTTTTTGCAGGTTTTACTGATGCCAGGTAATAGAAGAGTTCGGGTCATTTGACAAGTATATTTGGAGTTTTGTGAACCACAAGCCTATAATTAGCAGATTCCGATATCCTCGACAGGTTCCTGTAAAAACACCAAAAGCCGATGTTATTAGCAAAGACCTGGTGAAAAGAGGTTTCCGAGGTGTGGGTCCCACGGTCATATACTCCTTCATGCAGGTTGTGGGGTTAACAAATGACCACCTCATCAGTTGCTTCAGATTCCAAGATTGTATGGCTGGTGCAGAAGGGAAGGAAGAGAATGCCACCAAAGATGATGCACAGCAAAAGGAGTGTGATCATGTGATGGAATCTGATCTGTCCATTGCCATCGATAATTTGAGTTTATCGTCAGAGTGATTGATTGACGACTCAACAACTGTCTTGGCTGATAGAGATCCTGGTTCTGTTGCAGTTCATCTAGTAGACCAAATTCATACTACTTAGGCCTTAGATCGAGTCGTGATGGAGGAGAACTTGTGTACCTATCTCATGAAACCCCGAAACGGGAAGCATAGCTAGTTGAATTAAATCAACTTAGAACCTAACTACCCATCATGTTGTATGTGGCTCCTGGAGGGAGGCCTTAACAAATTGGAGTACAATTTTTTGTACAGTAAAAAATATTGGTGATTAGAAATATCTTTTATTAAGCCAGTGGCAGCAGGTGATAGATAACCTGCTCTTTGATACCGTCTCATTCTGATTACAGTTGCATACTTTCATGCATGCATTGTGTTGTTTAGCTAGAGTTTGAACTGAATGATGGATGACCATGATACAACAGTGGCGTGCGTTTATTTGTCACCGTGGGAGCAGGACTATTCATTCTGATAGATGTGTGCTTCGTTTGGATTCCACCGGCAGTGGTGGGGCATTGCTTGCTCTCTGAAAGTGATAATTGTGATGGATGGTGGCTTGTCACAACCAATGTTTCATATCTCTTTCTGCTCCAATTTATTTCAATCTTACGCAAAATCCTTTGGCTCCTTTTTTCTGGTAACCAAGAAGTTGATGGGGAGAGAGATTCCTGAACAACAGAATTTCACACATCATCATCACAAACGTTAGTCTGAGGTTTGTTTTTCATCACCCTTTGTTTACCTCCAAAAATACAAAAATAATTTGTTCATGCGTCCTTGCTTGAGTATTTTTACAAACGGACAAACAACAAAACACTCAATTACTATAATTACGAAATCTTAAAAAAAATTCAATGCTGTGGCGATGTCTCTTTTTGTCTTTCACAACCCTTGAGAATGATGAGCTTTTTTTTGTCTTGTGTTCATGAACTCAATAATTTTCTGCGTGTTAAGGCATAAGGAATCTTTATTTATACTTTCCATGATGACAGCTAAGTCACTTTTTCATTATAAAACAATATTACCAGAAAATGGGTGGCATATTTATTGAATCACCAGAGAAGATAACCACAATCTATGACTCGGATATGCATCTATAACCATTTACCACAAACAAAATCTACAAACTAACAAACCATTACTACCCAGATAAATTTATTATAAGAACATATCCTTTATAAGATTCGAAATTGACGCGGCTACCATTCACCAAATGCAAGCTTAGGAATAGATATAAACATATCAACACTAGACTCAGTTAATTAACATTGGTGGTAATTATGATTAAACGTTTTTATGCGTGCTTAGATCATCTAACCAAATAATAGAGTTTTTACATTTTACAATTGTGTTATAGATGATCAACCTTTTACGAGACTTTTTATAATCGAGTTTCATTACTATGTCAATTTGTAAGTAAATAACTGTTTCACATTTGGATATATTTGAATGTAACAACCTTTTTTGTTGAGTACTTTGATTGACTTGCATTTATGAGTGATCATTATAAAATATGCGTTTGTCTTTATGAGTAATTGTACAGAAGAATAATGTAGAATTGAGTACTATTTGGTTCTTATATTATATTAAGGAAAAAATCAATTTCTTCCTCAATATTTTAAAAAGTTTAAATGTTGTTTTAATTTTTTTTTAAAGTTTAATTTGATCCTAATTTTATTAAAAAGCTCAATTTGATCTTAATTTTTTTTAAAGTTAAATATGGTCTTAACTTGTAAAAATAATTCAATGTGGTGGTTGAAACTTTTTAAAAATAATTTAATGTGTGGTAATAACACATAATTTAATGTGTAGAGTGAAATAATCGCTGAGATAAGTCTATTTTAATGAGAACAGTCTAACTATTTAATAAGAACAATCTAAATGAATAAACCAAATTAAATCATTTAAAAAAAATTAAAAACATGTTGAAGTCAAAAGATTAAAGAATACCAAGTAGGTCCAAGAAGAATCTGGAATTGAAAACTCAAAAGAATAATAAAGATAACAAAAGAAAAAAAAAAGAGAGAGAGAAAGAATGAATGAATCTAGTCCAATTTAAAGGTGATAATCTCTTTTCTTTCGTGGTCATATTTTTTTAAGTAAATATTTAAACATTCAAAAAATTAAATAACGTCAATTTAAAAAAAGTAAAATATAAATATTATAATTGACATGATACAATACACAAATTTAAAGAAGTTCTAGATATTGATTAATTATTTAGGGGGGAAATGTTTGTATATTGTTGTTTTATTTTAAAGTTGGATGGCTATAACATTGTTATTTTTCCATTATATTAGCTATTAAAAATAAATCAGAGCACTCAATTGTTCATATATTGGAAAGTTTCAATGCAAAAATAGGTTTCCATTTTCAACCAGCAACCATCAATTCTTAGTAGCATCTTATCTTTATAATCTACATCCAGTACGTCAATTAGTTTCTGAATTCATCTACACACAGTCAGCATTAATGGCTTTCGGATGTTAGGTGTCTCATCAATTTTCTCACAGGAAAATTATAGTTTCGAAGAATTATGATTCTAAAAATTATAAAAATAAATAAATTTTGTTTGATTTATACAAAATTCGCAAAAAATATTTATATTGATTCTCTAGACACTAAAAATTAGTGTAGAAGATCTTAGATTAGATTGACTATAGACTTATACAAATGAGTGTGAATTTTACAAGATGATTTTGGGAATGGGAGAATGAATAAGTTTTAAAACTCACATTTTAGTAATAAGGTTTGATAGATTAATCGTGTTATTTTTTATGGACCATCATTAATTATTTACAAATATCTAGTTATTTACAAATATCTAGTCTTATATATAAGATTATTTATGATTCAACATGAGAAAAATTGTGTTGAAGATATCGATTAAAAATAAAATTAATTTATATGATATAAATGATAGAATTTTACAACGATTTTGTGATGATAAATTGATTTCAATTCACTTATTAATATATTATTAAAATATAATATTATACTAAATCCATTCAATATATGATATTGTTTGAGGTTTTTTTTTATTTTGATTCAAAATATTAGAATTTCGTCTATAAAAGGTTTCATGGAAAACCTAGTAAAATATAATTTTTTGGAAAACATTGATTCATGAAAATGTTATTTTTAAAAATACAAAATTAAATATAACAACTAAATTTTTTCTTTCCAACTAACACTTTTATCAATTTATAAGGGTTGCCATAAAGTAGAAACACGAGTTTGAATCGACAAATTATACTTTCAAGACGTTTCATGATCAGCACAAATAAAAACAATAGGGTAATTTTCAACAACAACTTTCTTTTTACTGATTGGATAATTTTGCACATTTCATTTCTTTTTCATTTATTATTTAACGATGAAACTTAAAAAGACAAATAATAAAAAAAACTTTTATAATTATCAATCTTCCTTCTTTTTAGATTTAATCATCACACGATCATCAAAAGGGAAAACAAAAAGAAATAGAAAATTCAAATCTTAATGAAAGGAAAACAACATTTTTTCATCACAATGATTTTTTTCCCATTTAAAAAAAAAATCTAAGAAACAATAGGAAAAAAAATTATGAAAAAAAGTGAACAAAGCTTTATTTAACACCTAAAACAAAATGCTATAAAAAATAAATAGTAAAGACAACAAAAATTGTATGTGGGAATCGTTATCAGCTGTGTAAAGGTTAAAACATTTTTTTTAATCAATAATTAAAATAGGAACATTTCATTACTGGTTACTTTATACAAAATTCACAAATTTATAAGGACAAAATATTATTTAAGCTTAAATTTAAATTATATATAAATATTTATTCTAATGGGAATACCTAATACCGGGAAAGCGTTTGCTTATATAATTTTTTTACATTCTTGAGTATATAAAAAAAGAAATGTTTATTTTCACATTCTTTAGAATTTTTTCAAAAACTTTTTTTGACATCTTTTATTCTCAAAGGGTAGGAAAATTATATTATTATAAAAATGTGAAAAATCATTTTAACCCATTATAATTTTTAATTTAATTTTATTTTAATTATATAAAAAACAATAAAGTATTTTTACGAATATCAAAATTAATCACATACATTTCTAGATATGTTTAAAGGTAACATTTCAGTTATAATGTTTAAAAGATAATAATTATTGGCATCGTAACTTAAAGAAACGCATGCTAATTTTAAAAATTTCCTCATAACTACGGCATATTTAATTAACGTAGATTTGTTCTTTTCTTTGAGTTTCACAACCGTAATTAAAGCTTTTGATAATTACATTATTGTAAAACACAACATTACTTTTAATTCACTCTCAAGCTAACAGAAAATAATTGTTTTCAAAAGAATTATTATATAATAAACGTGAGTTGTACATAATTTTTTAAAAATATGTGATATCTTCCTATTGATTATTATTATTATTAAAAAATAACTTTAATTCTAACTTAATTTTATAAAATTGATTTAGAGAATTTTTTTTATCTACTCTTATACTATAAAATCTCCTAATATCTAATAGACACGTCTTTAATAATTATTTTAATATTCTATATTTAAGAAACGTTTTAAAACATATTGTATAATTTTCAGTCTATGGTATATTAGAGAAAAATAATTACTAAATTCTTTATTACCTTAGTCTTTTTAAGTTATACTTTTGCCTTTTGTTTTAAATTGTATTCCTTATATTGAAAAGAATACACACGCATTATAAATATAATTTCTCTGATGAACATAATGGTGTGGTAATCGACAACGGTGACACATCAAAAGTAATGACAAAGCATCCAATGAAAAAAGGAATCTACCAAAGCCAAAAGTCACAATAAGCAACAAAATATCTTGTTTCATCATTCCCTCCAATGCAAACAAATAAATTTAAGAAATCTAAATCAAAGATAAAAAACAATGTAAAATAATAAGTAAAGAGAAATACTAATTCAACTTGTCTTTTAACATACATAATTGCCCTCTATAAGACATAAAATACATTTAATTAGTTAATATTTTAAAGGATAAAATATGATTTTGGTGAACTTTTAGTCCCTAATGCTTTGTTTGGATTAGAGAATGGAAAAGAGATAGTGAATTTGAGATGATTTGAAGGAAAAGTGTAAAGAAAGATAGGGTGTTTGGATTAATGTAAATAGAGCGGAAAGTGTGGGAAAAATTTATAAAAGTTTGTGAATGATGTGATAGATGTGACTGAAATTATATATTTTTTAATTGATAAAAATATAAATTTACATATTTATCCTTATATTTAAAAATGGTTAAAAATTAATTTGATATATTTATTTATAAATTATAATTATTTTTAATTAAAATATTATTTAAATATTTGTTAAAAATTTATTTTTATATTAAATAATATTATTATTTTATCTTTCCTTTTTTAATTAATATAATTATTATATAAATTTATTATTTAATTATTAAAAAATATATTTATTTTTATTATTATTATTTATATTTATAATTTATTGTATATAATATATAATATGATTAATTATGTTTTTATAATAATTTTTTTTATAATTTTGATTATATTTTTTATATTTAAATTTTAAATAAAAATAATAATAATTTAAGTTTAAAATAAAAAGGGTAAAAAAGTAAATTAAGGTTAATTAATTAAAAAATATAAAAATATACAACTTTTTCACATATTTGCGAATAAAGTTTTGGATGCAATTTTTTTTTCGATTTATGTGCACTTTTGTTTTTATTACGTGGATTCATTCGCATTTCAGGATAAATAGTGTTTACGTGCCTTTCTCCGCTTTGAAACAAACGGAGCCTAAAAGATAATTCATGTGTTTTGATTTTGCAAAACTAAAATGTGTTTAAAAGTGTGTTTGGATTAGGGAGGGAATGTATGAGAATTTGAGAGAGTAGATGCATGAGGATGTAAGAGGAAAATGTGAAGAAAGTGATGTTGTTTGGATTGAGATATGTTAAAGTAGATGTCTAAGGAAAGTGTATGAGAGTTTGTGAGTGATGCGATGGTTGTGAAGAAATTTTGAATTTTTTTAAATATATAAAATGTTATTTTACAAATTTATCCTTACCTATTAAATTTTTTTAATAATAAAATAATTTTTTTAAACATATTCATAGATTTAAAAATTATAATTAAAAAAATAAATATATATTAAATGTAAATAGGTATAATTTAAAAATTATAATTAAAAAAAATGTATTTAACAAATTAAATAAGATCATAAACTTTACGTAATTTGTTAAAATATTAACATGTATTGTAAAATCCGAAAATAAATTATATATTATATAAATAATGAAAAATAAAAAATACTATAACAGAAATATAAGGTAATTAAAAATAAAAAATAATTTTATAAAAAATATAATTAAATAAATTATAACTCATAAACATAATAATTTATACACAAAATATATTAATACAAACACAACAACAAATTAAATAAAAATAGGAATTCAAGTAATTTCTCAAAATATTAAACATATATTATAAAATTAGGAAATAAATTACATCTTATATAAATAAACAAAAAATACAATTTTTTAATTTTTTTTTTCAGTAATAGAAAAAAAAACACTATAACACTAGAATAAACGAAGGTAAATTCGAAAAAAATATATGTTGGTGTGACTTTTTCTCTATATTTCTTTATTTTGAGAGAATAAGATATTTATGGTTCATAAGTATATCCATTCATTCTCTTTCTCACAAAACTCTGGATCCAAATAGTTGATATCTTATCACTTCTTTACTTGTGAACAATACACCAACATAAGCAAACAGATCTTAAAAGTATTGATTAATGATTATGTTAAATGAGTTACTTATATTATTAATGAAATGAATTACATATATAAGTGATTCATTCTTAGTTTTTTCTAAAATATGTATAATTTTTTTCTAGTTCATCTAAAATGTGAGTATTTTACTTTTGATCTTTGAAAATTAAAAGAAAAATCATTAGTAAAATTGAATAATTTAAATTAGTAAGTATTGAAAATAAATAAAAATTCCTTTTTATATAATTGCTAACTTAAACCAATTTGATACAATTTTAACTTTATTGGAACAATAACCAAAAGTACATTTATTTCTTTTAAGAACTAAAAGATAAATTAGGAAGATTTAAGAGGAACCAAGATTATAGTTTACCCTTTTTCTAAAATATCACATGAAACAATAAAAAATGGAAAGATATAATATTGTTAGGAGTAGAAATTGAAGGAAAATAAAGATGGAAGATTATAAATAAGGTAGAGTCTGCACTGATATGGCAGCCATTGGTAGCATCCTCGTTTGTTTCAGAGCATCTTCGTCTTCTCCCTTTCTCACTAGATTACCCTCGCGTCTCCACTTCGCCGCATTCCCTCTGCGTTCTCCCACGAGGAAACTCATGTCGCAAACTCTCACACGAGCCACTCTCGGTCTCACACACCCTTCTAATATCGAAACCCCCAAGGTCAAAACTCGTTAACTCATTTTCTCCGTCAATCTCCCTCCCCATCTGATGCTTAACTTTGCATGTGCTTTAACGATTTCGAAAGCTACTAACTTGTGGATTTTTTCATTGTGGGGGTTTGCTTTCGATTTGACATTTTTGGGCATGCGTAATTGAATTTGGATTTCGAATGTATTGGTGTATTTGTTTTAAACAAAAATTCTTTTGTATTTGTATATTTGTGCGTGTTAATTTGTGTGATGCTGAAAATGCGTGTTTTGTGTTTGTGAAAATTCGTGGAAGATCTGTTTTGCTGCCAAGGATGTTGATGTGACGGAATGGAAGGGGGACATTCTGGCAGTGGGTGTTACGGAGAAAGATTTGGCTAAAGATGCAAACTCGAGGTTTGAGAATGTGATTTTGAGCAAGATTGACTCAAAGTTGGGTGGTCTGTTAGCTGAAGCCTCTTCTGAAGAGGATTTCTCTGGCAAAGTTGGTCAATCAACTGTTCTTAGAATTACAGGACTTGGATCAAAGAGGGTTAGCTTGATTGGTCTTGGACAGTTATCTTCCACTCCTGCACCTTTTAAGGGTCTTGGCGAGGCCGTAGTGGCGGCGGCCAAGTCTTCTCAAGCAAGCAGTGTTGCGGTTGTTCTTGCCTCTTCCGAGGGGCTCTCTGCACCATCAAAGCTTAGCACTGCTTATGCAATTGCGTCTGGTATTGGATTTGTGGTTTGTATTTGTTTGAAATGTATTGAGGCCTGTGATTTTGTAGTTATGCTTGACGATGTGTGGGCTTGAAATGTGCCAGGGGCTGTGCTGGGATTATTTGAAGATAATAGATACAAGTCAGAAGCCAAAAAGCCAGCGCTTCAGTCCATTGACATTATTGGTCTAGGGACAGGACCTGAACTGGAGAAGAAACTTAAGTATGCTGGAGATGTTTCTTCCGGAATTATCTTTGGAAGGGAGCTTGTAAATTCTCCTGCTAATGTGCTCACACCAGGTTCATATGGCACTTTGAATGTTATGATATGATATATTGTTTCCAGTCCTTGCAATTGTTGGGCAGGCAGTTGCAGTTCCATATCTGAGAGGGAATTATCCTTCTCTAAAATTGATCTGTACTTGATAATTTGTTTATCTCAGGGGTATTGGCAGAAGAGGCAGCTAATATTGCTTCTACATACAGTGATGTTTTCACTGCTAAAATATTAAATGCTGAACAATGCGAGGAATTGAAAATGGGGTCCTACCTAGGTGTTGCTGCAGCCTCGGCAAATCCTCCTCATTTTATCCATCTATGTTACAAACCATTGAGTGGACCTGTCAATGCCAAGTTGGCTTTAGTTGGAAAAGGTTTGACTTTTGACAGGTAATTAGTTGACCTATTTATTTATTTTTCTCTGTAACTCAATTACGGACGATCTGGAATTGAATTTCCCCAGTGTGTTATCCATGGTTTTGATTTTGGTATTATAACTTCAATCTAGCATGACGTAACTTCAACTGGTTATGATGTTGTAACTTTATAACTGGGATTTTCCCTAGTGATCATTTGGTATGGTTCCAGTATTATAACTTCCATACAAGACTGATCAATCTTAAACAGCTTTTCCCTTGCGTATCTTGCTTGATTTTTTATTCTGGTGTTATAACTTCAAATGGTTTTAAAGTTTATGCTGATGTTCTGCTGGTAAATAAATATTTGATATGAGATATTAATTAGATTGCTTCATTGTTCCCACCTCTACATTGAGTGTGTTTTGGCAAGACATTTTAGTTAACTCGAACACATTTTGTCATCAGCTTGTAGCATTTTTTAAGATACTATTTGAAGCAGCTTTTGAGCATATAACACTTTTTTTTCCATTTTTATTTTCAATGCTTTAATAAAATTTATCATTCATTATTCCCTTTAATATTTCATTGTTTGTTTTTATTATTACGTGATTAATCCTATTTTTTATTTGTTAATAAATATCTATTCTGCAAACAAAATGCAACAATAGTTCAAAACTATAATTACTTTAAAGTATATATATTTACATGGTAAAAAATTATGTAAGCACATTTTTTATGTTATTATACATCTCTCAACTAGTTCAGCTATTAATTTACGAAATGCTTAAGTTAGCTTAATCATTTTTAGCTTTCAATTAAAAATTAACTTTTTAGCTTTTGGGTAGCTTATTAGTTACTTTTGTCCAACATGGTCATTAGAAATTCTGAGTCCTCATTATTGAATAAGAGTGTTTTTTGAAGTGAATTTTATCCTCATTAAGCCTCATTAGACACGAGTTCTCCTGCATTGAACATTTAATAACATTTTTTTATTTATAATTTGTTATTCCTTTTAAATACTATTTCTTAAATTTAATTTCAATTTTGGTTTGATTTCATCATTAAATCTTCATGCATTGCAATATTGTGTCAAATTGAAGATATTTTTGTCAGATAAACTAAAATTTAAGATTATTCTAATCTTGATCAATCTTAATTTGAATCTATTTTCAATTTTTGTATTTGACTCTGATATCAATACAAATCACGTGTCTCAATGTTAGTAATTCATTTTCATAATTTCTTCCACAACGTTAAAAAGTATTGTCTTGTTAATTTATTTGTTTTCTTTGTTATTATAATGAGAACATTATTATTTTCTTTAATTTGAGTTCTTATGATATGTGCATATTATTAGTGGTGGCTACAACATCAAGACTGGACCTGGCTGTTCAATTGAACTTATGAAATTTGATATGGGTGGTTCAGCTGCAGTTTTAGGCACAGCAAAGGCACTTGGTCAAATCAAACCTCCAGGGGTGGAGGTCAGTCATTTATATCATCGGTCATGACTTTCTCTTTCCATAGAACTGACATTTGACTTGATTGATTAACACATGAAACTTATTCATGTGTCTTTCAATCTTCCAATGTTATGTCAAGACTTTACTCAAGGGTATGGGTGATGGTTGGGATGTGGAAATAATGGGCTCATATACATAAAACCTAGTGCAATTTCTGTTGCAGGCTCAGCTAATGTTTTCCATAATGAACCTATGAAATGAGTGTTCATTCTTGTTTCCTGTGGTTTGATTTGTAAAGAGTTCTGATGGATATTGTGTAGTGTCTTTTGTAGTGTAATAATAAGAATTCATGCATTGCCCATATTTAATCATCCCGCATGTGCAGGTTCATTTTATTGTTGCTGCTTGTGAGAATATGATAAGTGGAACAGGTATGAGGCCTGGAGATGTTGTCACAGCTTCAAATGGAAAGACTATAGAGGTGAGAATTTACAATATATTTTTTAGTTTGTAGATTAGTACATTAAGTTTAACTTGTTTTGTCATACTGAATTGTGGTATTTGGTCGATTTTGGTTCTGTTTCAACCATTATTTTGCTGTATTCCTAGTTCGCAAACAAACATATCATAAGGTCCAATGGTAATTCTTTATATAATGATTAGTGAAAATGTCACTGGTGCTTCTTGGAATATTTTATTTGAACATTAGAATGAAATGTATAAGCTATTTCCATTTGAGGTCCCTTGAATTGCTAATCATGTTTTGGGATGGAACCTATTACTATCATTTTCAGTCAGTCAGTATTGCAAATCTATTTTTGCTACATCTGGTACTAACTGTTAATAAATATAAATGTATGTACTTAATGCAACTGATAATCAATGAATTGGAGTTTTGACATCTATGATTTATTTAACAGAACATGTGTAGTGGGTCTACCTCATATTGGTTGGTACTAAGGATTTGATGGGCTTAACATCTTCTGTAGGTTAACAACACTGATGCTGAAGGTAGACTTACTCTGGCAGATGCTTTGGTATATGCTTGTAACCAAGGTGTTGAAAAGGTATACCTTATACAACTATGCATTTGTTTTTGTTTATGCCTGTAATGTCCCCATAAATCATAAAAGTTCCAGGTATCCCTCCCAAAATAATTTCTTAGCATTTACTAGTTTTTTGTATGCTTGATGGATGGTTAGGAATTATTTTTAACAAGAGTTAGAGAAATTATTATAAACATTTTAATTTGTCTGAATGAAATAAAAATTCAAATAGTTGATGAATATATATACTACACATTAAAATTATTTGGGTAAGTTCACTCAAGCTTGAAAATTGTTTGTCAGGTGTGTTGTTTGTTTTTAGAATGATGCT
Organism: Phaseolus vulgaris; assembly: GCF_051622355.1. Lineage (NCBI taxonomy): Eukaryota > Viridiplantae > Streptophyta > Magnoliopsida > Fabales > Fabaceae > Phaseolus > Phaseolus vulgaris. The sequence continues at coordinate 38,612,383 of NC_143500.1, read as the reverse complement.
AATAGGGTGATCAACTGTTCTTCAGATTATTGATTTGGCAACCTTAACTGGGGCTTGCGTAGTTGCTCTTGGACCCTCAATTGCAGGTAATTATAAAGTAAAAACTAATACATCGATTACGGAGTACCAATATATTCTTGTGAGAATCACATGAAGGCCCAATATTTTAGTCAGCACTGAAAGCACTTAAAATTAGTACTACTTTGTGGAAGTAGAAGGAAATAAGCTTTAGGAGAGGCTGGACCTGAAAGATATATCTGTGAAAATGCTTGTGATTGATTACTATTGCTAACTATTGTTTTTGAAGGTGTGTTTACACCCAGTGATGACCTAGCAAAGGAAGTTTTTGAAGCTTCTGATGTGAGTGGGGAGAAACTATGGAGGCTGCCATTAGAGGAGAGTTACTGGGAATCAATGAAATCAGGAGTGGCTGATATGGTGAATACTGGTGGTCGACAAGGTGGTGCTATTATTGCCGCTCTCTTCTTAAAACAGGTATGCACTCCAGCCTAATAATGATATAAATCTTGTTATTCTTAATTTTTTTTTCTCCTCAAACTGGTTGGGAAGTCATGACTAAGGAAGATTAATTATATCTGAATGATGTACTGCTATTTCGTCACTCCGTGGTTCTCCCAGTGCCATGCAAACTTTGACAGCAGACAAGCAGTGGCCACGTAAAGTGCATGAACTGGCACATGAACTGTTAATAAACTCCTACAAACCATTTATTTAAGGAGAATTGTTGCAGGAAAAAAGATAGCTGCATTGTAAATATATACTGTGTATTTCTTATTGTCTGGCTTTCAGTTGTGTAATCTTTTTGCACATTTATGTTAGGGGTTTCTGAAACAATTTCCCTTTACAGTTTGTTGATGAAAAGGTTCAATGGATGCATATTGACATGGCTGGTCCTGTGTGGAATGACAAGAAACGGTCAGGAACAGGATTTGGAGTTGCTACTTTAGTGGAATGGATTTTGAAAAATGGTTCAAATGCCAACTGAAATCTTTCAAATCTTGCTCAAGGTGTTGTCTGAAGCTCACACAGGATGAGAAAAACTCATCTTGTATTGTTTCTGCTTCAATGGGGTTTTTGGTTTGCTTTGGTTATAATTATATGAATAAGTTATTTGAAGGGATGGAAAATGTGGTACGGTGAGCCATGATTTAGTGTATTCAAACTCCTTTTTATACAAAGAACCTTTTGGTTTCTAACTATTGGCCATTCATAATTTGTCTTTTTTTTATGGCTTTTATATCTTTATTTAATGGATATATTATTAACAACTCTGCAGCATGAATTTTGCCAATGCATTTTTTAGTGCATATTTTTTAAATTTTATAACCTTTAATCATCATGATAACTTTTAATTAATAATTCATCTTAAGTAATAAAATAAATAATGTCCATAAAATGAATAAAGATTACAACGATAGTATGCTGTGCAGAATCAAATCACATAGTAAATGATGTTAATAAAATGAATATAGAATACTTAATAATTAAAAAGTAAATATGTTGAAAATGAGTGATATACAGTGTGCATCTCAATTTCAACAAATCTATGTTTTATAACTACTGATGTTTTTTAAGAATTATACATCTCTCCTTTTAGTATATTTACAGAACTATATAAATAATAGAAGAAGAAAAATATAAGTAAGATGATAATGTCATAGCATATATTTTATAATTAATAATATATGTAAAATTAAATATAATTTGTGTATTTTAAAATAAAATTCTGGTCACAGTAATTTTTTTACTTTTAAAAAATAAAATCACTATTATAGTCTTCACCAACATTATTTAATTATTTGTGTCTAACAGAATGTTACATGAGCAGTGGATGTTAACGTGTCTGATATGATTATGGTCTATGAATAGCTTGATTAAGTATGTGGATTTCACCAATATCGGATTATATTTTTTAAATATATAATTAAATTTTAGGTTTAGTCTATTAAACTCATAGACTTTGTGGTTTTAATCCCCACATTCAACATATTTTAGAGAAGGAAACATTTAAAACATGAAAATCATATAAGTAGTAATAAAAAAATAATTTCATTTAGTTGGTTATATTTTAGTTTGTAGATTTTATCTTAAATCAAAACTTAATTCACTCTTTATTGATAGGTTTTTGCTCTAAAATTATTTCATGAACAAACTTATCTTTTTCATTTAAAATTCAAATTTCATTAATCAAATCTTAATCTATTGGAACAATATTCACCCTGTGTATAATGTCAAAGTATCTTATTAAGAGTGTGTCTCAGTTTAATAAAAAAAAAAGTTTCAAATTAGATTTGATCAGATTGAACTTTTAGATCTTTTTAATAGATCTAATCCACCTTAATTAAGTTGAATTTTACTTACAATTTTTGGAAAACATTTTTTAAAATTGAAATTTTTTAAACATCATTTATATTTTTTAAATTGAAGTGTAAATATAAAAAAATTATAACTATTAATTAAATATCTAAACTAAAACGAACAAAAATAGCAAACAAGTAAATTACTAAACAATAAACATATTTTGTAATAATTTTGATTGAAATGAATTGAGTTTTTATTTAATATACATAACTCATAGTTCTATCCATAAGAAATTAGATATTTAAGTTAAATTTAATTTAATAACAGAAAATATAGTCTAATTTATTTGAATTGGATTGAATTATCAAATTATCCAACTAATAAACATTTGTAACTTTTATCTTTCCTAAAATAAATACTATGAAAAAATACGTTCTTTTTTATGATTTCACATGTTACAATAAAAATCATCCTTTAACACCAAAATCAAAATGTAATAATTTTATAAATATAATGTTTATCCTATTTATATAATTTTTTCAACCCAGACAACATTTTAGTTCTTTTACTATTATTAGTTATTAGGTTTGGTCTTAATTTTTCTTTCTTTTACTTGGACAACCTAACAAACAGAAATTACAAACCTTAAAATAAAAAAACTTTCATATAAAAAATTAATTTTTTACAGGAAATGAAGTATGAAACTTCACTTTTAAAACATGAAGAAATAAAATTAAGGGTGTCTCTTTATTATTTTAGTTGGGCAGGTAAAGTAGAAGATGGAAAATGGAAGAAGGCATGACACAGAACCTCACTTCACCACCAACTTCATTTCACACATACAGTACAAGTTCAAGTTCAAGTTCAAGTTTTTGTTTTACTTCACAACTACCAAAATAATTAAAAAAGCAAAAAGAAAAAAAAAAGACCACCCTTTTTTTCCTGTCTGGTGTTTTTTTTGTTGAAAGGGTGTTTCTATGACAAAGATTATATATTATATCTATATAAGACCATGACATCCTATTCAGCATTTGTTCTTTCTTCAAGCATTCGTTATTCGTTTCAATCGATTAGCTATGAAGTAGAGAGAAGAGCAGAGAGAGAGAGAGAGTGAAGAAAAAATGAGTGTATCATTGACTGTGATGACCTTCAATCTCCATGATGATGAGCCACATGACAGTCCTAATTCGTGGGAGAAGAGAAGGGATTTGTGCATAAGCGTTATTACCAATTACTCACCCATCATCCTTTGTACCCAACAAGGTTTCTCTTATTGATTTCCACTTGGGGTTGCTCAAAATGCTTGCTTTCCTGCTTTTTTCTGCGATTTGGGTTAAGGTTTTGCTAGATCATTCTTGATCCTTCTGGATGAAGCTTGCTTTCAATATACAAGTTCTTTGTCAGCAGAAATGCGGTTTTTTTAAGGGTGGGGTGATAGTCATTGTTTGATTTGAAATTTTTTGCTTTGTTTGTGTATCTTATATCCCCTTTCTCATCTGATTGATTGATCTGGATTGTTTTAGTCGATATTGTGTTTTCTGTTTCCCCTTTGATTACTGTGATTCAATTTACTTACCCTCTTCTTTGTATTGATGTTCATCTGGATTCAGGAGTGAAAACACAATTGGATTTTCTCCAGCAGGGTTTGCCAGGTGAAGAACCTTTTGAATAAGTTGTTCTTCTGCTTCCGAAAATATTAATTTATGTCCACGCATATTGTGGTACTAGCATGTTTTGTATCTTACGACATAATGCACGTTCCATTGGCCATAGCCACGGCCTTGTTGCTGGATTACATGATTAGCTGCTGGTTATGAAGAGAAATATCTCAACGAAAGCATCATGTTGCTTAAAATCTGCATAAATTTTAAATGAACTACTGCTTGCTAAGCAGATGTTCTAATGTGGTGTCTGTCCAGCAGATTATTTGGTTTTGTTAAAATGATTGAGTAGTGTATTAAAAAGTGTCAAAATTTTACATAAATTAATATTCTTACTAGAATAAGAATCTTCATCTGTAAATAGGAGGATACACCCAAAAGTTGTTTTGATTAAATTCAAGGGGAAGTGGAACATAAGTGTTGTAGAAATTTATTACGATTTCACTTGTTATAAAATGCCAAAATGATCAAAATGTCTGAAATATCAGTCAAAAATCTTGCAGAGATAAGTGTAAGCACGGCTATTAGATGTTTCAGGAAATATTGCCATCTTTCTCCTGTGACTTGTTTATTTTTCTTTTACCATTTGGTCCTTTAATTTGAACACGAGGAAAATTTTCAGCTCAAATTGACTAGCTTGTGAACTGCAATAAAAGCAAATGATGCATTAAATGCAAGGAAGAATATGGGAATACTATTATCACAACATTGTGGTTATCAATCGTACTAATCAGCACGGTGAAACCTGGCGACAATTGGAAACTAGAAATATTAAGGAAAACTAATGCTCTTTACAAGAATGATACCTACCATTGTGTCTTTCAATCACTTATGAAAATCTTGTTTTGTTGAGGTGAGCTTACAAGATAAATGCAACTTCGATGGAGTTGTGTAAAGGTGCAAGCTCTTACCGAAAAGGGCTTTTTTTGAATACCAGTGGTAGTGCTTGTTGTAATGGCCTCTATCAAGTGGAGACTTCATTTTCATTTTCTTGTATTCAGCACTAACTCAAGTCACCGTTAGACATTATAAATTCACTTGTCTTTTATATAAGCAATTCCATCTAAGTATTTTTTTTTTGTACTTAATATTTCTTTGTTTCTACTTTGATGAAATTATTCAGGTTATGATCAGTTTGGGATATCACGGAAAGGGCCCCAAGACACTACTGACGAACATTGCACTATCTTCTATGATAAGGAAAAGGTGCAAGATTTTTTTTCAGTAATTGGTATTATTTTTTATTTAACTGATTGAAGAACTAACTGGTTCACCCATTTTCCCCCCTTAAATAAAGGTCGAGCTTCTTGAAGGTGGAACGTTTTGGTTGTCTGAGTCTCCCTCTGTACCTGGAAGCATTTCATGGGGTTCAGAAGTTCCTTGCATAGCAACATGGGCTATATCCTTATGATTTAGAAATGAAATTGCAGCTTCAATTGTTTTCAAACTTTGTTTTACTTTTGTTGGACAATCTTAGGATCACTTGGTTCCTTGACATGATGTCCACACATTTCAACTGAAAGGAGTTGAGCCTCCTGGATTCTCATTTCAGATAGTAAATACAAACATGGACGAGTTTAGTCCTCGGGCCCGCAGACGAAGTGCTTTACTTACATGGCAGCACATTGCATCCTTACCCCCTAGCCTACCAGTTGTGTACTGTGGAGGATTTAATACACAAAAGGAATCAACTACTGGACGCTTTCTTCTTGGAAGATCAAGGTAGTTTCTTATCACATATACTTCCAATTGTTTGTTACCATCAATATCAATTTCATATCAAGTTCATATTTGCTTTAGTCTTGGTCACCTTTGTTACTCATTTACACTGGATATGTGAAGAGGTACATACAGACTACTGTAGAGTAGTTTGTAACTTGTGTGTTTATGTAACTGAGTGCAGAGAACATGGTGTTGTTGGGGATATGAGGGATGCATGGCCTAGTGCTCGTAGGAGAAAAAATGTTGACCTAATCCGCACTTATCATGGATTCAAGGGTACTTTTCCCTGTGCTTTTTTATACTATTTGTTTTATGGTATTACCAGTCACTTACCTAGCAATATCTGGTGTTATTATTAGGGGAGAAACAAGGAACCCTTGAATTCTTGAAGCTAATTTTTAGAGCTCTTTGCCTCTGCTGGGATCGGCAAACACAGGATCTTCACATTGATTGGATCCTTTTCAGAGGTAGATCTCTGATTCCTGTTTCTTGTGAAGTGGTAAATGATAACATTGATGGGTATTATCCATCATCACATTTTCCTATATGTACCGAGTTTATGCTTCCTCGCACTGTAAGAATGCTAGAATCACCTGTACAAGAAGATAGCTAATATTTTTTACTAGCCAAGGAGGTAGATCTCTTTTTCCCTCCATCATGTCTTTATATAGTGTAGTGTTATTGAGGAGAAGAGTATTGAAGTATGAAAATGTGGACACATCATTATCAGCAAAATTTGTTAGCTGAATACTGGCCACATAATTGAGGATCATGTGTTGAAACACATATTATTTGATTTGCTTGTCATTACTTTGATTTTGGAATGTTGTGATATTTATGACGTATGATGTGAGTCTGTGACCACACTCCAAAATGTGGATGGATTAAATGACTTCAGAAACTGAGTTTGTTAATACATTGATAGAATGTCTGGATTTTTTCCTACTGAACCAGCCTCTTGTATTATCTATTCAACTTATTCATACAACTTTATCTTTAAAGTTTGAAAGGATTTCGTGTGCACTAATGTATTCAGATTCCTCATATAACTATTCCTTTTAATTTTTATTCATGTCATTAAATAGTAAGGATTCGATGATAATTACTTGTTTACAGTTCTACTAAATAAAATTACTTAATATGTGTTGCATGCTGCATCTTTACTAGTTAAAAGTTATAGGAGTAGTATCTCATAACCTCTTAATACTGTGTTTGTATGAAAACTGTTGGGGATCCCACAACTAAAGATAATGATATTGTGCAAACCTTTCACCTTATAAGATCGGTTTTGTAAGGTTGAGTTGGACTAAGTTCACCTTTTAATATGATATGAAAGTCATTTTGAAACCTATTCTAACGATGTTTGTTATGAGATCGTTATCGGACTATTCTTAAATATATTTCCACGTATGAGTTTGAAGGTTGTCTTTTATAAGATTGAGTTAAATATAAAGTTTTTATCTTAATAAAAATCCTTAGATTGAAAATATAATATGTTTGGGATTAAGACTAAATCATTTTTAAAATAATGAAAATTTTATAGGAGATTTTTTTACATTAAAACAAAGAAATTTTAAGTGACACTGAAATAAAAAGGTAAAAAGTTGAAAATTTTGTTTTCTGGTTTTCTTATCAACTGTCATGTTGAAGTTTTTGGTTTTCATTCTTTTATTTCTGCACCTCTCTTTACCTTTGTGTTCTTTTGCTTTTCTCTTATTCTCACTCCTTTCTTCCCTTCTCCATCCTTCTTTCAAACACTCTTACTATACTTCTCTTCTTCTCTCGGTTTTGTTTTGTAACATTCACCCTCCTATGTTTTTTTTATTATCCATATCCTAGTGAAAATGTATTTTAAGGGTTAAGACATCTGACATTGTTATTCCATCACAGGTCTTAGAAAAAAATAATTTCTTTTGTAAGATAAAAATAACTTGTGAAGGATTAATTTATAAAGAGTTACTCATTTAACATTTAAAGATTGATTTAAATTTAAGCACAAATTAATTTTATTAAAAAGTTATTTTATTTATTTTTATTTTACTCTCGTGTAAAAACTTGTAAATAAAACCTAAATTTGGTATAGTAATGGTTTCTGAAGTTATTATCTGATTAATATATATAAATTGTATACATTTCTTCATAAACGCTTATGAAAAATGAAGAAATAAGCTGCTTAAATACAACTTTTGGATAAACTGTTACAATGTTCTCTATTTAACTTGTTGATTTTAATTTATCTATAAATTAGTTTTAGTTTATGGATTTTTTTTTCTCATATACATATCTATACAAAAATATTTACATAATGCCATAATTATTTATATAGTCTAAATAATTGTATTAAAAATCATACTCAATAAAAGTCAATTAGTAATGGATTAATAATCTTTACACTGATTGTACTTAAAATTTAGTTATGTTTTATGAATAGCTTTGTTATTGATATTTACTTTTTTTATTTCAATTTTTTTTTCATATTTGTAAGTTTGAAATATGAAGTAATAAGAAAGGATTAGATATCTGTTAATCTATAATTATAAGTTCTATATGGATAAATTTCTTTAAAAAATAATTTATTCTAAGTTCATAATTGCATTTCGTCTGGTTGAAATATAATATCAAATCTAATGTCATTCAATTTAATCAAAAGTGTTATAATTTCTTATGTAAAGAAAATAATGCAACAAGCAACAGAATTGATTATCTAATTAGATACATTTCACAATCTATATATTTGAATTGAATTCAAGTCTTTAAAAGGAAACCAATTTTTTTTCTTACTAAGCCTATATCGCATATTAATAAAAAAAGATATTAAAAACGTTTGCATTTAATTTGAGTTTAAAAATTAAAATTCGAATCATATATTTGGTCAAATAAGATGAGGTCACGGGTGCAAATTTTTAGCTCTAAAAAACAACATTAAGGATATTTCATTAGTATAAAAAATAGAAATTATTATTTCATGAATAAATTATATAAATTTGGGTTTGAAGTTGAATCCAATCACCTAATAAATTTTGCTAATTTGGCATCATCAACTTCTAGATTCAATTATTGAAATAATAATTAGAAAAGATAATGAATTATTAGAGAATTTATGATAAGAAGAAAGTGGAAAAAAGTTATATATGGATGATGCAGTGTAATTAGATTTATTATTAAGTGTGAGTGTGAAGTTAATTGAAAGTAGGTGAATGGAGTTGGAGAGTGGTGGCATGATTTAACATGAACGAACCAATTGTTCCAAACATGGTGGAGAGTTAGTTAATCACCGTTAAAACATCGTGATCCATTCAGTGCCGCACGTCATGATCTCATTCATGTTCATGGGTTGGGAATGTCTCACACTTTTTTGTGTCTCAACTACTTTTTAAAAAAACCACATTTGTATTTTAACGAACAAAACAATAAAATCTGACAAAAAAAATCACCACAGAACAGAACAGGGGAAGAGAAAGAGAGCGTGTGTTGCTTGGAAACAATGGCGAGGGAGCCTCTGGCTCGTGACCTATGCATCTATGTGTGCATCTGCATTCTACTCATTGCCCACCAAACTACCTGTTTTTACCTCCCTGGTGTTGCCCCTGAGGATTTCTGGAAGGTTATTCCATTTTTTCTTTTCCTTCAAAATCTATTCTTTTTAAGTAGTTTAGGCCTGTTCATGTTAGATCAGTTATGGATCATGTTGGTTTTATGCTTTCTCTACCCTATATTTTTCACCTTGCTGGCTGTAGATCCTTACTTTATTCATTTTCATTTGCCGAGGTGATGAACAATTTAGATTCTGTGATGAGATGTGATTTGGATTAGTTTTCATGGCTAGTTTATGCTAATCGTCATTCCATCATGCAATGCCAATGGCTGCAATAAGGCCTGTGTGAAACTTTGCATGTTTGGCATTCTTAGATTGCACCCAAGTTTTGTGTTTCCTAGACATAGTTGAGATGATTTGTGGTGATTTGTGACGTTTAATTATTATGATGCTGTGTTGATTGGTGACAGGGAGATCCATTGAGGGTGAAAGTGAACAAACTGTCTTCCACAAAAACACAGCTTCCTTACTCATACTACTCACTGCCTTATTGTCGCCCGAAACGTATTGTTGACAGTGCAGAAAATCTGGGGGAAGTTCTCAGGGGTGACCGCATTGAAAACTCACCCTATGTGGTTGGTTTGAATATTTTGGGCAGGTTCTAGCTTTCTACCTTTTCTTTGTTAGTTTCAGAACTAAAATATTAAGCATTTCGATTCTTCCAGTTCAAAATGAGAGAACCACAGCTGTGCAATGTTGTTTGTCGTCTAGCTCTGGATGACCAGACGGTAAAAGAGTTCAGGGAAATGATAGATGATGAGTATCGGGTGAACATGTGAGGCACTAATCACCCTGAAGCTTATATCTCATGAAACTTTGTTCTGGCAATAATGCCTTTGTGACAAAAGGATATTTTATCCTCGCATTGTTGCAGGATTCTAGACAATCTTCCTTTGGTTGTTCCTATTAGAAGGCTTGATCAGGAATCTTCCATGGTGTATCTGCATGGCTTCCTTGTTGGTCTTAAGGGACAGTATTCTGGAGTATGTACAACCTAACTCACTACTCACTCATACTTTATACCCATTCTTTTTATTTCATTTTGACCTCCAGTGCTCAACTCTTCACAGATCAAAGAGGAGAAGTATTTTATCCACAACCACTTAGCATTTGTGGTTAAGTATCATAGGGATCCACAGCTAGGATTATCAAGGATTGTAGGATTTGAGGTTAAACCATTCAGGTTGTGTTGTCATTCTTTTTCACGTGGTTGTTTAAGTAGTTTTGTGCTACTCTCTTGATTTCATCGTTAGTAATGCTTGTACATTGAAATTATTCCTATGAATTCAGCGTAAAGCATGAATACGAAGGAGATTGGAATGAGAATACCCGCTTAACCACCTGTAATCCCCATGCCAAAAAGCTAGTCACCAGCTCTGAAACTCCTCAAGAGGTTGAAAGCAAGAAGGAAGTCATTTTTACCTATGATGTTGAGTTCGAGGTTAGTTACCACAACTCACAGCAATTGAATTACCATTGTAGAGTGCTCCTAAGAATTGGATTTGGATGTTGATTTTATTTAACTTGGTGGAATTTTGAGCTTGTAGGAAAGTGATGTGAAGTGGGCATATCGGTGGGATACCTATCTTCTAATGGCCGATGACCAGATTCACTGGTTTTCAATAGTAAACTCTTTGATGATTGTACTTTTCCTTTCGGGCATGGTGGCTATGATAATGTTGCGGACACTGTATCGTGATATCTCAAAGTACAATCAGTTAGAGACACAAGAAGAAGCACAAGAAGAGACAGGATGGAAACTAGTGCATGGGGATGTGTTCAGGCCTCCACCAAACTCAGATTTACTGTGTATATATGTTGGAACAGGTGTTCAGTTTTTTGGAATGATTGTTGTGACCATGATGTTTGCTGCCCTTGGATTTTTGTCTCCCTCAAATAGAGGAGGTTTGATGACAGCCATGCTCTTGTTGTGGGTATTAATGGGATTGTTTGCAGGATATACTTCAGGGCGTCTTTATAAGATGTTCAAGGGAATAGAATGGAAGAAAATCGCTTTTGGAACAGCCTTTATATTTCCTGCCACTGCCTTTACAGCATTCTTTGTGCTAAATGCTCTGATATGGGGGCAGAGGTCTTCTGGGGCAGTGCCATTTCAAACAATGTTTGCTCTTCTTTTACTATGGTTTGGCATCTCATTTCCACTAGTATTTGTTGGTGGTCTTCTGGGGTTCAACAAAATGCCACCAATTGAGAATCCTGTTAAGACAAACAAGATAGCCAGACAGATTCCAGAGCAGGCTTGGTACATGAATTCTTTATGCTCTATTCTAATAGGAGGCATACTTCCATTTGGTGCAGTCTTCATTGAGCTTTTCTTCATCCTCACATCAATCTGGTTACACCAATTTTACTATATATTTGGCTTCCTCTTCATCGTACTCATCATCCTCATTATCACCTGTGCTGAGATCACAGTTGTACTATGCTACTTTCAGCTGTGTAGTGAAGACTACAATTGGTGGTGGAGGTCGTATCTCACTTCAGGTTCCTCTGCACTCTACCTTTTCCTATATGCTGTATTTTACTTCTTCACTAAACTCGAGATCACAAAACCAATATCTGGAATCTTGTACTTCGGCTACATGCTGCTGCTTTCATATGCTTTCTTTGTGTTGACTGGTACAATTGGTTTCTGTGCATGCTTCTGGTTCACAAGGCTCATCTATTCATCAGTGAAAATTGACTGAACCTTCCCAATATTAGTCTAATGCTCGTAGTTCTAAGTTGAAGCACAAAAATTTTAGTGTGGTGTTGTAGTTCTGTTTTTCTTTTTTTCAGTCATCAAATGTATCTCTAGTATTCATATTTTGTATTCTTGCTTAATAATATCCTCCCTCTCTCATCACTGTACTACTATTGTCTTGTAATTTGTAAAACACACAACTATTGACCAATTATTGGTCTTCAATGCCTAACTAGAAAAAAGAACATTTGCAGGTGCTAAATACTAAATGAAAATTTGTTGTTAAAAAATACTAAATGTAAAATTTGTTGTTATAAATACTGGTATGTATGCAAGTGGCTCTACTTGAATTGTGATAGTATAGTTACCTTGATTGCTTAGAGATTATGAAACCAAAAGGTTGGAGGAAGGAAATAAGGTATTGATTATACAACTTCAGTTGGGCAAGTTCTGCTAGTTAGGGGTGTAACTTTTCATGTTGGATTGAATTTAATTTAAATTTTTTACCCAACTTAAAATAAATTTATTTCAATTGAGTTGAACTGAATTTATTTATTTTATTTAGTAATCCGATAAAATTTAGTTATAATTAAATTGGGTTGAGTAATTTGAAAAAAAAAACATTTATTTAAAAACTTTAAAATAAATATTTTTAATGTTTCTTAATAATTATTTCGTAACAACAATATTTATAAATTACACTATATGTATAAAAAATACTTATATTATAAAATATAAATTATTTTTCATAACTAAATCATTAAACAAATAATTTTTTTTATCATATATTTATTATTATGTACTCGAATTGGATCGACTCTGGAATTTGAAATTCATGAATTTGTTACGCCAACCTTCTTCTTACACCTTCCTATAATACTATAATGACAAAATCCTTGTACTTTCTAACAAATGCAATGCGAAGTATATTAAAAAGTTTTTGTATATAAACATTATGAAAAAATATACATCAATATAAAGATTCTAGATAAATAGTATCTAAAATGCATAATCCATAATAAATTTATAATTATTCTGAATTAATCAAAGATGCACTTCTGCAGATGAATTTAGAGACTATGGTGAAGTAAAAGGAGTTATTCTGTTATCCATGCAATGCCATGCAGGGTCTATAAATAATGTACCTATAGAGATGTGGGACCAGTCATGCGCGGGTCGATTTGTAGTTCGTCAGAAAAAATTGTAAGATGGATTAGTATATGCTCGTTCTGCATAAAAGCATAGCAAATCATCAGCAGCGCAGACTGGTTCACTAAAAAAAAAAAAATCATAATAATTTCACAACTTACATCAAAATACATCTTTAATAAATATTAATATTTTAATTATTTATGTATCCTGTGACTGTTTTAAATTTTTTGGAAAAATCCAAGTGCAAATTATTTTTTTATGCAAGGCGTTCTTCTTATATATTAATAATAATAATAATAATAATATTAATAATAATTAGAATATTATTAATAATAATATTAATATTAATAACTATAATAATATTAAAAATAATATTATTATTATTAATAGTAATAATATTAATATTAATAGTAATAATAATTATTATTATAATAATAGTAATAATTAAAATAATAATAATTTTAATTCTAATTTTAATAATAATATTATTATTAATAATGTTAATTTATACTTATATATAAATGAGATTTTTCATTATAACTGTTTTTGGTGTACATAAGTTTTATCCGATTCTACCTTATTTAATATATTTTATTTATTAATATAAGGAAGTATTTTGTCATTTTATATGAATTATTAAAAAATAAAATTATTTTTTAATTTTTTAAATTAATATTAATGTACAATTTTTATATAACTCTCCACTATTTTTTTTATTGTTCCTTATTTTAAAACAACAAACAGAACATACTCTCATATTTTCACACCAAGTCTTATATATATAAAATAAAATAACCTTCTCTTTTAATATTATTTTTTGTTTCTTCAATAAATTCCACTGAGGAGAATCTCGTTCATCCTTTTCAAAACCATCTCAGCGATTTTCTAGTCAACAATCCCACCCAAAGAATTATAGGCAGTCATCTTCTACTACTTCCAACTTCTCAAATTTTAACAAAACTTAATTTCAAATATGCAAAAAAACACCATCATTCTGCTTCAGATTGTTGGCACACGATCGACCATCTCATTCTTCTATGAGTGCTAATGCATATCACTTTTCTTCTTCAGTTTGTGATGATGTTGAACCCTCCATTCTTGGCACACCTCTCAACTTTCACCAACAAAATCCCTTACACAGATTCTGATTCTGTTACCATAGTAATAGGTATGGCTTACCAATTAAACACATAGGTTAGGTTCAACTACTAATACTGATTCCATATCTGCCAATCTTTTTTCTCTAAATAAATAAACTTTTACATGTTCCTCATATTACAAAAAAAAAAAACTTTTAAACGTTTCTCAATTTGCAAGAGATGACATGTTTTTCTTGAATTTCATTCTGACAAATGCTATGTTAAAATTTAGAAAAGAAAGGAATCTTACTTCAAGGAAGACTTAAAATGGTCTATATGTATGTGTTTGATGACTTTATTCATGTATCTCAGTGTACTGTTAATTCTTCTGTTAATTCATTGCCAAAAACCTTCATGGCAACACCGCTTTGGTCATGCACATGCTAATATCATTAGTCGATTCTTGAATATTTCTCACAATATCAGTCATAATCTTTGTGATTCTTGTGTGCTTGACAAAATGCATCAACATAAATAATGCGGGATCACTCCACCAACCGATCTGGTGTTAACTTTGAAGAAGCAATAGACGATCTTATATTCATGGGGAACAAAATTGAAATTGTTGGAGCTCAGGTGAGAAATCTTTTATTCAAAATGAGTAACTACATTACTTTTATGACTATAATGCTTTGTCGGACAAGCTTCCTGGAGAGCTTTTCTATGAATAAAGTACTGTAGAAGGTTTTAAATTACACAAAGAAAATGATTCCGATGGAAAAGCACTAGCATATTAAATGTCAGTTGCATTGTGAAGGATGAGAAATAAGACAGCTTGATTGTGCAAGTGCAAACCAATAACTTGAAATAAACTTGAGAGCAATATATCAGTTTACATGGCAGGTGGCAGGCCTAATATGACAGCCACTTGGCTTTAATGTAATATTATAATTTACATGGTAACAGAGGAAGAGTCATTACAAGTCTTGAAACCCTCACAACTGTAACCAGGATAATTGTATAATACACTGCTTTCAACCTTCTTCACAAATTAAATCACAGTAAACGAAAACAAGCATTTTAAGAGTAGTCATACATGAAAATTTTAGTCAGCGTCATCTGCAGAGAAATCAGGCTCTGGGGGTTTCTGTAGTTTCACCAACTCTCTGGCAGTCTTAGCAAGTCGATTACGATGTACGCCACGAAGAGTGTGTGCAGCAAACTTTGAGGCTAACAGGGCAGCACCAAAGCTGTAGGAACTTCCACCAGCATTTTCATGACTTCCCTCTGATTCATCAGCATCTTCTTCCTTTTGACGAAGCTTCATAATTTTCTTTTTAGAATACCGACGCCATGCTGCTTGAATAAAGCATGCAGCCCAAGTCCTCCATTGCTGGGAGTAAAATCGGAAAGTGTGTTGAACCTGTCTACTGTGAAGGCGTCTAAATTGACTGGCAACAAATTTTAACTCATCAGCAGTTAAGGCAAAAGCCTCAACCTCCATTAATGCTTTAACTGTTCTAGTAGAAGATGGGAGATTAGAACCAGATTTGGGATCCAGGGCCCAGGTTAATAGCTCCTCCCCACAGAAGTCCGCTTCCTTCAGAAAACTGCGGTTGAAAAATCCACTCCTCCCACCATCTGTGGTAACACTCTCAAGGCGACCACGTATGATGAAAAGCATCTCATCAACTGGATCTCCTTCCCGAACGATGTAAGTATGCTCTGTAAATAAACATGGTTTCAGTCTCTCACAGATGGCATCAAGCAATCTCTCATCCATACTCTCAAATAGTGGAACCTGCAAATCCATGAAAAGCAACCAATGAATTAACAGAGTAGATACTCAAAAATAATTTTATGAGTTAGTCTAAGAGAAATCAGGTCCAAAATATCTGAGAGGAACTGTGTCATTTAATGTCTAAAGAGAATTCGGAAAGCAAATCTAGATGTCGAGTGAATTAAAGAAGGTCCAAGAAGTTATTCTCTTGCAAAACAACCAAATGCACATAACCTGGTGTGATTGTTCAGCTGTAAGATAACCATTAACCATAAATATTGAACAGATTACTACAAGTTGGTCCTTAGTTTGTCAGAGAAAAGAGGGTCCAATTTAGTCACACGCTTCAGATAGAGGGCATTCTTGGTGTTAGTTTATTTTCAAGTGTTTGAAAGCATACCCTCCTCACTAAGGCCAAACAGAGATGACGCTTAATATCTCTTCGAAGATCCTTTGGTAGACTCTGAACTAAATTTTCTTCATCTACACCACGAGTTGCCAGCCACTTATATTGATCATACCGTCTCACACGCTCTCTAAGCTCTTGTGGGAGTAACCGATGATGCATCCACTGTTCTGAATCACGCCTTTTAACTCTCATTTCCTCTAGTCTAATGGTGAGAGACTGAAGATATGTCTGTAATCATGGGAAAGACAAAAATCCTCAGTATCAATTACAAACAATCTTCTCTTACATACTTTTATGGACATAAACTTCAAAGCCATTTATTTGCAAGGCTATTCAGTGATAGCAAGAAACAAAATTTAGAACAAACTTTAAAATATCAAATTCTCACGGCACATTATCTGTGTGTTCATGCGAATATCCATTTGATTTAGTTTCTTATTGCACAGCCACATTAGTTCTTAGACTCTCTTGACATTAAAAGGATAGTTCTCAACTGTGTCATGTAAGGAGCATATTAGGTGAGTTAATGTTAACAATTTAAATTTGCATGGAAAAGTCAAGATTAGTTCTCACACTTTCATTTGATACTCATTATTTGTAATATCATGTGTGTGAGCTTGCTTCAGTTTACAACATCTTGATGGGTGCCATAAGAGCCACCATGAAATGAAAAAGTTGGGAGAAATAAAATTGTTATCGGACAAAAAGCAGCGGTGCCTTTTTTATTATTATAAAATATTGCTTAGAAGTTTAAAACAGACCAACTTCTGTTTTTTCATTGACTACTCACACCATGTTACCCCAAACAAAAACAAAAAAAGTACAAGTACAAATACATGTCAGACAAATGTCATCAATGCGTCGTGTCAAACACACGGGCTCCGTGTGTTCAGACCAAAATAGTGAGTTCATGCTTTGTAGGTTCCCATCATGAATACTAATATGTAGTTCATAAGTTAAGACACAAAATTTACCAATAATGCATTCATCTTCAACAATGCATTCATATGCCATCTCCAGTGCTCTTACAAGGGAGTAACTAAATTACTATCAGGGGCTAGTTACTACATTTTGACCATACATATAGTTGTAAAATTTAATCACTTGGATATCAAAATATTGTTGATAAGCATGAAAATTAGCATTGGGTGATTATTCAACTATTCAAGTATCCAGTATATTTGACCCAATCAAATACAAGTCCATGGAAACTCTTGCAAGTTCTGAACAAACTGAATGACAAGACTTCCAGCAATTTTACTTTCATGATATGTTAAGCTCGTTGATTTGAAGTATACCTGCATGTTGCCAATCAGAAGTGCAAAGAGGATGAGACCAAAAATAGCTAGTGCTATTGAAAAGATAACCTCCCCAGGATAGGTGCTAGTTTGAAGCCCCTGGCCAAGTGTACTGCAGTGAAGTCAATAAAAAGTTGGTTTTGGCATATCAACTGAAGGGAGAGAAAGGGAGGAGGGTAGGGGAAGGAGAAGACATGGGAAAAATAATTTCTTCAACAAAAGTAAATTGAAAATGTAAAGTACATCCAAAATTTCTCAGTATTTGATAGAAACTAATCAGATGAGTGTTAATATATTCAGAACAATAAATCTATTCCCTTTCTGAACTGATATAGAATCACTATCAGTATCAAAAAGAAAGGTTACAGATTATATCTGTCAATGTCATTTTCCGTATTATTGGAAAATAGAAGATAAAAGGTAATGCAACAATTTATTTGAATGACATGGAAACCTCCCACCCTTTTTGCACTCGACTTCTACCTAAACCATGCTCATATCCTCTTTTATTTTCTTTATTAACCGACTTCCCCCCAAGTACACTTGCACTGTGGGCAGATCGGCATAAGCCTCTTGTCTTCTCACACTCTTCAGCCTCAGCAACCAGTATAATTCCCTTAATACCCTTCCAACATTTTTCTATTTACTCCTTTGTAAGAGGGTGGCTAAAACTATTCATGCAAACTAGTATTTCCATAAAACACTTCAGTCCAAGAATGTTTGAACATGGAATTAATAACCATATATATCCTACAAACTTATTAAAATGATAAATTTCATGGACTAGATCAATGCTAAATTTACAGACAAACTAAAAAGGTCTAATTTTAGAACAAATCGTGAAATAGGACAAAACTGTAGGACATATATCACTTTCTAGATTCTAGATTCAAAATAAGAAACCAGTGACCTAGGTGTCAAACTCCATAAAATGATAAAAATTAATAGATATTCTTCAAATGGTATGGTAATGCCATTAATTTTATTTAATGACAAGGCTAGTAACCTACTTTCAGAAATTAATTTTAGGGTTTGCCTTACAGAACAAAATTAACATAGTCTGAGAGATTGTGGAACACTGATTGTAAGAAAAAAGGTTAATGGTAGCAACAAACAAAGATAAGATTTCATAATGAACAACTAATTACTAGAACTATAATTCCTCCAGTGGTTTAGCACATATTTAAATTTTCTTTGCACTAATCTTTTCAAACACTCAAACTGCATTTGGATGAAGAAATAAGGATGAAGGAATTAGAGATGAAAGAAGTGGAGAAACAATAGAAGTGGGGGGAGAGAAATGGGGATTGATACGTCCCACGACAAGAATTTCCCACCTCAAGGGGCTGGAGCAGTTGCTCTTTTTTTGTTTCAAATATTGAAAGGTAAATAAATTTTTGTAACAAAATTTTATCTTTCGTCCAAAATAGTAGGTGTACAAAGTACAATTCTTTTGGTTAACTCTTTATTTGTATACTTTTTTACAATTTCTTTATTTTCTACTCATCCAAACAAGCAGAAAGAAATTTCTACAGTTCTTTCCCTTTTATTTCTTTCTTGCCTAATTCCTTCTTCATTCAAACAACAGAAACACAAGGAATATTCAAGAGGTACAACACAAATAGAGTTTAATTTATCCAATACCAATAACCAACAGTTTTTCCTTCTAATTTGTTTAAACTAAGTACCTTGTTCGAAAACAAAGTAGAAATAATATAATCATTCCATTCAGAAATACATACTTCTGGAGGATCGTTTGCTATTGCTATATCAGTGTATTCATGGTCAGACTTCTCACAAAATATACATGTTTCAGTCTATCTCTATTAGCCTGTTTTGGAATGGCCAACAGATGTCCAAACACCAAAGAAAACAAAATTAATTACCTCAAATTCTGGAGCCCCCACCATAAACAGTAACAGTATTTGGAGATGAATTTCTTAGATGAAATTATGCCAGAAGACAAGACTTGCTTGAAAATTCCATAATCAAAAGGTGGAGGATCACCATCTGCAGAGCATGTTGACTTTAGAATATCTTCACTTCTATTATGCCAAGCACTATAACCTTCCATGTGCTGGTTCCCACAATAAAGGAAATTTTTATTGCACAAATTGTCAATGTCACTGCAAGCTTTCTGCCAGCATGAGTCATTGCGTTCAATAGCTAACAAGTACCAAAATGCACCAACTATCTGCAAATGATCAATGGTGAAAAAAGGCCCATAATAGCATGACTAGTGAGATTGTAGCTCAAATAGAACAAGGCAGGGATTTTGCTGAATTAAGCATCATGAAAAAAAATAAAGCAAAGCTTACATGACTGGCAAGCATGTATAGCAGCAAATAATATGCAGCACCAGCCCATGCAGTTTCAGCAAAGACACCAGCTGTTCTCTTAAGCTCTGAAGTCAATGGTACCATTCGGAGAAATCTAGGAACATACTGAAACAAGATAATGAATAGCAAGGCCTGCTTTGTTGTTAGCACATCTGAACCTTTTGACCTCAGAAGAAATCTCCAAACCACAATCTGAAATCAAGAACAGACCAGAGAAAACAAAAGTAGGTGTTGAGTTTTGTTATACTACTTAAAATTGCAGACAATAAGCACAAGCATTGAGTTATGCAAATAACTGATGTAACTTTAACTGGATCCACTAAGCAGTCACTAAGTGTTTTGAATATGTAAACCAATGTCTAGTAAGCAGTTGCAAATTTCATCTGACATTAAAAGGAGAAATAATTATCTATAATCATAAACCAAAACAGTTCAAATAAATTTAGAAGAGAATCCCCGTGTTTAGTAGTTTTAAACCAGGAAAACAGCAATACAAAAAGATTTGGGTGCTTTATCATATTAATAATACCAACTCTTGATCCAAACACAAATAAACAAGAAACGGATGCCATCCAAGATATTATTTTATACTTTATAGCATGGTAGTAGAATCGAGATACAAGTAGTGTATCGGAGAGCTGATATTATGAATTGTAAGATTCATAAACATTAACAAATTTAATATATACTTAAATATATAAGATATGTATACATGCAAGATACAATAAATTATATATATATATATACCACACAATTTCACCAAAACAACCTTTAAAAAAATAATGTGGTGGATACATGTTACTAAACAAATTCTGTCTATCCTTTTCTATTTACTCATTTTTTAAAATCCACGTTGATTCACACAATATGGAATCGTTTCGTTTCGCGATTCAACGATTCTTTGTGCGAATCGCACGATACAGCTACGATTCATGGACAAAAAAGATTCTTCAAACGATTCGTATTGTGGGAGGGTGAAACCGTATCGTTTCATTCGATACGTATCGTAAATCGTAAGATACTAACTACAATGCTTTATAGCAATCCAAAGTGCATGCTACCAAGCTACAAACACTTCAAATACAAGAGTGTCTCATGTCAGAATATTCAAGCAGCTAAAATAAAAAAGTTGACTCAAGATAAAAACAGTTTTTTTTTCTGACCTGTGGTATAGGCAACACTGATAGGAAATCAATGATGAAATACCGCTGCAAGTATCGTTTGGCTATCTGTGCCGAATCTATCACAAGCTCACCCCGTCCAAAGACACGAGAAGATGGAGCAATGTAAGCAGTACGAAATTGGAGAGCCATGTGTATAAGATAGAAAGCATCAATCACTGTCCTTAACGTTGTAACTATTATCGCCAACTTTCGGTCTATGCCAAGACAGTGAAATGAACTATTAATGACTGGGAGATAAAAAAACAGTGGATCTATAGACACAGCCAAAATGCATGAGATAACAAAGAGTTTATTCCATAAGAGCAGGAATTTGTCTTGAGGGTCAAATATCTTCTTTTCTGATACTTTAAGATCTTCTGGGAACACTGCCCTAGATACTCCCAACCCAAGCGATCGCCCAATTGATTTCAGCCCTTCAGATCCCCTTCTCATACCCCTTTTAAAAGACCTAGAAGTCGTGCTGCTTCCGTGACCACCATGGCCTAATTTATCAATACTAAATCCAGATTTTATAACTCCAGCATCAGAAGATGAAGATAGTGTAGAATCCAAGGCCTCCAACCTAGAAATTAACAGAATGCACAGAAAAATATCACTTTTGTCTGAAATCATAACTAAGCAATTGCATGCTCATAAACAGGAATGTCAAGATCAATTCCAGAGCAGAGAAAGGCAAAGAGGAGAAATTAAGAAACAAGAGAATGCTTTGTCATATATCATGAGAGATGAAGGTCGCTATGAGTTGAACACCATGATAAACATTAATTCTATTTAAGAAAGCTACACCAACAAGATCCATGTAAAGCATTTTAAAATTGCAAGTGAGAAACTAGTTTTTCTATGGTTCAACTGGACAGCCATCTGGGGAAATTACACAGTAGCAAATTTTCTACTTCTAAAACCGTTACAGTTTACAACTGACTGAATGAATGAGTGACATAGCATATGGTTAAGTGGTTATATTTCCTTCCACACTATATAGACAAAAAAGTAATTATGTGTACTGATGCCAAAAGTTTGAATCATATTAACATAATTAATTCTATAGTGGGAATTCAGAAATTGCTATAACTTAGGTGAGCTAAGAACATGCAAATAAATACCATTAACAAGACTACCTTCTCCTTCGTATATCTATAATAACTTTTAAATGAAAATATATTGGATGGTGATACCTCAAAAAATTTTCCCGCTGGCCACCCATGTATTCTGACTTGTGACCACAGTCAAACATCATTCAACAGTTGATTACATATCCATAACCTGCAGAAAAACAAAACAAAATTAAAAACATTGAATAATAAATTAATAATATTGCCATCTTCAAGCTCAGATTCCAAATGTTCATTACAACGCTCAGGCTAGAGGTTTCTGATTGAAATCTGGAAAATATATAGTTTCAAGAAATGCAATTACAGAGATTTAAAACTTGAGCGCATGTTCACTTTCTTTGGTTCATAAACCATAAATGTAGATCTACTATTTAGTGAAGATCGATAGCACCAGCCAAATGTACCAAAGGTTGCCACTTGCTTGTTGTGTATCATCTTCCTTCTCGCATGATAATTGTGAAAATTTTCATCCTCCAAACCAAACTGCTGTTTACTCTATAGTTTTTATATAGCATCTTAACATGGTAAAATCAAAGGCTCATACTCTTAAGCTGGCATTAAAGTTCCCGGAAGTATCATTCTTTAGATGTTCCAACATTCAGAAATAATCACTCTCCACCTCTATTCCCCCGCCTCTAATTTCAAGATTCACAAGCAGATCAATGTCGCATTGATACTCTGAAACAACTATTTCAATACATTTAAATAAAGATGGTTCATCCTTCAACATCATAATACCAGTTATTGGAAATCAGCCACTAAGCTGAGCCAATACACAAATTGTAGCGGGGCATAATTAAAATTAAAGGGAGATGAATTCATTTCATAGGAGAGTTTGACATGAAGTAAATGTCAAGGGAGTAAAAATCGTTATCCCTTAAAAATCAAAGATGCCAGAAACATAAAAAAAAAAAAAAAAAAAAGATCCTCGCAATTTCAACGGATGCAGAGTTATTATCTTTTGTTGTTAAACAATGAAGCAATAGTTAGCTCTACCTCACTGCAAATTCATCTTCAAAAACACCGCATAATACAATAAATCAAGAAAACTCTCGGGTATGAACCGAGAATGGACGGCAACCTGCGACCAAAATTTTGCCGCCGGTGATGAATCGGCGTCAACGCTCATAACTCGACGTTGGAGTCAAAATTAGCAAAAAAAATTATCTTTCCTGAGTCCTTATCTTATCAACAAAAAATAAGACTCCTAAATTTTCTCCGCCTAACCAAAATTCGCGGTAGGGTTAACTGTAGATGAAGTTCAAGCTCCAACAAGAGCAAGTAAAGCCTCATCCTCAACAACTCTCTCCGACCAAAATTGAACTCAAAATTCCATCGAAAATCAGCAATTCGAAGCTAATAAACAGATTAGAAACTCGAACGGTGGTTCCATTAATACAGAGAAGAAAAAGTAGGGAAAAAAAGAGGAACGGACCTGGTATGAGAGAAATAAACGGTGTTGAACGGAAGTAGAAGATGGAGTAAGAGGAAGAATGCATTTATGACGGAATCTCGTCTCTCAGAGACTGAGTCGCTGTCATCACAGAGAAAAGGAAAGAGGAAGGAACGCAAAGAAAAATTATCAAATTATATTGAAAATAAAAACACTGTAATAACGAGTGAAAAACAATTATTAATATTTTCTTTTTTCTTTGGCTAAATATATTTTTCTCATGTTTTAAAAAAATACTAAAATTTATATTTGGTTACTTTAGTCAACTATTAGTTAACATCAACACTTCGGTAATAGTTGTAAATATTATCAAGTGGCCAAAAATATTATTTTATTAATATTGCAAATCCTTTTTGGTGGATCAATATTTTTTGCAAAATGTTATTATCATTTATTTCTTAGTGGCTAAAAATACAATACTATTCATCTCTGATCTGATCGATTAATAACAATAATTCTATAACTTTCACCTAAAATATTGCCACTAATATTCAAGTGATAAAATTAATATTGACTGCTTGGTAAATTAAATTAAATTAAATTAAATTACATTTCTCTCTATTTATTTATCCAATTCTGTGTAGTTTTTTTTTCCAACTTTTTCTTATTCAGATTTACTAATGTTTAGATTCTCATTTGACCTTTTATTCTAAATATTTTAATTTTAATTTTTTATTATTATTGGTTATTCTATAATTATTCTTCGCTCTTTATTGTTTTGGAATATTTCTCACTTTTATCTAAACTTGTTGGTAGAAAATGTTTTCAAGGTAAATTTTTCTTTTTTTTTTTTTATTGAGGATGCATTTTGTAAAATCATGGCTTTCTCATTCCTTCTTCTTTTCTTTTCCACTTTTTATTTCTTCTTTACTCTTATTTTCTCATTTCCATGACTTTCTCCCTGTCATATTCTAGTTTTCCATTCTCTTCTTTTTCTCTCTCAAAATGTGAATTTATTTCTCAACTCTTTTGAAATCAAATTCCACGGTGTAGTAGTTGACCTGATCAAGATAGTCTCGTTCAAACAATTTGAATTTTTAGTAAGTACGATTTTATACTAAAATATCTCTAAATTCCGTTTTATGGTAGAGTGCACTTCTTTTATTGATTGTGCTAATATAAAATTGATCATTTCAACTAATTTAATTATTAATTTAAATTTTAAATTTGTTTGGTTTTTTGTTGGAGTATATTATATTCCTAGCACTTATTATTTATTAATTATCATGTGAGGTAATGTAATGTCCAATAAATCTCACATTGTTTAAAATTTGTAATTAATAACAATTTATATATTTATTTTTTACTTAATTCATCAATATATTTTTTAAAAATAAAATCGTGACGAAATTTTAAATTTCAAAACAAAACATACTTATGATAAAATTAGTTTATTATAGAATAATCTACTAACTTATGATATAAGTCCAAAAAATAATTAGGATAAATTTTTAATTGAATCCACTCAATAAATTTATCATGTTTCACAATATAACGATTAACTAAACAAAATATTAAGAAGTACTTATGGATATGTGATACATGAATATAAAATAATTATATGATACTTGTGACTAAAAAGTATGTTTAGTATATTTCAATTTAATTGATAAGTCATATATTGCCTTCATTTTGTATGACGTGGTGAGAAATTAAGAATTTTTTTTACACATTTTGACATTTGTAAATGTATGTTCTTATATTACAATAAATTTATCTTGATCTGCGATTCTGAAATATACTTGTAAATATATATACAAGTTTTATATTAATTTAAATATTAGTTTCTAGTTAGACATATTTAATATAAGTCGAAAAAGTATTTGTTTCTTGTTATATATTTTGTGTTCACATGTGTTATATCATTATAGATATATATTAAGAAAATGATCCAAATATAGCTTGTCTATTAAATAAGGGATGTATGCATTATGTACATTAATACATTATTTAATTCTTATAAAAATTGTACATTTTGTTATTCTGTAATAATTTATATATTTTTTATTTTATATAGTTTTTTACTACTATTCAACTTGTTATATGAGTATATAAGGACTATAAACAATTATGGATGCTTGTGTTTTTACATGTGTACATTTCATTTTAAGGTATATTTGTTGTGTAAACTCAATGTTAGAAAATGTAATTTTTTTATGCATTGAATTAGTAAAACATTATGTGATATGGAGACAACTATACAGTTAGGATGTCAGACATTTAAAAAAATAGAAGCGTAAACTCTTATACTGCAAAAATAAATATTATTTTTTAATATTTTATAATGTAGTTTAAAAATATATGAATGTTGTATAGATGTTATTTATAATTATTATTTTATTCTAAACATAAATTGAAAAGCATAACATTTTTAAGATAAATTTTAGTTATACTTCAAAAATCTATATTTATATATTTATTTTTGGTATAATACATTTTAAAAGTTAAAGTCTAAGGTGTTTCATTTTATTCATTTTCAACGCTGTTTAATTATAAATTTAATTTATTTATACTCAATAAAAAAACTTTTATAAATGCATAAATTTTAATAGAAGTTTTGCCTATACACTTTTATTTAATTGTTTAATACAATACGAATTATTTTCTTTTTAAATTATGAAATTTATCTAATTTTTGTTCACCTCTATTTTTTTTTAATCAGCATGTTCACCTCTATATTCTCATTTTTTGAAAAAAAAACCTATTTTACTCAATTTATAAATCAATTTCATATAATTTCATTGTGTTCTTGAATTGATATTTGTTAATATTTTTCTTAGTTAATATTTGTTACAATTATTTTAATTAATATGGCATTAACTAAATAAAACCAGATAAATAAAATATAAATAGAAGAGTCATGGATGTGAAAGTGGAAGGAATAAGAATTTTAAATTGGTATTAATATGTGAAATTTAAAATTTTACAATTTCAAATAATTAAATTAATTTATAAATTTTAATTTTTAATTGCAAAATATATTTTATTAACCATTTTATTTTACTTATATAAAAATAAGTTATTTTATTTAAAAAATCATTGTGAGTGTAAAAGTGAAGTAATTAAATTTAACCTAAAAGCTGGTAGAAAGTATTTATTAACCCTAATAACGGCTTAGTTAAGGAGTGAAGCGGTATTAGAATATAACGGAAAAAAAACTATTACTTATATAAAAACGTCACGTTCAAAATTACAAGTTTAATTAAAACTTTTGGGAGAGCCAAAGGATTATACTCAATTAATTTATCCATTAATTTTGACAAGTTTGTCCAATTCAAAAACGTGAAATACCAAATTTATAGTACTTTTTATTGTTCAGTGGCAAACACGTTGGTGTTATATATTATGAGTATAGAAATAATATGACTTACCTTTATACAACAACATTTAATGTTTAATATCATTTTTATATTTATTCTTAATTACTTGTTGTTTAAGGAACTTGTAATATATTATTCAAGTGAGTCTCTATAGTTTTAATTAAAAAGTGAATTAAAAAGCATATAAAGATAAAGTATGTACTTAAAGATTTGTTATTGTTTTTCTCTCTAAACTCTGCAATGTAGATTACATAAATTTAAAAAATAAATTAACTTGAAAGCAATTTGAAAAAAAAAATCTGTAAAATACGAAGCAATTAAAGGCAATAAAAAAATGCAAACTCAAAGTTATTTGATAAGGAAATATAGCTTAGTTGACAGAGTCAAAATGTGTAAGTTATTATAACCCACTCATTTAAGTCTCCAATTCCTATAAATGAAAAAATATATATTTAAAATTAAACTAACTTAGAAAAAATAATTAGGAGGACTTGATTTGAAATTGTTTTTACTAGGTGTTGAAACTTAATGTGCAATAAAGTCAATTTTGAAAAGCAATAACAGTTGCTGGAAAAAATCTAAATAACTCATGAAATTGAATTGCATAAAAAAAAATTGAATGGTGAAATGTAATTTAAAAAGTAAGTAGATTGCAAAATTGAAAGACATCATTTCGGTTTGTTTGATGAACAAAATTTTATTACACAAGTTATAAATTATTTTAATATCATATTTAGAATTTGTGAGATTGGGTTGGTTCTTTTTAGTTGGGTTCTGGTTGGTGTGTTGACTTTGTTATTTTTTTTTTTTTTTTTTTTTTTGCTATTTTAGATTTGGTTGTTTGTTAGGTGATGGCTTAATTTTACAAGGGTGGTAAGGTGGGGTCCGCTTCAGTTTGTCCGGTATAATCTGTAGCTTGTGCGGGCAACAACGATGGATTGGGGTTGGTTGGTCCGAAAAAAAAAATTTGTGCCAACTTGAGTTAAGCTTTACAGTGATAACTTGGATTAGAAAAAATATTAATTTTTGAATTAGTTATTTTTAATATTTTTGAAATAGAAAAATATTTATATTTAATTTTTATCTTAGTTAAATTATTGAAGTCCGACTATATTTGAAATTAAAGAAAAAAATATTGATATATTATAATAGTAAATATATAGATTTGATTTGATAATTTTTCAATAACAAAAAGTAAAAAATATTTTCATTGATATTTTTTTAAAAAAAAACTCAAATGCGGGTTGGCGGGACGGATTCTATTTATTTATTTATTTTCTTTTTGATAAAATAAAAAATAATATTTAAAATTTAACTTATTTTAAGATAATATTTTTACTTATAGATCTTCAACATTATTTGAAGAAAGAAAAGTAAAATAAAAAATATTATTTATTGATTTTTTGGTCTAAGAAAGTAGAAGTTTGATAGAGAAAAAAAATGAAAAATAAGGCATAGTAGAAAATGTGCAAGGATGATGGAATGTGGGAAATTAATTGGTGATATCTAACTGCGAGGACGAGTGTTCTCTGGGTGGGACATTCCAGAAGCAACCTTAGCAACATCCAACGCTGATGCTTCAGGCTTCTTGTTGGAGTACAAAACGAAGTAACCCAACACAGAGATTGCTGCGAAGCCCCCAATGACCATTTTCATGGGACACCGAGGCATTTTCGCACGTTGGTGAAGTACGTCTGTCGAATGTTGCTGAGTTGCAGAAGAAGAAGGAGAACTCTCTTTCACTGCTGCTTCAGCTTTTGCCATTTTTATTTTTCCTTTCTCCATGTTTCGTATATATAAATCTTTATTCTCACTCTCACTTATTGCTAATCTATGTACCTGATGTGTGTGCAATTGAATTATGAAGCCGCGGTGTGGTGTTAATTTAAGGATTTTGGTTGAAGAAAGAGAAGAATCTGGGAGTGGTATCAAGGAATTGAAGGCGAAAATTAATGTGTTGTGTGCAGGACGGATGGTCTTTGCCATTTTAAAACGTGCTGTTGTGTGCTAACTGACAAGGTCAAAGAACAACCTGCGTTACCTTAATTTTCTACATTGCTTTGAACTACGGAATATTTAAATTTTATAAATATATTAATTCAGAAATTTTTGCTTTTCAAATAAGTACAAGAGTATTATTTCTCTTCTTTAAAGAAAACTATATCATCTTTGAAATTATAAAGCAAGTTTTCTCATATTTACTTGTTTTAACATCGTTTGAAAGTTTATGTATTAATTATAATAGTTTACACGGGTAACATGGATTTGATTTTTTAAAATTTAATCTACCACCAATACAAGTTTAATCAAATATATTTAATCTAAAATTATTATCCATTTTAATTGGATTAAATTGATTTTGATTTTTAATTTAAATTAAATTATTAAATGTACTTTGTCAACTAGATGTGGATCAATATAATCGATGTGATCTGGAATTAACTCAACTCAGCTTGACATAGTCTCAACCTAATGTATCAGTTAAACATGGACTTAACTTGACTTCGTCCAACATGACTTAATTTGATTTAATACCACTCAAGTTCGACTTGGCTTTGACACAATTGGACTCAGTTCGATCTAAGCCCAACTTGACCTAGATTTTGACTCAGGTGAACTTAGGCTTGGCCCAACTACACTCAACCTTGGCCCTAGCGCAACTCGATTGAACATAGGCTCGCCCCAACTTGGATTAATATGGGTTCAGATCGATTATGTTCGACCTAACATGGGACTAGGACAACTCAATTTGACATGGTCCCGACTTGAAGTATGCTCAATGTCACAGGCCAATAGGGGTCAAACTCAACTTGACAAAACCTAACCTCGTTTGTTTAAACATGAGCTCAGACCGACCAGTTCCACAAGGATTTAGAATGGACTTGAACTTAGTCGAGTTCGACTAGAATTGACTTGACCTGGA
The DNA here is from genome assembly GCF_051622355.1 of Phaseolus vulgaris. NCBI lineage: Eukaryota > Viridiplantae > Streptophyta > Magnoliopsida > Fabales > Fabaceae > Phaseolus > Phaseolus vulgaris. The sequence continues at coordinate 38,582,330 of NC_143500.1, read as the reverse complement.
CTCAGAAGATACTCGACTTAACATATCTTAAGTTGATTCTGCTTGACTAAGTCTAGGCCAAATCAATTTGACTTAAATCCAAATCAACTCAACTCAAATTGAGCTTATCGGTATCAAAGCTAAGTCAAGTTGATATGACTCTAGAACGATCAAGTAACTTTGGTTCCAGATAAATATTTTCTAAAATTGGTTTTGGATAGTAAATTTCCTAATTTTTAAAATATCTAAATACATTGAATTTGAATCTATCTTATTTAAAATTGTTTTATTTTTTAAATATTTTTTATTTAGATAAATCAATTTAAATTGATTGAATTTTTTTATTTAGATAAAGTATTATAATTACTACCAAATACAAAAAATATATTTAAATATAAAAAATGTTGATAATTTAAAACATTAATATTGGTATTTTTTAGTCGTTCTTTGTTAATTTTATTTTTTAATTAAATTTTCAATATTTTTTAATTAATATTGACAAAAGAATTCTACTAATGTCACTTGAATTTTTTTTTAATTAATATTTATGACAATTAATTAGACTCACATCAATAAAAATTATTGTCGACTTCCAGATGAATGTCAACGGGAAAGTTTCCCAATTGAGAAGGGTAAAACAATCTTACTTAATCGCTGAAATTTTGTCCAAATCAACATTTGTAAAAATAATCTTAACGAACAATTAACAAAAAAAATAACATTTATGTCCATCATAAGAAATCATTGTAGACGTACGTTGACAAAATATAGTTCACATATGCTAAAAAAAGTAATCTTTTTAATATTGATAAAAAAAAAATCCTAATTAAAATATTAAGCGAAAAGTAGCAGTAGTCTATAACAACAACAAAAGTAATCATAACAATTCAAATAAAAATAACTCCTATTAACATTAATAAAAAAATCGTAATCGGCATTAATAAAAAATTAGTTATCCAAAAATGTCTTAATTTTAGTAAGTTAATGACCTCCAAATCAAAATTAACTTGAGGAGGAAATATAAAAAATGAAATATACATTTAAAATTATAAAGAATTTCAAATTTTTACTTTTAAAATGGTATTTGAAATTCTATATTTTCAAGTAATTCAATTACTACTATAAAATTTTAAAATTTGATTTTTTTTTTAAATTATTTTCCCAAACAACATATTTTTTTATCGTAAACATTTAGAATTTCCACAAATTAATTACTTTGGTAAAAACGTCTGTTAAAACACACTTTGAACTTTGTTTAAGAAATTAATTTGGTAGACAAATAATATGCAAAAGAAAAAGAAAAAATCATCCCAGAATATCGTATCCAGATTTTATGGATCATCAATTGTCACGTTATGCCAACTCCAGGATCTGCGTATCCTCGATTGCATATTTTGTACATATTAAGCTGCAATTGGTTAGATTCAAACACGTGAAAGGATGTTTGGATATGAAATTTTAAGAGGTAAGGTTTTTTAATAGCAATTAAGAAATGTTTGATGATAAAATTATAATTTTAAAGAATTTTAAGATAAAATAATTTATTTGAAATTTATGTCGATCAAAATGATTTCGATATAAACTAAAACCTATTGTGAATTGACATTAATAAAAAATTATCCTTTGTAAAAATATTAACAAATATTGTCAAATAAATAATATCAATAAAATATTTACTAATAAAATCATCCATATTAATATTTTTGGATTATTAATCATTCTTTAATATTTAAATAATCCTTTTCATTTGATAGTAATTAAAATACATTTATTCAAATAAAAAAAATTAAAGGTTAATAAATTGATTTTTTTTTATCAATCAAAGCATTTAAAAAAGCTTAAAATAAGATTAATTTAAATTTAATATATTCAAAAATTAGGAAATTAATAATATTTGTTATAAATAAATATCTTAACACGTTAAAAAATGAATTTTTGAGAACAACTTAACCTTATAATCTTATAAAACGATATATAAAATTATATTTACACTCATTTATTTATTTATATATATATATATATTATATTATGAAATATTTTTATCGATAATTAATATTGAATCTCTTAAAAATATCTCTAATTTCTTAAGTTTTTATTTTAATAAAGGTTTATATTTTTCATATAAATCACAAATATTATCATTCTATTTGGTTTATATATATATCACTAACTTTGCATATACAATATCATAATGGAGAAAAAAATATCTTTGATTAATGCAAAATAGTAAAATACAGAACAAGAACAAGAGACAGAGAACTTATTTGGCAACAAAAATGACTTGGAAGAGCCATCGCACGTGCATTTAAAAATCCAAATGACTTATTGAAACTCAAAATCACCAAGACCAGGCATTGAAGCTAAAGGGCTCAATCGTTCTCCTTCCAAACAACCTTTTTTCCCATCAAAGGAAAATCGTTCACACTTGAAAAAACAAGAATAAAAATGCTTGACCTAATTAGCAAATACACATTAACATGCAAATGCATAACGTACTCTGAAATTAAAGAAGTAACATCATCACCCCCAACAACCACAACGTAACTCCCACAAATCCAGCACTTGAACTACCAGTAACACCGTGGTTATTTGGAAGTGGTGAAGGTGATGGTGATGGTGACAATGGTGAAGGTGATGGTGATGGTGACAATGGTGAAGGTGATGGTGCTGGTGAAGGACAAGGAGGCTTGTCTATGGGTTTTCTGGAGATGACAACCACTGCGAGTTTTAACCCCATGCGGCAGTGACTCTGATTTCCACTTATGAAGTGTCTGAATCCAGATTTTGTAAGCAAGACCTTCGTGTTCCCGTCGTTGAACACCACATGTTCTTGCCCCACCGTGTTGCACCGTTCGTAGTCTGTCTCGTTCACTTCATGCACCGATTCAGTTCTCTCATCGTATTTAAATACTGCATATAGTTACAAAACAAACTTCCATGAATGAAAATTAATACATGAACCTATTATTAAAATAAAATAGACTAATTCGATACGACGGTGAATGATGTAAGATCAACAAACTCTCACTAATATCAACTCTAAATAAATCTAATAACATATTAAAAATTGGATTTTAAGTTTAACTCAATCTTACAAACCGAATTATAAAGTGAGATTGTCCGATATTGATTTGATAGTGACGTAATGTGAACAAACTCTCGCTAACTTTAAATGATTCTAATATTATATTAAGAAGTTGATTTTAAGTTTAATTTAACTTTATAAAATTTGTTTTTAAGATAAGGTTTGGCTCTACTTATAACTATGAAATATCTTAGTAGTCAATGTGAGATTACTACAAGAAAATCATGAAATAAGAACCAATTTTTAGAAATAAAAAATAATTAGTTGCTATTATGACTAAATTAGAGATCATTTTAGAGACTAAAAATTTTTTGGTTTCTAAATTAGTTTCTATTATTATTAAATGGTTTCTAAACTGGTATCTAATTAGTAACTAAGGTTTTTGCTACCAAATTTAGAAACTAAATAATTGGTAGCTAAAACCTTGGTAGTTAATTAGATACTAATTTAGAAATCATTTAACAATAATATAAACTAATTTAGATACTAATTTTTTTTAGTTTCTTAAATAGTCTATAATTTAGTTACTATAGCAACTAATTATTTTTTATATAAAATTGGTTTCTATTTCATGTTTTTCTTATAGTGAAGGTTGAAGGAAATAAAAAAAAAATTGGATAAAAATGGAGAGTTATAAAGAATACTGAGAGTATCGCCAATTTTGAAATGGTGAGAGTTGGCCCAGTGGTTGAGTGAATGTGGTGAGGAGAGAGGAGTCTTCCATGAATTTGCAGTGCCTCCAACCACATATTGTTTGGCTTGAGAGCAACAAATCAAGAGGCACATTGAGAGCATCACCAAAAATGGAGATGCATTGTTTCTTAAACACAAACCCATGTTCATTCAATATCTGAGAGATGTATGCTAATGGGTTTTGTGTTCCCACTTAGTAATAAATAAATAGGGTTTTTGTGAATCACACCCACTTGAAAATGCTAGCAAAAAAAAAAGCCTTTTCATAACTCTTAGGATGTAAGCACATAAGTTTTATCAAAAGGTACTTAAAATGACTAATTAATTGTTAAAGCCATGGTAACTATAATTACTACCCTAAAATAATAATTGCTACACTTTTCAATAAAAGCTTCCTAATTTTATTTTCTTAACCAACCAATCTCTTTAAGAAATACATTTAAATTCTTTTATAGGTCAAAACTTTTTCTTTATTTTAGTGTGTCATAGAATAAACTCTCACTTAATAATAACCAATCAAATAGTCAATTAATTAATTAATTAAGTTATTCACTCTAATATACTTAAAAAGTTTTTTAATTAAACTGATTACTAAATTTATTCAAACATACACCCATATTCTTTTTGCAAAGTGAAATGCCGACTATCATGTAATTTAAAATTACATGCCTGCTAACTCTTTACATTAAGGGGTAATATATTATATAATGTGTGTTTTATTTTAATTATATAGTTATTGCTATTAGTTTTCTTTTATAACCTCATTTATATTTTTGGAATACACTTATATTTTCTAACCATATAATATCAAATTATTTATTATTTATATAACCACCACTATCATTTTTTTTTAAATATAGAAACATGGATGGCCTCTTTTAGTATTCATAAAAAATATCATAAAAAGAAATATATATATATATATATATATATATATATATATATATAACTGTTGATTTTTGTGAGGAGTTACTGTTATTTCGTTTGAAAGTAGAGGCAATATCATGTTCCTCTTGGTCTGAGTGACTTATCACAATCGCAAATGCCACATGCTAATAATTATAACATATATAGCTTGATTCTGTGGACTATAATATAATTTCATATATAGTTTAAAAACTATGGATTACAATTTCTCATGATTTATTTTTTTATTAGTAAAAAATAAAATTAATTTAAGAAATATACTTAAAAAAATATTTCAATCTTGTACAAGAACCAACACCCACACGTAGATCAAAGCAATCAAAACAACAATTATATTCAAGAACAAAACATGTATTTGATGGTTGTTGCAGAATTATGCACCAAAAGAGAAAAACCCTGCATAAGTACCTTTTGACAGCATTTGATTTCTCATGACTTGATATGTATTGCAAAGGGTATTTTAAGTCTTATTAAACTTTATAAAATTAAGTATGAGATGAGATTCGCATCCACTATTATATATGATGAAATATTTTTATTTTTAATCGAGGTGGAATCTTCAACACACCCTCTCACGCCGAGACCTATCAACTCGTACATGAAATTAAATATTATGAGTAGTTCGATAGCGGTTGATATGATAAGTTTGATAAACTTCCATTATGATAGATTATAAATGACTCTGATATCATATTAAAAAGTGAATTTTAAGTGAACTTAGTCTTATATAATTTATTTTTAGATATATATCATGAAATATATATTTTAAATTATATATTATAAAATCTATTTTAGTTATAATTATATATTGAAAAAAATATTATCTTAACAAGTCAGTTTAATATGATCTGTCCAAAATATGATATAATCATAATTTTAATTAAGTTGAGTCAAATTCATAAAATTGATTTTACCGAAGATAATAAATTAACCAGTTCCAATTTGCCTACTCTTATTCTAGCTGTAAAAGGTGAAGAATTTAAATAGAGATGAAAATATAAAAAAATTTAAGTTAAAAATCTGCATATTTTAAACAATTGTAAGTATAGAAACACATTTAAGATAAATGTATTCTTGTAATGATTTATAATTAATTTATAGTATAATTATTTTACATTAATAATATCATCAATTAAACTTCAAACTTAACAATGAAAAACGGAAAATCACACTAATATGACTTGGTGAAAAAAACAGAACCAAATATAGTTATCGTATTTGTTTTAATTAAGTTTTTATTGTTCTAATATGACTTGAGGTTCACCTGCTTTTGATTACTGAATTTTATGAAATTATATATATTTTGGAGAAAGCTCAAAACTTGGGTTTTACTAATGTTTGACTGGAATATGACTCTGCCTTTGTTTGTGCTGCATTTACTGCTAGAACAAATGTTCCTTGAATGCTTCGTAATTGATGAAATACTTGTCTTAACTACTGCAGAAAAATCAGGTTTAGGGTTACTCATATTTTTCGTGAAGAGAATGCGTGTATTGATAAATGGACTAATTTATGATTTATTCATAAAAAATCCTTTTATTGGTATAATAGAATTCAATCTATTCTGTTATTAGAATTCTTTATTAATAGGTATAGTCTACCTATGTATCGTTTTTGTTAACATATGAGTTTTGGTATAGTCCCCCCCCATATTTTTGTATATATTTTTTTTAATAATACTTTTTTTCATGTGATGACAAATGATTGTTGTTATTTGAGGTGTCAGCCTAACTAAGATGTCAAGTAGCATAGTAATGTCTAACATGAAAACTTTTTATAAAAAAAATTAAAAAAAAATTAAAAAAAAATAAATTTTTTATTGTATATTTTTAAGAAAATTATTGTTGTTAAAAAATTAAATATACATTATTAGTTCATTTTATAAATTAAATTTTTTAATATTATTAAAAATTAAACTAAATTATTAATATAATTTACATTCATCAATCTATTTAAATTAATTTTATAAACTAATTAATTAATTTCAATCTATATATTAATAATTAATTTATATATACTTTTTCAAGTGATGTACTTTTAAAATATAATGTACAGTTTTATGTCTTCAATAAAAATTTCTACTTCATTTCAAATATTTGCCATGGTTAATTTTAATTTTATTTAACCTTTCAACAATCTAAGTTACAAAAATTATTCAAAGTTTATTGTTAAGAAAAACTATCTATATTTAAAAAAAATACTTAAATATTATTTTTAAAGTATAAAAAAAAGAACTTTCTAATTATAAAATTTTCTTTTGAAAATTTAATAAAATTAAAATGTCACGTGTATATGCAAAATTCACTTAAAAAATTAAAGTAAATTATTATATGCATAAAAAATTTAATTAATATAAAATAAAATCATCTTAAAAATATTTATGAAAACTCAGTAGTGAGATTTGCCTCCAGCTTGTAAAAAAAATGAAATTACTATTTTAAGTGACCACACACTTTGTGAGACGTGTTATCCATTTTTATAAATAAATAACTTTTTTTCCAAATTCATTAAAAACAGATAAAAAATTGCACCAATGAAAGCCCTGCAGATAAAATGCATTTTCCAAATTTATATATTAGTATTTGTTTACTGTTAATAACAAGATAGCAGTACAATTACGCTTTCAGCATTTTTATTTAATTTACA